>NC_134353.1:98500448-98800448 GCF_048569485.1 Anomaloglossus baeobatrachus | reverse complement strand
AAAAAAGGCCAGAAGCTCCTGACAGGCAAATGTCATGGAGCCTTTAGCTGTCGCAATGTATTTGCCCAGGCCAAGATATTTGTCAAAATCTTGAGGAGGCGGAGGAGTAGTCAACAGCGGAGGATTCAGAGGAGAAGGTGGAATATGTTCTCTGTCCTCTTGTTCTGTAACAGACAATGTGTATAAGATGTTAATTAATGGACATTGATTCTACTCTGTTCAGAGATACTAGGACATTAGGAAGTTGCTCTAACTGCAATTTGATAATATATTGATTTTAGATTTTAATTTATGCAACTTATGTAAATTAGAAGAACAGATAATATTCATGGTACTAAACAATCTGCTTATCAACAAGAAGAAAAAATGAACTTACTGTCAGACGAGATGATTTCATCCTCATCTATGTCCATATTGATGACTATATAACCAGGACCAGGCGTAGAGATGTTGAGGTTTTTGAGGACCTGTCTCTTTTCGGCCATCGATCCATGAGGAACACCATCATTTGCAATATTTATTTCATCCTCTTGTTCTTCTGTAAGGTGTAACATTGAAAATATCATTAATAAAATTAGTTTCTATATATTTGTTAAAGAATATTAGTATTATACAGATTTTATAACTCTTATACATAACTATGAAAATAAAAGGATCAACCACCAGTTAATCTTTCAGATATTGATTAAATATATTTAAATAAATATATAAATATATAAGTTTTTCTATTAAATACTTGATATAAAAACCTGAGAACGTACTGTTAGAGGCAATGATCACATCCTCATCTAGGTCATTAGTAATGATCACACAAAAAGGGCCAGGCGTAGAGAGGTCGATATCTTCAAAGACATCTCTCTTGTCATCCATCGGTCCATGAGGAGCATCATCAGTTACATTTGTGATTCCATCCTCTTGTTCTTCTGTAACAGAAAACATTGAAATTAGCATTTCTAAAATACAAGTTCTATATGTTTGTTAAAGCAGCACCCCAGCATTTGTTTCTCTTTCAG
Source organism: Anomaloglossus baeobatrachus (assembly GCF_048569485.1). Taxonomy (NCBI): domain Eukaryota; kingdom Metazoa; phylum Chordata; class Amphibia; order Anura; family Aromobatidae; genus Anomaloglossus; species Anomaloglossus baeobatrachus. The sequence continues at coordinate 98,799,435 of NC_134353.1, read as the reverse complement.
TGCTGGAGTGAGGCATTAAATCTTAGTCGCTGATTGCCCCCGTTCTTATACTCACCCTTCAGCATTTTCATGCTTTTTCAGCACCACTCAGGTCCCACTCGTCATCTTGTGACTGTAACTTCTGACTGGCCAGAAGTCAGAAGTTACGTCACAAGCTCCCAAAGCATCTCAAAGAGAGAGAGAGAGAGAGAGAGCTCTCATAGACTTGTATTGAGTTGTGTCCTCCGGGCACCTCCATGAAACACTGGAGCTGTCAGCAGGTCACAAATCACAGAAGACCGACTGGAGTGCCGGTGATAGAAGATGAAAATGGCAGCAAATGAGAATGACACACGGGCAGGAGACTTGGACTTACTGCACCACTACAGTGGTTAACCCCTTCACGACCATGGACGGATATATCCGTCATGGAGCGTGTCCCGTTAAGCCTCGCCCCCTGCCGCGGGCAGGCAGCGGCGGTCGGCACACATATCAGCTGTTTTCAACAGCTGACATGTGTGCCTGCTAGCCGCGGGTGGAATCGCTTCCACCCGTGGCCATTAACCCCTTAAATCTTGCTGCCAAAGTCTCGCAGCAAGATCTAAATGTGCGCGGCCATGTTTTTTACTTACCGCCGCCCCCACCGGAAGTCACGTGCGTGATCATGTGACTATCGGTGGTTGCCATCGTAGCACAGGGTCATGTGATGACGCCTGCAGCTATGATGTTTCACTTTCGTTTTCCCTCGGCACGGAACAGAGGGAAAAAGAAAGTGACTGTATCTGCTGTTTACAGCTGTATAGCTGTGATCAGCAGATAGATAATAGCGATCGGATTGCTGATCGCTATAGCCCCCTAGGGGGGGCTAGTAAAATAAAAAAAAAAAAGTATTAAAAAATAAAAAATAAAAAAAAAAAACCTAAAAGTTCAAATCACCCCCCTTTCCCCCCATTGAAAATTAAAGGGTTAAAAAATAAATAAATATACACATATTTGGTATCGCCCCGTTCAGAAATGCCCGATCTATCAAAATATAAAATCAATTAATCTGATTGGTAAACGGCGTAGTGACAAAAAAATTCCAAACGCCAAAATTACGTTTTTTGGTCGCCGCAAGTTTTACGCAAAATGCAATAACAGGCGATCAAAACGTAGCATCTGCGCAAAAATGGTACCATTAGCAACGTCAGCTCGAGACGCAAAAAAAAAGCCGTCACTGAGCCATAGATCCCAAAAAATAAGAACGCTATGTGTTTCGGAAAATGGCGCAAAACGTGCGCCACTTTTATTGGACAAACTTGTGAATTTTTTTTAACCCCTTACATACAAGTAAACCTATACATGTTTGGTGTCTACAAACTCGCACCGACCTCAGGCATCATACCTACACATCAGTTTTACCATATAGTGAACACCGTGAATAAAACATCCCAAAAACTATTGTGCCATCACACTTTTTTTGCAATTTTTCCGCATTTGGAATTTTTTTGCTGTTTTCCAGTACACCATATGGTAAAACTTATGGTTTAATTTAAAAGTACAACTTGTCCCGCAAAAAACAAGCCCTCATATGGCAAGATTGACGGAAAAATAAAAAAAGTTACTGAAGGGGTTAAATAAAAAAAAAAGAATATTAATATTATATATTGTTATATAAGTTTTGTAATGCCTAAATGGAACAGTAAACTATGAAAACAGAAAGAATAAACCACCAGCGTGCATTCTATGTATAGAGATTAAACATCTCTTTTAGAGACTTTTTTAATTGGCCGTTTTCTTTCTGTTAAACACCTTATATAATCCCGAGAACTTACTGTCAGAGGCGATGGTCACATCCTCATATGGGTCAATATCAGTTATGACATAATGGGGGCCAAGCGTAGAGATGTTGTTTTTTTCTATGACATCTCTTGTTTTGGCCATCAGTCCATCATCATTTACATTAGTGATGTCATCCTCTTGTTCTTCTGTAACACAGAACATTGAAATTAGCATTAATAATATTAAAGTTTTAAATGTTTCTTAAAAATCTAAAAATTATACAAGTTTTATCATCTCTTGATGGTCAAGTTAATTATGAAATTAGAGGGACCAAACGCTCAGAATAACAGTTTTGTATTGGGTTTTGTTCGCCGACATGCTCCTTTTAGAAAAAATTTGCATTTGAAAGCTTTTCTTTGTTAAATACACGTTATAGTACACTAGCCATAGCACCCGGCATTACCCGGAATAGTAACTGTCTCTCTGTTTCTCTCCCAGTCTCTGTCTCCCTCTCTTTCTGTCTTTCTCTGTGTTCTCTTTGTTTGCCTCTTTCCCTGTCTGTCTCAGTTTTTTTCCCTGTCTGTCTCTCTATCTCTTTCCCTGTCTCTCTGTGTCTGTCTCTTTCCCTGTTTCTCTTTGTCTGTTTCTTTCCCTGTCTGTCTCTGTCTGTCTCTTTCCTTGTGTTTTCCTGTCTGTCTCTTTCCTTGTCTGTCTGTCTCTTTCCCTGTCTTTGTCTCTTTCCCTGTCTTTGTCTCTTTCCCTGTCTGTCTGTCTGTCTCTTTCCCTGTCTGTCTTTCTCCCTGTCTGTCTCTTTCCCTGTTTGTCTGTCTCTTTCCCTGTCTCTTTAGCTGTCTTTTTCCCTGTCTGTCTCTTTCCCTGTGTTTCCCTGTCTGTCTCTTTCCCTGTCTGTCTCTTTCCCTTTCTGTCTGTCTCTTTCCCAGTCTGTCTGTCTCTTTCCCTGTTTGTCTGTCTCTTTCCCTGTCTGTCTGTCTCTTTCCCTGTCTGTCTGTCTCTTTCCCTGTCTGTCTGTCTCTTTCACTTTCTGCCTGTCTCTTTGCCTATCTCTTTCCCTGTCTAAAGAAAATTCCAAACAAGCATGGCTATGGTAAATGCCATGCAAAATAATTCAGATGATATATACAGAGCATAACTCCAGAACAATTAATGAAATGCAGGAGAAAATGGAGTAAAAAATGCACATCAGTAAACAATGTTCAATAGAAAATTACAATTTTTTTATTAATAACAATATTAAAATGAGAATCCACAACCATAGAACAACTAATGTCCATATTTAACAGTAAGTGATCCGTATATAGCAATACATAGATAAGGCAAAGGACGCCAATAAAATAAACGGACCAAAAATACAGTCAGATGGTAATGACTTAATACCCCACGTAAAGAGCAAAAGGGGGACAATCTGATCAAAGGTCAGAAAAATTATTGTAGGCACACCAAAACATTACAGCAGCGAACCTTAACTAGCATCATGGAGGTTCAAGTAAACTGACAATATGACCAAATATCTATCTGTGATTAATCAAATATGACCAAGTAAATGCAGAGACCCCCGTGCATGCAAGCCATGTATTTGGTTATTTTTAAGAAGCGAAACGTACGTTAGGTCTCCTGTCTTCTTTTGCTCTGGATAACCTTTGTCCTCTCTCTACCCAAAACTGTGAGTATATGGGTGATGTATATCTGATCATGGTCAGCTATTTTTTGTACACTGCAACATATTTATACCTAATTGGTTAGCATGCACGGGGGTCTCTGCATTTACTTGGTCATATTTGATTAATCACAGATAGTTATTTGGTCATATTGTCCGTTTACTTGAACCTCCATGATGCTAGTTAAGGTTCGCTGCTGTAATGTTTTGGTGTACCTACAATAATTTTTCTGACCTTTGATCAGATTGTCCCCCTTTTACTCTCTACGTGGGGTATTAGGTCATTAACATCTGACTGTATTTCTGGTCCGTTTATTTTATTGGCGTCCTTTACCTTATCTATGTATTGTTATATACGGATCACTTACTGTTAAATATGGACATTGGTTGTTCTATGGTTGTGGATTCTCATTTTAATATTGTTATTAATAAAAATTTGTAATTTTCTATTGAACATTGTTTATTGATGTGTATTTTCTTTTACCCTGTCCGTCTGTTTCCCTGGCTGCATTGTGACATGCCAAAATTCCATTTAAGGGCATGGCTGCGCATTCTTTTGAAGTTCTTCCTGCACTATGGCTCCCAGCTCCATTCACTTTAGTGGAGGAAGGTTTTTTGGTGAATAATTGTAAAGTGCGGGGTTAAAATTTTCCCTCAAAACATAGTCTATGACGTTCCCTATCTGTATCTGTCTGTTTTTTTGTCTGTCTGTCTCTGCCTGCCTCTATCAGTCTGTATCTTTCCCTGTCTGTTTCTTTATTTCTTTCACTGTCTGTCTCTCTATCTCTTTCTCTGTCTCTCTATCTCTTTCCCTGTCTGTCTCTTTCCCTGTCTGTCTCTCTGTCTCTTTCCCTGTGTCTGTCTCTTTCTCTGTCTGTCTCTTTCCCTGTCTGTCTCTTTCCCTGTCTGTCTCTTTCCCTGTGTCTTTCCCTGTGTCTTTCCCTGTCTCTTTCCCTGTCTGTCTGTCTGTCTCTTTCCCTGGCTGCATTGTGACATGCCAACATTCTATTTAAGGGTGTGGCTGCCAATTCTTGTGAAGTTCTGGCTGCACTGTGGCTCCCAGGTCCATTGACTTTAATGGAGGCAAGTTTTTTGGCGAATAACTGTAAAGCGCAGGGTTACAATTTCCCCTCAAAACATAGTCTATGACATTCCCTGTGTCAAATGGTGTGTCTGTGCAAAATTTTATGATTGTACATGCGACTGTGCGAATTCCTTTAGCAGACATACACATATATATACATACACTCATACATACATACATACATGTATACATACACTCAGCTTTATATATTAGATGTTAAAAGCTGGTAAACTTACTGTCAGAGGAGACGATCGCATCCTCATATGGGTCCATATTGATTGTGACATAATGGGTGCCAGATGTAGAGATGTCGCTGTTTGTGGGGAGATCTCTGTGGTCATCCATGGGTCCAGGAGGAGCACCATCATTTATAATAGGTGTTTCATCCTCTTTTTCTCCTGTAACAGAACATTGAAGTCAGCATTACAAAAGGAAAATAAATCTATGTTTCTTCTAGATTCTTTACTCTATGTCTACAATATATTCACTTGCAACATCTATTAAGATATTATTTTTACTTTTTTGTTATTTTCTCTTTTAACCCCTTAACGACCCATGACGTACTGGGTACGTCATGGATCGTGTGCCGGTAAGCCCCGCCCCCTGCCGCCGGCAGGCGGCGGCGATCCGCGCACATATCAGCTGTTATCAACAGCTGACATGTGTGCCTGCTAGCCGCGGGTGGAATCGCTTCCACCCGCGGCCATTAACCCCTTACATTTCGCTGCCAAAATCTTGGCAGCGATATGTATATGGGCGCCGCCATGACAGTCACTTACCCCGCCCCCACCGGAAGTCACATGACATGATCACGTGACTTTCGGCGGTTGCCATGTGATGACACCTGTAGCTAACATGACTCACTTCCTCTCAATGCCGGAATACAGCCGGCATTGAAAGTGAAGCAGCAAATCTGCAGTTCTCAGCTCTGTAGCTGAGATCTGCAGATAGTGCAGAGCGATCGGATTGCTGATCGCTGTAGCCCCCTAGGGGGACTAGTAAAATAAAAAAAAAAGTAAAAAAAAAAAGTTTTAAAAAATTAAAAAAAAATAAAAAAACCTGAAAGTTCAAATCACCCCCCTTTCACCCCATTGAAAATTAAAGGGTTAAAAAAATAAAAAATACACACATATTTGGTATCGCCACGTTCAGAAATGCCCGATCTATCAAAATATAAAATCAATGAATCTGATCAGTAAACGGCGTAGCGGCAAAAAAATTCCAAACGCCAAAATTACGTTTTTTGGTCGCCGCAAATTTTGCGCAAAATGCAATAACAGGCGATCAAAACGTAGCATCTGCGCAAAAATGGTACCGTTAAGAACGTCAGGTCGAGACGCAAAAAATAAGCGATCACTGAGCCTCAGATCCTGAAAAATGAGAACGCTACGGGTTTTGGAAAATGGCGCAAAACGTGCGCCACGTTTTTTGGACAAGCTTGTGATTTTTTTTAACCCCTTAGATACAAGTAAACCTATACATGTTTGGTGTCTACAAACTCGCACCGACCTGAGGCATCAAACAGATACCTCAGTTCTACCATATAGTGAACACGGTGAATAAAATATCCCAAAAACTATTGTACGATCCCAATTTTTTTGCAATTTTTCCGCACTTGGAATTTTTTTGCCGTTTTCCAGTACACTATATGGTAAAACTAATGGTTTCAATTAAAAGTACAACTCGTCCCGCAAAAAACAAGCCCTCATATGGCAAGATTGATGGAAAAATAAAAAAGTTACGCCTCTCGGAAGAAGGGGAGCAAAAAACAAAAACGCAAAAACGGAAAGTGCCCGGGGGCTGAAGGGGTTACCGTACATTTGTTTAATGTCTTGGAAGAGACGGATCAGAAAGTCACTAGAGTAATTATCCAACTTTACACTGTGGACCAGTGGCGTAACTAGAGTTTGATGGGCCCCGGTGCAAAGTTCAGACTTGGGCCCCCCATTCCACGTACACCAACACTTGGGGTACGGGATAATGGCACTGACACTTGAGCTACAGGATGACGCTGACACTTGGCTTTCCTTCAGCACCCAGGTTTCTCATGATCTGAAATTCCTCTATCAGCACCCAGCTTTCCTATGTTCTGATATCCATCTTGTCCTCGACACCCAGCTTCTCCATGCTTTGCTATACATCTTTCTCTCAGCACCCAGCTTTTCCATATCAGCGCATGGGAAAGCTGGGTACTGAGAGATGTATAGCAGAGCATGGGAAAGCTGGGTGCTGAGGGAAAAGAGCCTTTTTCCCTCAACACAAAACATTCCCATCCCCGCTTGTATCTTTGTCCCCCCTTGTATATAGTTCTCCAAATACTATAGTGGCTCCCACATAGCCTTCCATATAGTATAAAAGGTCCCACATAACCTTTCATATATTTGAATGCACCTCTATAGTCTTCCATGTATTATAATGCATTTCCCATAGTTCTCCATATATTTTAATTCACCACATAGTCCTCCATATATTAAACTGCACCCCCATATTACTCCATGTATAAAGTAGCCCTCATAGCCCTCCAATTTTTATAATGAATTTCTCATAGTTCTCCATGTATTATACTGCATCACATAGTACACCATATATTATAATTCACCCCATAATTCTCCATATATTATAATTCACCCCATAGTACTCCATATATTATACTGCACCCCATAGTCCCCAATGTTTTATAATGCACCCCCATAGTCCATGTATAAGGTAGGCTCCATAGTCCTCCATATATTATAATGTAGCCCCCATAGTCCTATATGTATTATAACGCAACCCCATAAAACTTCATATTGTATTATGCAGCCCCATACTCCATGTATAATGCACCCATATATTCCATGTATAATGTGTCCTTCATTTTGTATTATGCAGCCCCATACTCCTCCATGTACAATAATGCAGCCAGCCTCCCCCGGCCTCCATGTATAATTATGCAGCCAGCCTCCCCAGGCCTCCATGTATAATAATGCAGCCAGCCTCCCCAGACCTCCATGGCAACCTCTGTGACCATCTTGGTTATGCCCCTGCCCACAGCGGCTGCTACAAGGAGAGCGGGGGGGGTAGCGGCCGCGGAGCAGGGGGGGCGCGGCCGCGACGCAGGGGGGGGGCGGCGGGAGGGTGTCATTGGAGATGGTAGCAGCGGCGCCGTGGGAGGGGCCCCAGTACTCACACAGGCTGAACGGGTGACAAGGGGAAAGTGCAGTACATAGCATACGCTGTGGGCTGCACAGAGATGGTGCCAATCTCCTCCCTCTCCTGTGATCTGGACAGCCCAGGGGGCGCGTCCAGGTCACAGCAGGGAGCTGTCCTGTATTAAGTATAGGGTTTATACGCGACTATCAAAGTGAATGCACAGAGGGCTGCCATAAAGAAGGTAACTGTCGTTACACATAGCAAATACAAGATGGCAGCCCCCAGTGATTCAGTAAAACTAGAATTAAATAAAAACTAAATAAGCAGTGAGTTTAATTTTGTATTAAAAGTACTTGATTTTATAATCACTATTATTAATACAAAAACTAAAAACGCGACACACTACCTTTAATCCTAATGCTCACCAGGGGGGAGCAGCGGTGGTAGGGCGGCTCAGAAAGGTCACAGGAGGATGGGTGATACTACGAGCTCAGAGGAGCGGGTGCTACTGCTCAGGAGGGTCACAATGCTGTGGCTCTGGAGTGTAGCCACGGGCACGTTTGAATCCCCCGGGTATGGCTTACCAGGGCGGTGGTGGTGAAGCAGAGTCACAGGATGCGCTCGGGGGTGTTGTAGCGGCCGCCATTGATCTGCGGGTGAGGGGTCTGCCGAGGTGTCACAACACAGAGTGTCTTGGCGGCAGGCGGTCTGTGGAGGTGTCTCGGCGGCAGGTGCATTGAGCTGACTGCCGGCTCCATTGAATAGCCCGCGTTTCACAAGATGGACTTCAAGAAAATGACCGTGGAGGCGGCCCGGGTGCAGATAGGACTCCACAGCCATTTTCTTGAAGTCTATCGTGTCAATCTGCACAAGCGCTACTTCTGCGGCCATTTTCTTCAAGTTCATCGCGTGAAAAGTGGGCAATTCAATTAAGCCAGCAGTCAGCTCAATGCACCAACCGCCGAGACACCCTCACAGCTGCCTGCCCTCAGATCAATGCTGCCCACCCCCGAGCGCATCCTGTGAGCCTGTCTCCTATGAGCCCGCTCGACCCCCGCCGCCTTCATAAGCCATATCTGTTTTGTAAGATACACTCCCATGTTACCGCCAGTTTTGAGGGAAAAAAAGTGCGTCTTACTATGGCTAAGTTCACACTTCCGTTGTTTTGCATCAGTCACAATCCGTAGCCTTGAGGAATTACGGTATCCTGCAAAATATTTTGCAGGAATCCTGTTTTTCCCCATAGGCTTCTATTAGTGACGGATTGTGACTGATGATGCTGCGTTGCATCCGCTGCGTCGCGGTCAGTCGTTTTTTAACTGACCGCCGGGCGGGAGCAACGCAGCCTGTAACGTTTTTTGAGCAGCGCGATCCGTAGGATTTCGCTGCGCATGCGCTCTCTGGCTCCCCGCCCCCATAACCAGGATAAACATCGGGTAACCAAGCAATGCGCTTTGGTTAGTTACCCGATATTTACAGTGGTTACGTGTGCAGGGAGCCCGCGCTGAGCTGGTGGTATCCAAGATAAATATAGGGTAACCAAGCAAAAAGTGCTTTGCTTTTAGTTACCCGATATTTACCCTGGATACAGTGTGCAAGGAGGCCGACACTTCACCACTCGGCTCCGCCCCCTCCCGCACTCCGCATGTGTACACACACACTCACACACACACTCACTCACTTGTCCCCAGCCCTGCAGTCCCCGCGGCACTGACGTCCTCAGCTCCACAGCCCCGCTCGGCTCCTCCCCCTCGCGCTCCACCCCCTCCCGCACTCTGCATGTACACACGCATGTAGACACACACACACACACAGATACACACACACTCACTCACCTGTCCCCAGCCATGCAGACCGCGGCACTGACGTCCTCAGCTCTGCCCCCCGAACTCCGCCCCCCGAACTCCTCCCCCCCGAACTCCGCCCCCCGCACACAACGGAGTCCGACAAAGAAATTATTTTCTTTGTCACCGTTGTCATCCGTTGTACAACGCATCAGTCACATGCGTCAAGCAACGCATGTGACTGATGCAAAACAACGGAAGTGTGAACTTAGCCTCAGCAAAAAATACGGTAAATGAGAATCCTGAAGTATTGTGAACACGTTCAGGATCTTTTCCTTGCAGATTGTGTTGTAGAAAAAAAAACTGCAGCATGTCAATTCTTTCTGTGTTTGTTCTGCATTTTCCCCATGAAAAGTAATGAAGAAAAAAAATGCAAGCAAAAATACATATAATGCATCAAAATGTGGCAAAAACCCTTGTTTGCTGCAGTATTTCTCCTGCCAGTAGATGCAGACTTGGTGCAGAAATTTCTGCAAACAAATCTCCATCTTGTGCACATAGCATTACAGGGTATTAGCACTCAGCAGTGCAGTCACTTAACCATATTTAGCACAAAGGACCTGGCTGCCTTCAACAAACTGCTCCAAAGGCTTCCCCCATTGCAATGCTCACATTCATTGTGACCTCCACCAACTTAGGCTACTTTCACACATCCGGATTTTTGCTCTGCGGCACAATACGGCGTTCTGCAGAAAAACCGCAACCGACTTTTGTAACGTCGGTTGCGGTTTTTTCTGCATAGACTTACATTAGTGCCGTATTGTGCCGCAGGGGCTTGCGTTCGGTCCGGTTTTGGCCGCATGCGGCAGATTTAGCCGATGCGGCGGCCGGATCGAACGTTCCCTGCAACGTTTTTTGCTCCGGCAAAAAACACTGCATTGCGCCGCATCCGGCCGCTGCGGCGCATTTTTCAATGCATACCTATGGAGGCCGGATGCGGCGCAATGCGGAAAAAAACGCATCCGGTCGCCGCATGCGGTTTTTGCCACTGCGCATGCTTAGTAGCATGCCGCAAGCGGCAAAAACCGGACGGGCCGCATGTAAAAACTTATGCAAAGGATGCGGTGTTTTCGCCGCATCCGTTGCATAGTTTTCACAGCCGGATTGAGCCGCAGGGCTCAAACCGGATGTGTGAAAGTAGCCTCATAGATCAGCCTCAGTCCCTTATCCCCCATCCCCCCAGATTCCAGTGTTCCAGGCATTGGCAGCTTGGTGAATCTTTACATGTTATTATAAAGATATAATGCAAAAAGGGCCAGATGCACTGTTCTGCATTATAGCTTACTGTTAACCCTTGTCCAGCACATGGCTGCCTGCACATTACTAAATAAATTAAGGGTTGACATTGGGTCACTGAACATTTAGGAGGGAGGCAGCAGAGGCTGAGCCTCATAACAAGTCACAAACTTTGTGTGTCGGCCACTGTCTGCCACTCAGACAGCACTATCTGCAGCCTCCAGTCCTGACCTGATTCTTCATCTGACCTGAGTCTTCATCTCCTGCTACTGCCGACATGACATGCAGCCACAGTCACAGCAATCACTGTCTCCACAACGATAGGGATCGCTGGTAAGTTGCTAGGAGGTTGCTGGTGAGCTGTCACACTGCGACGCTCCAGCGATCCCACCAGCAACCTGACCTGGCAGGGATCGCTGGAGCGTGGCTACACGAGTTGCTGGTGAGCTCACCAGCAACCAGTGACCAGACCCCAGTCTCCTAGTTACAGCACACATCAGGTTAATTAACCCGATGTGTGCTGCAGCTAAATGTGCACAGAGCAGGGAGCAGCGCACAATGCTTAGCGCTGGCTCCTTGCTCTCCTAGTTACAGCACACATCGGGTTAATTACCTGATGTGTGCTGCAGCTACATGTGCACAGAGCAGGAGCCGGCAGCACAGGCAGTGAGAGCGGCGGAGGCTGGTATCAAAGGTAAATATCGGGTAACCAAGGACAGGGCTTCTTGGTTACCCGATGTTTACATTAGTTACCAGCCTCAGCAGAAGCTGGCTCCCTGCTCACTGCACATTAGTTGTTGCTGTCTCGCTGTCACACACAGCGATCTGTGCTTCACAGCGGGACAGCAACAACTAAAAAATGGCCCAGGACATTCAGCAACAACCAACGACCTCACAGCAGGGGCCAGGTTGTTGCTGGATGTCACACACAGCAACATCGCTAGCAACGTCACAAAAGTTGTTCGTTACCAGCGATGTTGCTAGCGATGTTGCTTAGTGTGACGGGGCCTTACCGTTGTTTTGCATCAGTCACAATCCATCGCCTTGAGGAATTATGGTATCCTGCAAAATATTTTGCAGGATTCCAGTTTTTCCCCATAGACTTCTATTGGCGACGGATTGTGACTGATGATGCTGCGTTGCATCCGCTGCGTCGCGGTCAGTCGTTTTTTGACTGACCGCCGGGCGGGAGCAGCGCAGCATGTAACGTTTTTTGTGCAGTGGAATCCGTTGGATTTCGCTGCGCATGCGCTCTCTGGCTCCCCGCACAGGTAACCAGGATGAACATCGGGTTACTAAGCAACGCGCTTTGGTTAGTTACCCGGTATTTACACTGGTTACGGGTGCAGGGAGCCAGCGCTGAGTGGTGTATGCTGATAACCAAGATAAATATCGGGTAAGCAAGCAAAAAGTACTTTGCTTTTACCCGATATTTACCCTGGCTGTGCACAGAGCCAGACACTTCACCGCTCGGCTCCGCCCCCTCCCGGCTCCACCCCCTCCCGCTCTCAGCATGTATACACACACACACACACACACTTACACTCACACTCATACTCACCTGTCCTGCAGTCCCCGCGGCACTGACGTACTCAATGCCACGGCCCCGCTCGGCTCCACCCACCCCGAACTCCGCCCGCCGCACACAACGGAATCCGACAAAGAATTCTGTTCTTTGTCATCCGTTGTCATCCGTTGTACAGCACATCAGACACATGCGTCAAGCGACTGATGCAAAACAACGGAAATGTGAACTTAGCCTAAGAAGAGGCTGGAGGGGGCGGAGCCCAGCGCGCCCGGCCACTTCTATTAGAGCTAGTACGGTATAGTTACAGCGCAGCTCTCTCTCACATAGCAGAGTCGGCTGTGTATCTTAATGGCGGGCGCCGCCGGGCCCCTAACCTGCCGGGCCCGGTCGCAATGGCGACCGCTGCAACCGCGGTAGTTACGCCCCTGCTGTGGACTGCGTCACCAAGAAGTCTCTGTATAGACACTGATATTACTGTCAGTCCGTACTTACCGCTAGGATGAGCCCCACTTTTTATATCTGCTTCTGTGGAATATCGTCTTGTAATCAGTATCCAGAATTTACTCTTAGTCAGGTGTCTATAAAATGATAAAAACAAAAATCAGTTGTTAAAATAAACCCTATCTATATTCTGCAGACTCTTATAAAGACAGATTTATCATCTTTTTTTTATTAGCCCTATCTGCAGTAATTTTTGGTATCTTTTACAATTAGTAATTTTTTTTTTTATTTATTTATTTTTTATAATTTACAGAAAGGTCCATTGTGCTTCCAGCAGACTTTATTTTAGGAGTCACCAAACATCTAAGTAGATTATATGTTTTACTGAATCGTGTGATAACCTGAAGATGTGATATTTCTTCCCTCTTGAACCAGGCCTTGGTTTTCTTGGCTGTGTGCTTTGGGTCGTTGTCTTGTTGGAAGATGAAATGACGACCCATCTTAAGATCCTTGATGGAAGAGCGGAGGTTCTTGGCCAAAATCTCCAGGTAGGCCGTGCTATCCATCTTCCCATGGATGTGGACCAGATGGCCAGGCCCCTTGGCTGAGAAACAGCCCCACAGCATGATGCTAACAACCACCATGCTTGACTGTAGGGATGGTATTCTTGGGGTCGTATGTAGTGCCATCCAGTCACCAAACGTCACGTGTGTGGTTGGCACCAAAAATCTCGATCTTGGTCTCATCAGATCAGAGAACCTTGAACCAGTCTGTCTCAGAGTCCTCCAAGTGATCATGAGCAAACTGTAGACGAGCCTTGACATGACACTTTGAAAGTAAAGGTACCTTACGGGCTCATCTGGAATGGAGACGATTGCGGTGGAGTACGTTACTTATGGTATTGACTGAAACCAATGTCCCCACTGCCATGAGATCTTCCCGGAGCTCCTTCCTTGTTGTCCTTGGGTTAGCCTTGACTCTTCGGACAAGCCTGCCCTCGGCACGGGAGGAAACTTTCAAAGGCTGTCCAGGCCGTGGAAGGCTAACAGTAGTTCCATAAGCCTTCCACTTCCGGATGATGCTCCCAACAGTGGAGACAGGTAGGCCCAACTCCTTGGAAAGGGTTTTGTACCCCTTGCCAGCCTTGTGACCCTCCACGATCTTGTCTCTGATGGCCTTGGAATGCTCCTTTGTCTTTCCCATGTTGACCAAGTATGAGTGCTGTTCAAAAGTTTGGGGAGGGTCTTAATTAGTCAGAAAAGGCTGGAAAAAGAGATAATTAATCCAAACATGTGAAGCTCATTGTTCTGTGCCTGAAATACTTCTTAATACTTTAGGGGAACCAAACAGAATTCTGGTGGATTGAGGGGTTGAATAATAAATGACCCTCTGAATAAACTTTTCACAATTTAAAAAAAAAAAAAAAATAAATAAATAACATTCTTTTTTGCTGCAGTGCATTTCACACTTCCAGCCTGATCTACAGTCCAAATGTCATAATGCCAAGTTAATTCCGAATGTGTAAACCTGCTAAATCTGCAGGGGGTTGAATACTACTTGTAGGCAATGTATGTATATATGTGTCTATGTCCGCTAAACGAATCCACACCGTCACATTTACAATCACAAAATTTTGCACAGACACCTCATTTGACTCAAGGAACGTCATAGGCTATGTTTTGACAAGAAAATGTAACCCCGTGCTTTACAGTTGCTCTCCAAAAAACCTGCCTCTATTAAAGTGAATGGAGCTGTGAGCTACAAGCTTTTAATAGGAGCTGTGATTGGTTGCTATAGGAACAAAGGACATTCATAGTATAACAAGCTTATGTGTGAGGTAATATGATGTCGGTGACAGACACAGACTGAGAGACAGACAGAGACAGACGGCACAGACAAAGAAAGAGGCACACAGGGAAAGAGACAGACAGAGACAGATAGGAAAAAAAGCCAGACAGACAGAAAGACACACGGGGAAAGAGACAGACAGAGGAAGACAGGGAAAGAGACAGAGAGAGACAGACAAGGAAAGAGACAGACAGAGACAGAGGGGGAAAAAGACAGACGGGGAAAGAGACAGGCGGGGAAAGAGACAGACAAAGACAGATGGGAAAAGAAACAGACGGGGAAAGAGACAGACCGGGGAAAGAGACAGATGGGGAAAGAGACAGACGGAGAAAGAGACAGAGACAGACGGGGAAAGAGACAGACCAGGGAAAGAGACAGAAGGGGAAAGAGCCAGAGGAGACAGAGACAGACAGGGAAAGAGACAGACAGGGAAAGAGACAGACGGGGAAAGAGACAGACGGGGAAAGAGACAGATGGGGAAAGAGACAGATGGGGAAAGAGACAGATAGGGAAAGAGACAGATGGGGAAAGAGACAGACAGAGAGACAGACGAAGACAGACGGGGAAAGAGACAGATGGGGAAAGAGACATAGACAGGGAAAGAGACAGATGGGGAAAGAGGCAGACCAGGGAAAGAGACAGAAGGGGAAAGAGACAGAGGAGACAGAGACAGACAGGGAAAGAGACAGACCAGGGAAAGAGACAGACAGGGAAAGAGACAGACGGGGAAAGAGACATACGGGGAAAGAGACATACGGGGAAAGAGACATACGGGGAAAGAGACAGACGGGGAAAGAGACAGACCTGAAAAGAGACAGATGGGGAAAGAGACAGATGGGGAAAGAGTCAGACAGAGAGACAGACAAAGACAGACGGGGAAAGAGACAGACGGGGAAAGAGACAGACGGGGAAAGAGACAGGCGGGGAAAGAGACAGGCGGGGAAAGAGACAGACAAAGACAGATGAGAAAAGAAACAGACGGGGAAAGAGACAGACCGGGGAAAGAGACAGATGGGGAAAGAGACAGATGGATAAAGAGACAGAGACAGACGGGGAAAGAGACAGACCAGAGAAAGAGACAGAAGGGGAACGAGCCAGAGGAGACAGAGACAGATAGGGAAAGAGACAGACAGGGAAAGAGACAGACGGGGAAAGAGACATACGGGGAAAGAGACATACGGGGAAAGAGACAGATGGGGAAAGAGACAGATGGGGAAAGAGACAGATGGGGAAAGACACAGACAGAGAGACAGACAAAGATAGACGGGGAAAGAGACAGACGGGGAAAGAGACAGATGGGGAAAATGACAGACCAGGGAAAGAGACAGTAGGGAAAAGAGACAGAGGAGACAGAGACAGACAGGGAAAGAGACAGACAGGGAAAGAGACATACGGGGAAAGAGACATACGGGGAAAGAGACAGACGGGGAAAGAGACAGACGGGGAAAGAGACAGACCTGAAAGAGACAGATGGGGAAAGAGACAGACAGAGAGACAGACAAAGGCAGACGGGGAAAGAGACAGACAGGGAAAGAGACAGACGGGGAAAGAGACAGACGGGGAAAGAGACAGACGGGGAAAGAGACAGACGGGGAAAGAGACAGACGGGGAAAGAGACAGACAGGGAAAGAGACAGACAGGGAAAGACACAGACAAAGACAAAAGGGGAAAGAGACACATGGGGAAAGAGACAGATGGGGAGAGAGACAGACGGGGAGAGAGACAGACGGGGAAAGAGACAGATGGAGAAAGAGACAGACAGAGAAAGAGACAGATGGGGAAAGAATCAGACGTGGAAAAGAGTCAGGCATGGAAAAGAGTCAGACGCGGAAAAGAGTCAGACGCGGAAAAGAGTCAGACGTGGAAAAGAGTCAGACGTGGAAAAGAGTCAGACGTGGAAAAGAGTCAGACGGGGAAAGAGTCAGACGTGGAAAAGAGTCAGACGGGGAAAGAGTCAGACGGGGAAAGAGTCAGACGGGGAAAGAGTCAGACGGGGAGAGAGTCAGACGGGGAGAGAGTCAAACGAGGAGAGAGACAGACACAGAGATAGAGAGAGCCAGACAGACACAGAGACACAGATAGACAGAGACAGAGAGACTGATAGAGAGACAGACAGAGAGATAGACACAGACAAACACATAGAGATAGACAGGGAAAGAGACAGACAGACAGAGACTGGGAGAGAGACAGATAGACAGTTACTATCCCGGGCAACACCTGGGTACTACAGCTAGTGTTATTTAAAGCTGAGTGTATATATGTATGCATGTATGTATGTGTGTATGTCCCCTAAAAGAATTCGGACCGTCGCATGTTCAATCACAAAATTTTGCACAGACTCAGGGAACGTTATAGACTATGTTTTGAGGGGAAATTTTAACCCCGCTTTACAGTTATTCGACAAAAAACCTGCCTCCATTAAAGTCAATGGAGCTGGGAGCCACAGTGTAGCCAGAACGTCAGAAGAATGCGTAGCCACGCCCTTATATGTAATGTTGGCACAGACAGACAAAGAGACAGGGAAAGAGACAGGGAAATGGACAAGGAAATAGACAGACAGGGAAAGAGAAAGACAGGGAAATAGACAGACAGGGAAAGAGACAGACAGACAGAGACAGGCAGACAAAGAGACAGACAGGGAAAGAGACAGACAGAAAAAGAGACAGACAGGGAAAGAGACACACTGACAGGCAAAAAGACAGACAGGGAAAGAGACAGACAAGGAAAGAGACAGACAGGGAAAGACAAGAGAAAGAGACAGACAGACAAAGAGAGGGAGAGATAGACAGGGAAAGACATAGAGAGACAGATAAGGAAAGAGATAGAAAGACAGACAGGGGAAGAGACAGAGAGAGAGAGAGACAGACAGAGAAAGTGACAGAGAGAGACAGACACAGACAGAGAGAGCGCGAGACAGACAGAAAGGGAGAAAGACGGAGACTGGGAGAGAAACAGAGAGACAGTTCTATCCCGGGCAACGCCAGGTACTACAGCTAGTGTATATATATATATATATATATATATATATATATATATATATATATATATATATATATATATTTCCAGTGCCTTGCAAAAGTATTCGGCCCCCTTGAATTTTTCAACCTTTTCCCACATTTCAGGTTTCAAACATGAAGATAAAAATTTTTAATGTTATGGTGAAGAATCAAGAACAAATGGGACACAATTGTGAAGGTGAACGAAATGTATTGCTTATTTTATACTTTTTTAGAAAATAAATAACTGAGAAATTGGGCGTGCAATATTATTCGTCCCCTTCATGTTAATACTTAGATTGGATTCAGGTCTGGACTTTGACTTGGCCATTCTAACACCTGGATACGTTTATTTTTGAACCATTCCATTGCAGATTTTGCTTCATGTTTGGGATCATTGTCTTGTTGGAAGACAAATCTCTTTCCAGTCTCACGTCTTTTGCAGACTCCAACAGGTTTTCTTCAAGAATGGTCCTGTATTTGGCTCCATCCATCTTCCCATCAATTTTAACCATCTTCCCTGTCCCTGCTGAAGAAAAGCAGGCCCAAACCATGATGTTGCCACCACCATATTTGACAGTGGGGATGGTGTGTTCAGGGTGATGAGCTATGTTGCTTTTATGCCAAACATATCATTTGGCATTGTTTCCAAAAAGTTCAATTTTGGTTTCATCTGACCAGAGCACCTTCTTCCACATGTTTGGTTGTCTCCCAGGTGGCTTGTGGCAAACTGTAAACAACACTTTTTATGGATATCTTTAAGAAATGGCTTTCTTCTTGCCCCTCTTCCATAAAGGCCAGATTTGTGCAGTGTACGACTGATTGTTGTCCTATGGACAGACTCTCCCACCTCAGCAGTAGATCTCTGCAGTTCATCCAGAGGGATCATGGGCCTCTTGGCTGCAGCTTTGATCAGGCTTCTCCTTGTTTGTGATTAAAGTTTTGAGGGACGGCCGGGTCTTGGTAGATTTGCAGTGGTATTATACTCCTTCCATTTCAATATGATCACTTGCGCAGTGCTCCTTTGGATTTTTAAAGTTTTGGAAATCTTTTTGTAACCAAATCCGGCTTAAAACTTCTCCACAACAGTATCATGGACCTGCCTGTTGTGTTCCTTGGTTTCCATGATGCTATCTGCGCTTTAAACAGAACACTGAGACTATCACAGAGCAGGTGCATTTATACGGAGACTTGATTACACACAGGGGGCTTATATTTATCATCAGTCATTTAGGACAACATTGGATCATTCAGAGATCCTCAATGAACTTCTGGAGTGAGTTTGCTGCACTGAAAGTAAAGGGGACGAATAATATTGCACGCCCCAATTTTCAGTTTTTCATTTTTAACAAATGTTTAAAATAAGCAATAAATTTCGTTCAACTACACAATTGTGTCCCACTTGTTGTTGATTCTTCACCATTAAATTAAATTTGTATCTTTATCTTTGAAGCCCGAAAGGGGGGAAAAGGTTCACAAATTCAGGAGGGCCGAATACTTTCACAAGGCACTGTATGTGTGTGTATATATATATATATATATATATATATATATATGTATGTATATATATATATATATATATATATATATATATATATACACAGTACAGACCAAAAGTTTGGACACAAAGGGTTTTCTTTATTTTCATGACATGTAGATTCACATTGAAGGCGTCAAAACTATGAATTAACACATGTGGAATGAAATACTTAACAATATAGTGTGAAACAACTGAAAATATGTCTTATATTCTAGGTTCTTCAAAGTAGCCACCTTTTGCTTTGATTACTGCTTTGCACACTCTTGGCATTCTCTTGATGAGCTTCAAGAGGTAGTCACCGGAAATGGTCTTCCAACAGTCTTGAAGGAGTTCCCAGAGATGCTTAGCACTTGTTGGCCCTTTTTCCCTCACTCTGCGGTCCAGCTCACCCCAAACCATCACGATTGGGTTCAGGTCTGGTGACTGTGGAGGCCAGGTCATCTGGCATAGCACCCCATCACTCTCCTTCTTAGTCAAATAACCCTTACACAGCCTGGAGGTGTGTTTGGGGTCATTGTCCTGTTGAAAAATAAATGATGGTCCAACTAAACACAAACCGGATGGAATAGCACACCGCTGCAAGATGCTGTGGTAGCCATGCTGGTTCAGTGTGCCTTCAGTTTTGAATAAATACCCAACAGTGTCACCAGCAAAGCACCCCCACACCATCACACCTCCTCCTCCATGCTTCATGGTGGGAACCAGGCATGTAGAGTCCATCCGTTCACCTTTTCTGCGTCGCAAAAAGACATGGTAGTTGGATCCAAAGATCTCAAATTTGGACTCATCAGACCAAAGCACAGATTTCCACTGGTCTAATGTCCATTCCTTGTATTCTTTAGCCCAAACAAGTCTCTTCTGCTTGTTGCCTGTCCTTAGTAGTGGTTTCCTTGCAGTTATTTTACCATGAAGGCCTGCTGCACAAAGTCTCCTCTTAACAGTTGTTCTAGAGATATGTCTCCTGCTAGAACTCTGTGTGGCATTGACCTGGTCTCTAATCTGAGCTACTGTTAACCTGCGATTTCTGAGGCTGGTGACTCGAATAAACTTATCCTCCGCATAAGAGGTGACTCTTAGGGGTACTTTGCACACTACGACATCGCAAGCCGATGGTAGCGATGCCGAGCGCGATAGTCCCCGCCCCCATCGCAGCTGCGATATCTTGTGATAGCTGCCGTAGCGAACATTATCGCTATGGCAGCTTCACACGCACTTACCTGCCTTGCGACATCGCTCTGGCCGGCGAACCGCCTCCTTCCTAAGGGGGTGGGTTGTGCGGCGTCACAGCGACGTCACACGGCAGGTGGCCAATAGAAGCAGGGGGCGGAGATGAGCGGGACGTAAACATCCTTCCTTCCTCATTGCAGCCGGGACGCAGGTAAGGCGATGTTCCTCGCTAATGCAGCTTCACACACAGCGATGTGTGCTGCCGCAGGAACGAGGAACAACATCGTAACATCGGTCCTTCCGAAATTATGGAAATGATCGACGCTACACCGATCATACGATTTCGACGCTTTTGCACTCGTTAATCGTAGTAAAAACGATTCACATACTCCGATGTCGACAGCGACGCCGGATGTGCATCACTTTCGATTTGACCTCACCGACATCGCACTTGCAATGTTGTAGTGTGCAAAGTACCCCTTAGTCTTCCTTTCCTGGGGCGGTGCTCATGTGAGCCAGTTTCTTTGTAGCGCTTGATGGTTTTTGTCATTGCACTTGGGGACACCTTCAAAGTTTTTCCAATTTTTCGGACTGACTGACCTTCATTTCTTAAAGTAATGATGGCCACTCGTTTTTCTTTACTTTGCTGCTTTTTTCTTGCCATAATACAAATTCTAACAGTCTATTCAGTAGGACTATCAGCTGTGTATCCACTAGACTTCTGCACAACACAACTGATGGTCCTAACCCCATTTATAAGACAAGAAATCCCACTTATTAAACCTGACATGGCACACCTGTGAAGGGAAAACCATTTCCGGTGACTACCTTTTGAAGCTCATCAAGAGAATGCCAAGAGTGTGCAAAGCAGTAATCAAAGCATAAGGTGGCTACTTTGAAGATCCTAGAATATAAGACATATTTTCAGTTGTTTCACAATTTACAGTTAAGTATTTAATTCCACATGTGTTAATTTGTTAATTCATAGTTTTGATGCCTGCAATGTAAATCTACAATTTTCAGATCATGAAAATAAAGAACACTCTGTGAATGAGGTGTGTTCAAACTTTTGGTCTGTACTGTGTGTATATATATATATATATATATATATATAATGTATAATTTATTTTCACCCCCTTGGATTGAAACTTTTTTTTTTTGTATGGACCACTAATATGATTGTATACAACTGAATAACTGTGTCGCCAGGGGTTAAGGGGATACTCAGAACCGGGCCAAGGGGTCGCTTCTGGAAAGGGGATCACGGTGTCATGACCCGGTCTCTGATCCCTGGTTCCACAATAAAAAGGGGGGTTATGTACGTGACGCCAACCGTGGAATGTGATCAGAGATGACCACTGCTGCTGCAGACCCTCCAGGGGTGATGGATGGCAGCTTGAGATGGGACGGCTCCCCACGGGTAGAGCCTTCTCCCTGGGGCAGTGTGATAGTCTATGGGGGAGTGCAAGACACGAGCACAATAAACAAGCAGACACGGTTTTGCAGTTCCTTAGTTTTTACTGAAGATAGCATTCAGCAGAGTACTGTCCACGGAGTCTGTGCAGGGTTTAGGGTTTCTCCCACCCAGCCGGGCCGTTTTGGCTCCCTTATCTGCACTGTGCGTGTGTGGCCATGCTGCTGTGTAAACTAGGCAGCCGGCCCTGTTCTCCTCCCGGGTACCGACATGAAAGGTAACTCGAGTCCTTACTTGTATGTTCCTGACCTCTGCTGTGTTGCTGTCTGTGGTACAGATGAAGAATGTGAAATCTTCACTTCGGTGTTAACTGTACAGTATGTAACCTGCACAGCCTCGGATCCGGCATCCGTTCTGTGTGCTCCACTGGGGTGAGTTCAGCAATACTCTTTCTCCCAGGTACGTTCCTCTGTTTTATCTGTCTCCTCTCCTCAGACCCTTGGCTTTGGCCTGGAATTGGTCAGCGGACCCTGTGGTGAGCTTGAGCCAGCTCCAACCTGCAGAACCTTCTTCCTCAGTCCTCCCATGAACTGAACTGAACTGACCACTTCCTCTCCACACCAGAATATGTGGGGAAGCAGCTTGGTCTCTCCCTTCTGGCCTGGAGGTGCTGGTGTTGTGTGGGGAGTTAACCCTTTGTGTTGTTACTGTGGCACAAGAACCCTGGGGTGCCACATAACCATGTTGTATATGTCTGTTTCATTCCTAGTATTGGTTGCTGTCTTTATCATACCTTCCTGGAAACATCTTCTTCATCATTCACCAACATATGGGATGAGTACTTATGAACATACAATGGCCCTGGAGCTCGTATACTTAAAACTCAGAATATGAAGTATTAATGACATCATTGGGAGAAACTCCAGATATTGATTCCATCTCCTTTTGACTGATATTGGACTTTATCTTTTTTGGATAGGACAACCGATACCAATAATATTGGACATTTATGTCTCGATTCTGTTCCCGTGGAGATTTTCTGTATCTGTCTTTATCCTGCGATACACAATTGATCCATTGTTATGTTCAGGACTGTGGAGTCGGTAAGCCAAACCTGCGACTCCGACTCCTCAATTTCCCTTGCACCGGCTCCAACTCCACGACTCCGACTCCCACATATATTGCTTATATTTAAGTGAAAAATTTATTGTAGTACAATTTGAACATCAGACATTTAATCATTTTTATGATACAATAATGAAGATATTTAGATAGAACATAAAATATATTTATTGGAATACAGCTTTAGAACACGAAAACTGTAATAAATTGTATATGATACACTATATATGTGGCAAAAAACAGTTTGCAACAAAAACATACTAAATAACATTTGTGCAGTCTATGAATTTGTTCTAAGAAATAGAATTGCCTCCATCAGATCCTCCTTCATAGATGACCGCAAATCTGACCTAATAATTTTAAGGCTAGAGAACAACCTCTCTACACTAACTTGGGTTTGAGGCAAAGCCTTCCGGGTATGCAGAAATTGCCTCATGCATAGTCAGTTTTGATGAACGGTTGAATTTTTCTATTTCTTTGAGAGCAAGTGAAAACTTTTCCTGAAATATGGTCAATCTGCTTGCTGTAGGAGACGGATTGAAATCTTTTTCCTTGCAGCAATGCTTTGCCTGCTCCATGTCATACGAATACTTGTACGAGTACTAACTCCACATCTGATGAGGATGAAGATATGGCAGCAGTAGCACTGACAGGACCTCTTTCGCCTGGCAGTCCTGTAGCCACTCATCCTAATTGCTACCTCAGTCAGAGCTTCTTTTCCTTTAGTAAGCTGTTGATCATCAAGCAGTATATGATGACTTGGCTCCACATAAACAACTGCCAGAAGAATTTTATTTTCCAATAGCTGTGTCTTTCTCCATTTCATTGAAGCAGAAATGCCATCTGCGATTAAACCTCCTCTTTGGACAGGCAAAATAGCAAGTTCTTCCACTCCCTTATGAAAATGCCAGGAGTTAAATCCTCAGCTTGTAATTTATTAGTCATGGTAAAAGGGTGATTAAGCAATTCCTTCAATTCAGCCACCTGTGTCCATTGACCTTCATTTAGGGTTACCTGAAGGTTCGCCATATCTATAAGAAACGGTTTTAGTTCAAGCAATCGCTCAATCATTAAAAATAAGTGCTGCCCCACTGAGTGCCTTGATCGACAATTGCCCCTTTACCAGTACGTCTCTTCAAGATGGAATCAATTTTAGGGGTTCTGGCGGCAATAACCAATTTCCTCACTTTTCCAATCAGATTTCCAGCATGTCCCTGTTGCAGACTCTCTCTTATTGCCAGCTGCAGCGTGTGCACAACACAGCGCATGTGATGAATATGAAAGTGTTTTGAAGCAGCTTCAACAAGATCATCTAATCCTAAAGTATCATTTTGCTGTTCTTCTGTTGTAATATCTGTTTGTTCCTCAGTTACATGAACAGCACTGTGGCTCCATCTCACACATACTGAATCCTAAATTTTCTTCTAGCTTTTGTTCATTACTCTCATTCTTCAGTTTAATTGTACTTATCATGTTTGAAGCATAGTTTGTTACAATAGCAAGAATCTGTTCTTTTTTGAGTTCATAATCTTGCAGAACTTTTTCCACTAAGGCCTGGAGATACTGGCTGGTGTTATGAGCTTTAGTATCTTTTACTGCCAGTGACTTGGTAACAATTTCTTTGTTGTCACAAACATATCGAACATTGATGGCAAAATAGTTCACTCTGTGACGTGTGCAGGTATCCATTGTAAGAAACATGAAGCATCTTTTGAGAGTCTTTTTAAGATCTTCCTTTTGTTTAAGGGCTTCTTCAATTAATAATTTTCTAATATTTTCTCTTTACAGAGAAACACCAAGTTTGCGGGCCATTTCTCCATTAAGAGCTGTAAAAGCTGGTTGTGCAAAGAATGATAATGGTACACCGTCCTTCACAACAAGCTGTATGAGCTGTCTTTTAAACATATCTGCTCTCATTGTTACAGTAACTTTGTCGCTTACAAAATATCTTGTTAATGATGTTTGAGATGCTCTTTCCTCCACCTTTGTCTGGCAGGAAGTGCTGGGCACTGGTTTCTTGGTGCTGCTGTTATTTTTCTCAGTCACAGCCTTGAAAACTTTGTTTTCATCTGGGTCACTTGTCATACATTGACACAAAAAATATTTTTCATCTAGTGCAGGCCTTCCTTCTTTCTAAGTGTGTTTACTTTTTACCTTTGCTTGTAGAAGAGGAGCTTCACTGGTGCTCAAGTGCAGCACAGACGTATCTCAGCTAAGACAAAGCCTAGATCCTCAGGCTACATACATTCACACAAAGCGTTTTTGTGGATCCGTTTTTTGCAGTGAAATGAAGTGACTCTGGGCATCCCAGCAAAGTCAATGGGTTTCAAGATATGACATTTAGACACATCGGTTTGTGAGAATCCGTTTTTGGGCTCAAAAACGGATCCTCACAAAGAATGAGCATGTCAGTTTGTGTGGTGTTTTTCTAATTTGCTTTTGCTATTGAAAACATTATTTATGAGCTCAAAA
The DNA here is from genome assembly GCF_048569485.1 of Anomaloglossus baeobatrachus. Taxonomy (NCBI): domain Eukaryota; kingdom Metazoa; phylum Chordata; class Amphibia; order Anura; family Aromobatidae; genus Anomaloglossus; species Anomaloglossus baeobatrachus. The sequence continues at coordinate 98,774,196 of NC_134353.1, read as the reverse complement.
ACCTTTCACGTGATGCGGCTTTTTAAAAAGCTGATCTGTTTTTGCAGCTGAAAAACGTATCCTCAAAAAATGCAGCAAAAACGCTGTGTGTGAACGTAGCCTTAGATGAGGAATAGAACAGCTATTTAAAGGACATTTCATAACTTTCCCAAATTCCTATGAATAAATATTCAGCACATTCTGCATTGAACTACTGTACCCAATTTATTATATATTTTAGGAGTCGGAGTCGGTCCATTTTATACCGACTCCGACTCCACCAAAATGAACACCGACTCCGACTCCAATTCCACGACTCCGATTCCATAGCCCTGGTTATGTTTCATAGTGTGACTACTGGACATATATAATGGGTTTTTGAGTAACCAGATTGAATTGGTTATTTATATTATTCCCATAAATATTTATACTAAAGATCTTCTTCTCTTGCATGCGTCAAACAAATATGATTATCTGGTTATCATGTAACTATATTGGTGTCGCTTACCTGCCATAACAGCCAAATTATATTCAGCCTAAGCCTAATTAATTACATTTTCTAACTTTATAGTTCCATCTGACAGCAAGTATATATATGGGTAGCACATTGTGTATACTATATGTAATCCATGTTTATGATCTCTCAATTATATGAGAACTTCTAGTGTTTGCCTACCTAGATATGTTTCATGGCTATGGTTCTCTATAGTATCTATTATATAAAAACGTTCGGGCTTGTGTACTTAGTGACAGCCATAGTTTTCTATAGTATTGTATTTTCTTGAACAATATATATAGGGACCATTTAGGGCATATATACTTGGTCATAACCCATAGCTATCGTTCTCTCTACCGCTATACTTACCATAGAAGAACTCTTAGGGTTTGTATACTCAATCATGTTCCATGACTATAGCTCTTCATAATGTTGTATTTATCATACAGTGCCTACAAGTAGTATTCAACCCCCTGCAGATTTAGCAGGTTTACACATTCGGAATTAACTTGGCATTGTGACATTTGGACTGTAGATCAGCCTGGAAGTGTGAAATGCACTGCAGCAAAAAAGAATGTTATTTATTTTTTTATTTTTTTTTTAAATTGTGAAGTTTATTCAGAGGGTCATTTATTATTCAACCCCTCAAACCACAAGAATTCTGTTTTGTTCCCCTAAAGTATTAAGAAGTATTTCAGGCACAAAGAACAATGAGCTTCACATGTTTGGAATAATTATCTCTTTTTCAGCCTTTTATGACTAATTAAGACCCTCCCCAAACTTGTGAACAGCACTCATACTTGGTCAACATGGGAAAGACAAAGGAGCATTCCAAGGCCATCAGAGACAAGATCGTGGAGGGTCACAAGGCTGGCAAGGGGTACAAAACCCTTTCCAAGGAGTTGGGCCTACCTGTCTCCACTGTTGGGAGCATCATCCGGAAGTGGAAGGCTTATGGAACTACTGTTAGCCTTCCACGGCCTGGACAGCCTTTGAAAGTTTCCATCCGTGCCGAGGCCAGGCTTGTCCGAAGAGTCAAGGCTAACCCAAGGACAACAAGGAAGGAGCTCCGGGAAGATCTCATGGCAGTGGGGACATTGGTTTCAGTCAATACCATAAGTAACGTACTCCACCGCAATGGTCTCCGTTCCAGACGAGCCCGTAAGGTACCTTTACTTTCAAAGCGTCATGTCAAGGCTCGTCTACAGTTTGCTCATGATCACTTGGAGGACTCTGAGACAGACTGGTTCAAGGTTCTCTGGTCTGATGAGACCAAGATCGAGATCTTTGGTGCCAACCACACACGTGACGTTTGGAGACTGGATGGCACTGCATACGACCCCAAGAATACCATCCCTACAGTCAAGCATGGTGGTGGCAGCATCAGACCAAGGGGCCTGGCCATCTGGTCCGCATCCATGGGAAGATGGATAGCACGGCCTACCTGGAGATTTTGGCCAAGAACCTCCGCTCCTCCATCAAGGATCTTAAGATGGGTCGTCATTTCATCTTCCAACAAGACAACGACCCAAAGCACACAGCCAAGAAAACCAAGGCCTGGTTCAAGAGGGAAAAAATCAAGGTGTTCCAGTGGCCTAGTCAGTCTCCTGACCTTAACCCAATTGAAAACTTGTGGAAGGAGCTCAAGATTAAAGTCCACATGGGACACCCAAAGAACCTAGATAACTTGGAGAAGATCTGCATGGAGGAGTGGGCCAAGATAACTCCAGAGACCTGTGCCGGCCTGATCAGGTCTTATAAAAGACGATTATTAGCTGTAATCCTGCTCTTGTTTGAAGTTTGCAGGCTCTAACTTATTTGCATCTTATCAAACCTGCTAAATCTGCAGGGGGTTGAATACTACTTGTAGGCACTGTATAAGAACTTATAAGGCTTGTACACCCAGCTATTTTCCATGACTGTGGTTGCATATAGCACTGTACTTATCATATAAGAATCTTCAAGACCTGTATACCCAGCCATGTCCCATGGCTATGGTGCTCTACAGCGCTATACCTATATTAGGGCATATATATTTGGTTATAGCCCATAGCTATGGTTCTTTTCAGCGCTATACTTACCATATAAGAACTCCTAAGGCTTACATACTCAGTCATGTTCCATGACTATGGTTCTTTATAATATTGTATTTATCCTATAAGTACTTACAGTGCTGGCCAAAAGTATTGGCACCCCTGCAATTCTGTCAGATCTTACTTACTTAGTTTCTTCATGAAAATGATTGCAATCACAAATTCTTTGGTATTATTATCTTCATTTATTTTGCTTGCAATGAAAAAACACAAAAGAGATTGAAACAAAATTAAAATCATTGATCATTTCACACAAAACTCCAAAAATGGGCCAGACAAAAGTATTGGCACCCTTAGCCTAATACTTGGTTGCACAACCTTTAGCCAAAATAACTCCTAACAACCGCTTCCGGTAACCATCAATGAGTTTCTTACAATGCTCTGCTGGAATTTTAGACCATTCTTTGGCAAACTGCTGCAGGTCCCTGAGATTTGAAGGGTGCCTTCTCCAAACTGACATTTTGAGATCTCTCCACAGGTGTTCTATGGGATTCAGGTCTGGACTCATTGCTGGCCACTTTAGTAGGCTCCAGTGCTTTCTATCAAACCATTTTCTAGTGATTTTTGAAGTGTGTTTTGGGTCATTGTCCTGCTGGAAGACCCATGACCTCTGAAGGAGACCCAGCTTTCTCACACTGGGCCCTACATTATGCTGAAAAATTTGTTGGTTGACTTCAAACTTCATAATGCCATGCACACGGTCAAGCAGTCCAGTGCCAGAGGCAGCAAAGCAACCCCAAAACATCAGGGAACCTCTGCCATGTTTGACTGTAGGGACCGTGTTCTTTTCTTTTAATGCTTCTTTTTTCTTCCTGTAAACTCTATGTTGATGGCTTTTCCCAAAAAGCTCTACTTTTGTCTCATCTGACCAGAGAACATTCTTCCAAAATGTTTTAGGCTTTCTCAGGTAAGTTTTGGCAAACTCCAGCCTGGCTTTTTTTATGTCTCGGGGTAAGAAGTGGGGTCTTCCTGGGTATCCTACCATACAGCCCCTTTTCATTCAGTTGTCGACGGATAGTACGGCTCGACATTGTTGTCCCCTTGGACTGCAGGGCAGCTTGAACTTGTTTGGATGTTAGTCGAGGTTGTTTATTCACCATCCGCACAATCTTGCGTTGAAATCTCTCGTCAATTTTTCTTTTCCTTCCACATTTAGGGAAGTTAGCCACAGTGCTATGGGCTTTAAACTTCTTGATGACCCTGCGCACCGTAGACACAGGATCTTTCAGGTCTTTGGAGATGGACTTGTAGCCTTGAGATTGCTCATGCTTCCTCACAATTTGGATTCTCAAGTCCTCAGACAGTTCTTTGGTCTTTCTTTTCTCCATGCTCAATGTGGTACACACAAGGACACAGGACAGAGGTTGAGTCAACTTTAATCCATGTCAACTGGCTGCAAGTGTGACTTAGTTATTGCCAACACCTGTTAGGTGCCACAGGTAAGTTATAGGTGCTGTTAATTACACAAATTAGAGAAGCATCACATGATTTTTCAAAGAGTGCCAATACTTTTGTCCACCCCCTTTTTTATGTTTGGTGTGGAATTATATCCAATTTGGCTTTATGACAATTTTTTTTTTTTTTCATTGAAGACAAATTAAATGAAGATAATAATACCAAGGAATTTGTGATTGCAATCATTTTCAGGAAGAAACTGAGTATCATCTGACAGAATTGCAGGGGTGCCAATACTTTTGGCCAGCACTGTATAGGGCTCGTACATCCAGCCGTGTCCCATAACTGTGGTTGTATATAGTGCTATACTTATCATATAAGACTTTTTAGACCTGTATACCCAGCCATGTTGCATGACTATGGTGCTCTATAACGCTATACCTATCTTTCAATAGCACAGTCATGTTTCATAGTTATGGTTTTCTATAGTGTTGTACCTATTTTGCAATTGCATGTTAGACTCTACAGATGCACGCTTGCACATACGTAGTAACCACAAAACGTTTCTATGACTCAAACTTACAAACTGAATAGGTCTGTATCCACAGTATATGTTTGCGCATGCGCAATGAATGTGGGATTGCAATCATGACCTCTCACATCATTATAGATGCACATTTGCATATGCGTAGTAACCATGAAATGTTTTCTATGTCTCAAGCCAACAAACTTAAGAAGTCTGTATCCACAGCCTATGTTTGCTCACGCAAGTGAGTATACGATTGGGCACGTGCAGGGATCATGATCTCACACGTCATCAGCACATGCGTGATAGCCTTATCATGTAACCATATATCAGTGTTTGCGCTCCATGCTCCATTTACTTCCAGGTTCCGAAAGAAGCAACATGGTCATTTACTATAAATTTGGGCACACATCCGCTCTCCATAGTTATCACCGGTAAGATCGATTGGTTGTTTTGTTAATTATATCAATTACTCTATGTATTTATACACCCTAATTTCTATACAAATGGCACTTTTCCCTGATGAAGCTGCCATGTAGAGTAATGCGTGGGGTCTCTGACGACCTCCCATGTCCCATCAGCAATGCCTTCTGGTATTTCACCTGCTCTATTATTAATCCATAGGGTCATACGCTCTCTATTTAAACACACAGCTAGTCCTTGATAAGCTATTATGCTTGGATATATCCTGTGTCTATGGTGTTGTTTTTCTATCGTGGAGTTGAGTGACTATATTTTGTCTTATATGTTATAATCCTTCTGAGCTTTGCTCCCCCTTCTATTGTGGGATTGGGTGACTATAATTTGGTTTACATATTACAATCCTGCTGAACTTTGCTCCCCCTTCCCTTGTACTTGCACACTAATTAGTTGGCCTTGTCCGCTCTTGACTATTCAATGGAGAACATAATATCCCCCATTGACTGTGACAGCAGCCCATGCAGGCATAGATACACTGCTGTGTGTGCTTCCCTGCGGTGACCTAGACCTCACCGCACAACCAGCTCTACCCTCACCTAACATATCCTCACCCATTCCCTGTAGACTTTGAGCCTCGCGGGCAGGGTCCTGTGGCACCCCTGAGGCTTCAGTCACCACAGAGGTACTGCACCTCAGGGTGGGGTGTGTATCTCATTCCCGGGTAAGGAGGAGGTCACAGCTCGTTGCACACAAACACAGACACAGTCTTTATTTAGCAACACCACAGCAGGCCATGGTTCTTACACAGCCAGCTTGGAGGTGGGGTGAAACTAGTGGATGAAAACTCAGAGCTGTGTGGAGAAAGTGAAACTAGTAAGTCGAGCAGGAGCAGTGGAGGAGTGAAGACCTGTGGCCTTGAGCTATTTCAGCTCGGCCTGGGCATAAGACAGAGGGGATCCTAGAGACCACAGGAAGTGCGCCATACTCCCGTGGCTTCGTTCCACATACATCACCGGAATGGAAGGACTTGGCTGCAGATTGGGGACTGGTCCCTAGGCTAAAGGAGAAGAACCAACGTGCTCCGCTAATAAAACCAGAGGTTGAGGACAATTTAGTACCAAAGCCAAAGCTGCACGCGCATCCGCTGGAAGGTTACCACATAGAGCCAAGGGATAGAGCTTCACGCCATCCGACAAGGTCCGCGGACACCGGCTCAGGGCACTGTGTGCAAGGGCGCAAAGCAGGAGGGAGAAGTAAGCGCAGGAAGATGACCAGGGAAGGTACACATAAGAAAGGCGCACCGGACTTGACTTTAAAACTATCCGGTATCGGCTGGAGCCCATCATAGTGAAAACCCAGCCCTCCAAAGGTGGTCACTGACGTTGTGTTGCCTTGGTACCTGCTACAGTGAGTAAAAACCTTGAGACTGCATCCCTGTGTCACTCTGTTATTTGCCTTCGCCTCTGGTCTTCACCCCCCGCTATCACCTACTACTACCCCCATCTGCCCTGGGGCCCTGTGAAAAGCCATACCAACCAAACTGCGTCACCATCTGCCCCAGAGGCCCCATCCCGCAAAGGCGGCACCTATCTTGCCGCAGACCACACGTGGCGTCACAAACTACCATCCCCCCCTTTACTTTAATTGACATCGCCGGGGTCACGGAGCCGGGCCTCACCACCACAGCATCCCAGAAACAGAACCGAGGCCCGGTAACGAGTCACCCCATGGCCCTGGCGCGGGCGTGTCAGTCCTCTCTCCTGTACCAGTCTGTGCCTTGTTTTGTTTATGATTATTGTACGTGTCCCTACTATGTATACCCCTTTCACATGTGAAGCGACATGGAATAAATGGCGCTATAATAATAATAATAATAATAATAATAATAATAACTGTAATTCAGACTTTGTTATTTACATCATCTCATGCAGACAATATAATTTGAAATATATAGGAGCATTTACACCTCTGACAGAAATATATCTAATGTAGCAAAACATTTTATTAATTGCCATAAAAGCAATACAAGTAATTTCCAGATATACACCATAGAAAACATAAAAAAAACATGCTCGTAGAGGTGATTGTGAACAGACTTTGCGGAATAGAGAGTCGTTTGGGATTTTTTTTTTAGGTTCTCAAACACCTTTTGGTTTAAATCTAAAAAATTAAATTATGCTCCATTATTGATTTCCAATGCAACATTTTTCCTCTTGCTCTTTGTATGTTTTGTATAAACTCATATCCCTTGTCCTAGTGCGTCATGTTGTCTATCTCTAATTGTTCTTTTTATTTGTGCTTTTAATGAGTTTCACACCTCAGTAACACATTAGTAACACCTTAGATTCTAATGTGTTACTATTTAGATGCTGCATGCGTCTTTCCCTTATGTACTCACCAAGGTTAAGAACAAAGAAGAGGAAAGGAGTTTTTGTAGGTCAAAATTATGTACAAAATCTTTATTAATGCATGATTAAAAATAGGTTAAACAATAGAACCTATAATAGTGTGGAAAAGTACATGAATAAACATACCAAAATTTGTTACAATGGGTACACAATACATGGACACCGACAATGTGTCAAATCCAACATTTGATGCACATAAACGAAGACATAAAATACACAGACACATAAAATATAGATGCAGTGGGTATTGCACATTGCCAACACTGGGGGTATATCAGACCTCATGTATAATGTCCATTGAGGCATATATTGCCAGCATGAGCAAAACAGTGTTTCAGTCAAAATATCAATTAGGACGTAGAGCATACAAAATATACCTGCTAAAGTGCCAGTGCCAGCAAGTATTGGGTAGAAGACAATCTCCATGTGGAGAATCCCGATGTGCGTTTCGCGTTGGTTATAGTCACTTATTCATGGGGAATTGTGTACTGTACCTGTAACCTGACAAGACCTTTATGTAGTCATAGTGACGGTCATGTGACCGCCACTATGTCCAATGCGCTTTGGCTCGTACAGCGCATGAACGGCCGTGTCACCCATCGCACAAGCCCCTGTGTCACTGCTATACTGTCCTGAGGAAGGGGGCTGTGAACCCTGAAACACATAGACCTGACCTAGCTAATACAATAAATTCTTGGATTTAACAATTCCTACTTGAATTGGTGATAAGCGCGGCGCGATACCCGATTTTCCTTCCTATACTTCATCCTACATCTTTGGGGCTACAGCTGTTTCCAACCATTGCTATGCAATTATAGGAGTTGTAACCCTTCACAACCCATATAGATGAGTGAACTTAATTATATATTATCGCTTTATATCTGGTAAGACCCTATGTGCCTTTTGTTCCACAGTCTCTGAAACACTTTGGTCATGTGATCGGGCACATGATTAATGAGATGACCTGAAAGGTCCTGAAGTTACTCGGGCAGAAAGTCCTTCACCTTCTCAGCTCCTGCAGCCTCCATTCTGGTCCAATAAGTTTCCGGTCCTGCATGGCACCGATCACATAGGTCAGTGCAGAGTAGGAAGAGAGAGGTCAGCTTCTATGAGTGACCAGGGCCCCCCTCATTGCCCTGATTGCGGCCCTAGCCCCTGGGGCCCGGTGAGCTGAGGGATGAAAGGGGAGGAGCCCGGGCTGTCAGCGGCCGGGCACCCTTCCTGGCTCCTGCTTACCGAGCCCCATACAGGAGTCCCTGATGGTGGCCCTAGTTATATGTACATTCCTAAAAAATATATATATAATTTTTTTTAATTATTTGTTTTATCAAACATTAGAATCAACATTGAAATTAAAGAATGCTAAAAGATACTTACCGTATATCAAGTGTCATAACAGTGTTTCTACAATGCCGCCCCGACAACCTGAACTCTTGGAATCTGTTCAAGTCAAACACTTAAGGGAAAAACTATATTTCTTAAGGCTAGATAAGTACCTCATTGTTAACATAGTCTGTATGAGGAAATGCCAGGGGCAGAGGTGTGAGAAATGTGTCCTAAAATTTAAGGGGAAGGGGGGATATTGCAAAACATAGAAATTCACAATATGAAAGCCAACGTAAAGCAATGACATAATGATGTTCCATGTTTTTATTGTTCAATAATCCAGGCTCAAGCCTTTTGTGATATTTATCTCCTACGTGGCGCCATTTTCTTCTTTAAACATTTTAGTAGGACAGCAGTTTCTTCTTACAGTGATAATGTATGCAGATAGATAGCATTGTATTTTTTTTGTTTTATTGATATGTTTGCTTTACACCAGCTCATATAAATAAATTATTATGTTGAGCGATGGAGGTGTGAATAAAACAGTGTATGTTAAAGAGGGCTTGTCACTTTAGTTTAGATTATAGTGTGCCGCCCCCGCATCAGCAGCCGGGCTGCTCGGATCCGGATCCGCGGTGGCTCAAGGGACGTCTGGACCCGTGGGTCGTGCGGCCACTCAAATAAAGGGGGACTATGTACAGAGGACGAAAAATGGAGGGGAGCCAGCACTGCTTGTGAGTGGCATGCAACAATGAAAAAGTAAAAAGTGTAATATTCACAAATTCATTCCTACTGTAACAATGCAATGAGATTTTTGGCAAATAATTGATCAATGATTTGAGCCCCCCTGCCCCGTCACGGCAAATCATTGATTTGGGGGGCTCAAATCATTGATCAATTATTTGCCAAAAATCTCATTGAATTGTTACAGTAGGAATGAATTTGTGAATATTACACTTTTTACTTTTTCATTGCTGCATGCCACTCATAAGCAGTGCTGGCTCTCCCCCCCATTTCTTATGTACAGAGGACGGTGTGGAAAGTTCGTGACGCCACCCGTGGTGTGTGGTAAGGGTAAAGTACCACCGCTGCGGCTGGGAGTACCCGGTGGCGATGGTGTGGGCAGCCAGGTGTTTAACCCCTCCACGGGTAGGGGGGATGCCCCAGGACTCGGTGATGGTGTCGGGGAGGTGCCGTTGGGCCGGTAAGGGTTAATTGTGTACTCACTCAGTCCAATAACGCTGACGCTGATAACTGTGGTAAACCATAGTTCTTGATGCCACTGCAGCAGGGAGAGAGCACGCCTGGATCCCGTGCCCGTTGGTGTTGCTTGTTAGCCTGTGACCTTAACGATGGCACCTCTTGTCTGTAGTTGGTCCCTTTTAGCTTAGTACAAAATGGGTCCCACTCACCCATATGGCTAACGGAGTGAGCTTGCTCTCAGGGTTCACGCTTGGGATTTTCTGGACTAGGCAGTGGGAAAGTCCTATCCCCCTCGTTGCGCTAGTACCCCGATTTTGGAGCGGGTGGAGAACGGATCTTGAAGGCTCCGTCCTCGTCGGGTGAATTACCAGGACTCCTGAAGCTACTTCCTGGCCTGGGGTCCACGTACCCCATCATGCCCTGGCCCCTGCCCGGTGATGGCACAAGGCCGCCGGCTGTCCTCCTCGACAGTCAGTACCCCTTGTCACGATTCGCTGCGACCGGGGTCCAGCTCTTACCAGGCCCAGACCAACGTCTGCCATCTAGTAAACGAGGAGCCCAGCTCCTGACCTCTCCTCTTGAGTCACCACTCAACACTAACTGTCTCCTAACACTCCTGACCTCCCCTTAACCAACCCCCCAAGTGGCCAGCCCTATTCCCTTCAGGCTGTCCACTGGTGTGTCTGGTGGGTGTGGTGCAGAGTGTTCCTAGGATTTTGATTAGCTTGTTCTTAGCAACACCAAAGATCAGGGACCCGCAACCAAGGAGGAGATGGCTATCATGCAGAAGTGCAGATTGCACAATACCCTGTGACGACCTGATAGGGCAGGGCGTCACAATAGTTTGTGAAATTACAGCAAAATATGTAGATTTAAATAAAGATAGACCGCTTGACGTTTTTTGTCTGAGGGTGTTTTCATGTTCATCGTATTTTGGAAAAACACTGCTTTTTGTGAAGTTTTTCTTAGTTTTTGCTGTATCTGTTTGTCTTTATCTTTCAAATGCTGCGGCCGGATGTTAGCGGTAAGCGAACAAGATATATTAAACACACTAAATATACTGCTTTTTTAGCCATTTTATTCACAGTTTTATACAGTTTTATGGTTCTTTTCCTACACTGCAAAAGGTTTTTTGTTTTTTTTTTTGCTTATTGCAGTTACTTTTTTTTAAAAAAAAATATGCAAATATCAATTTACAATCTATCACTAGGGGCAAATAAGGGGATGAAACACTGCAGAAGTAAGCTCACCGCTGCAGCCAGTCACAGGCCCCAGTGGTCCTTCTGTTGCTGGAGCCGTAAAGTCTCCCTTACGGTGTAAATGTCGAATACAGAGCTTATGCGCTATCCAGGCAAGTGCCATCAGGTGAGAGTACAGTTTTGTTTGCTATTGGAGTCACACTTGCGAGTAAGTAGCGGGAGTCTCGCATCAGCATCACTCGGCACAGCCACAGATTCTCCTAAGGCTGGAAACACACTTATGCGTGTAAAATCGGTCCGAGTTGCATGATAAAAAGTCGGACGATTTCAGTTCACTTTATGATCAGTGTGCAATGCAACTGCACTGCGATCCTGGGATTTTTCTCATGATTGCAGTGTGTGTGCAATGCGTGTTTGATGTGTATGGGATCCGTTTTTACTTTGTCATCTGCCATTCAGCTCTGCTACATGGCCACTGACAGCAGACACAGACAGAGCCATGTAGCAGAGCTGAATGGCCGCTGACAGCAGACACAGACAGTGCCGCACGATCAGAATGAAATCGGATGAACTTCACCCGACTTCATTGTCATCCTCTGGCTCTGTCTGTGTGGCATGGCCCCTGATTTTTGGTCACCGGTGAAGGTCTAACCAGTGACCGCAAATCCCCTGAGTGACCGCAGTGAGCCACGCTATCAGCGGTGCCATCACTGAGGTTACCCGCGGCCACAGCAGAAGTCCTCCCGCTGAGATCTGTGACCGCGGGTAACCTGAGTGACGGCACCGCTGATAGCGCGACTCACTTCAGTCGCTGCGGGGAGCTCACAGAGAACGGTCGTGGTCTGTGACCGCTGTTAGCTTCTGATGTAGCAGAGCTGACAGCGTCGAGGGACCTCTGTGGATTACGTCGGACATAGAAGGGTATTTGTGGACTTGAATAAAGTGGTGAAAGAGGGTTGTTTTTTTTGTTATTTATTTCAAATAAAGGATTTTTTGGTGTATGTCTTCATTTTCTGAATCTTACAGGTTAATCATGGAAGGTATCTCGGGGAGACGCCTGCCATGATTAATCTAGGGGGCACTTTGCACACTACGACATCGCAAGCCGATGCTGCGATGCCGTGCGCGATAGTCCCCGCCCCCGTCGCTGCTGCGATATATGGTGAACATTATCGCTATGGCAGCTTCACATGCACTCACCTGGCTTGTGATGTCGCTCTGGCCGGCGAACCGCCTCCTTATTAAGGGGGCGGGTCGTGCGGCGTCATAGCGACGTCACACGGCAGGCGGCCAATAGAAGCGGAGGGGCGGAGATGAGCGGGACATAAACATCCCGCTCACCTACCTCCTTCCGCATAGCCGGCGTGAGCCGCAGGATGCAGGTAGGAGATGTTCCTCGCTCCTGCGGCTTCACGCACAGCGATGTGTGCTGCCGCAGGAATAAGGAACAACATCGTAACATCGGTATTTCCCAATTCATGGAAATGCCAGATCCTACACTGATGATACAATAACGACGCTTTTGCGCTCGTTAATCGTATCAAAAAGGATTTACACACTACGATATCGACTGCGACGCCGGATGTGCGTCACTTTCGATTTGACCCCACCGACATCGCAGATGCGATGTCGTAGTGGGCAAAGTGCCCCTAGGACTTAGTGGCAGCTATGGGCTGCTGCCATTAACTCCTTATTACCTCGATTGCCACCGCACTAGAGCAATTCGGGATGGCCGGGTACAGTCCCGGGACTGTCGCATCTAATGAATGCGGCTATTCCGGGCGGCTGTTGGCTGATATTGTTAGGGTGGTTGGCTCCCCATAACGTGAGGCTCCCCATCCTGACAATACTAGCCTTCAGCCGTGTGGCTTTACCCTGGCTGGTATTAAAATTGGGGGGAACCGCACGCTGTTTTTTTTAATTATTTATTTATTTATTTTACTGCATGATATAGACCCGCCCACCGGCAGCTGTGATTGGTTGCAGTGAGATAGCTGTCACTCATCGTGGGGGCGTGTCTGACTGGAACCAATCATAGGCGCCGGTGGGCGGGTAAAGCAGGGAATACGAGATTGAATAATGAGCGGCCGACTTTTTCAAAAGAGGAGAAGCCGCCGGAGCAGTGTGAATGCCGTGCAGTGCTGCGCCCGTGATCGGTGAGTATGAGAGAAGGGGGGAGGGATAGACCAACATGGTCAGAGAGAGAGAGACCGACAGAGAGACAGACCGACCGACAGACCGACCGACAGAGAGAGAATAGAGACCGAGAGGGAGAGACCGACAGAGAGACAGACCGACCGACAGACCGACCGACAGAGAGAGAATAGAGACCGAGAGGGAGAGACCGAGAGGGAGAGACCGACTGACAGAGATAGAGATTGACCAACATTGTGAGACCTCACTCATTTCCAGTGTTTTGTGAAACATACGATAAATGTATTTAGAAAAATGAATGTCGCTAGGATGGTGTGAGTGCCGGTCCATGTGACATCCATTTATTTGCCCGCTCCCATAGAGTTGCATTGAAGAGACTCGCGCGAGAAACTCTCCAAAACGCAGCATGCTGCGATTTTTTTCTCAGTCCGATTTGGACTGAGAAAAAAATAGCAGATGGGAGCTGCCTCATTGATTAACATGTGTCCGAGTGCAATGCAAGAATTTCTCGCATTGCTCTACTGCGAGAAAATCACAAGTGAGAAGCTGGCCTAACAGGAGCGGGTGGTCTGCATGTATTTCTATGCAGCTGAGACGCTCCTGTCTGCAGAGCGTGTGGCCGTGCCGAGTAATGCCGATGCGAGACTCTCGCTAGTTACTCGCAAGTGTGACTCCAGCCTTACAGTATGTCACCTCTAAATTTTTAACTGTGCCTGGGCAATCCCTCTAATTATATATACATTTTTTTTCTGCATTTTCATGATAATTATTTTATACAATTATACCATGATTATGTATGTCAGAAGCATTAAGGGCTACAGAAATGTGTGTATGTATATTGACATAAACTCTTCTGACATGCATAACCGAGACATAGTTGTATAAAATAATTAGTATAAAAATAGAGAAAGACAAAATGTAAGTAAAAAATAAATAAAATATCATCTTATAAAATAATAAAAATAAAACAAAAACAAAATAAAAACACGATATCAGCTGCAGATACAGTATGTAATTATTTATGAATTTATTACATATTATACATTTCTTTATATTTTAACACCTGAACAGTTACATAAGATAGCAACTAATTACATAAATGTTGAGCTCAGGCAAAAGAAAAGATTTAAAGAAAATAGTTTGAGTTTGGTTTTCTATGTTTATATCATTTAAGGAGAAAAATTGATTAAATTTTTAGAAAAACAGACATCACTCACACCAATATAATTCAATTGAGCTGTTCAGAGGCTTTTTTTCACTGACTGAATCTGCTCATGAAAAAATTTGCAGCATGAAAAGACTAAACCCAGCTCATTCATCAACCATAGGCACCTGGGACATAGGGTAACAGACTCAGGTTGCAAAAAGAAAATCCAGCACCATTAGTTGTAAAATCTTGAAAGGCTTTATTAAATATTCACAAACGTACTTAAAACACAAAGACAAAAAAGTACATCCTCTGACGCATTTCGGATTGGAAATCCTCCTAGGTCATAGCATAACAGATGTAACAAACAGACAGGCATATACAGTATATATCCTTCTTGAAGACCATTGGTGGAGGGACCATTGGTGGAGAGTGTCACAGTCCCCCTAGCAGTGTTTCTGAATGCTGTGACAAGTGAAAAGGTTTTGGTACCGTGTTAGCCAGTTGAAACATTGTTGAATGTTCTCAGTGAGAGGAACAAAATTATAATCTTGTGATGCCTTTTAATGGCTAACTAAAATAAAATAAAGTGACATCACTTTATTTTATTTTAGTTAGCCATTAAAAGGCATCACAAGATTATAATTTTGTTCCTCTCACTGAGAACATTCAATAATTTTTGAATGCTGTGAGTGACAGTTCAGCCGTCCAATACTTCATGTGTTTCCTGTTTGGAGTGATTACCTGGCTATTTAGCTGGCTCCTTTCCTCCAAATTACTGCCATTTGTAGCTTATTTTCGATGATGTCTGCGTGGCTTTGGTTCCTGTGTTCAGTATTTGGACCTCCCTCCTGAATATCTGTTTGCCTAGCCCTTTTGTCTTGATCCACTACCTTTCTGGAATTCTGACCTCTGACATGACTTGTCTATGACTTTTGCCTTATGCTTTTGTTTATTTCGAGCCCTCTTGATATTTGACCCCAGACCTCAAGATCATGAGTTGTGGCTAGTATCACAGAGGGTATTTAGAAACGCAGAAGGGGCAGGTGCAAAAAAAGAATTAAACTGATTGTCCATGTTTGGGATGAAAGTCTGAATGAAATCACTCTATATGACCGTGTAACGCCCCAGCAGCGGTCGAACCGCTCGGATCTGGACGTCGCTACTCATGGCTCGAGGGTCTCCGGACCCGGGGGCTAAAGGTCACACCCGAATGAAGAAGGGGAGTATTTACAGGGGGGATATAGATAGTTTGTGACGTCACCCATGGAGTACCGTCGCTGCCGTTGGGAGTACCAGGGGTGATGGAGTGGGGCAGCTAGATGACGTTACCCTCCATGGGTAGGGAAAGGCCCCAGAACCCCGGATGATGGGATTAAGGTGCAGGGGGAGCACAGGCTCACTGATTGCAGGGGTTAATCAGGTACTCACTCAGCAAGAAAGCAGACGCTGACAATGTAGTAAACCAAGTCTCTGGGTACCGCTGCCCTCTAGGGGAGCTCGTCCGAGTCCCTTCCCCTGCAGTACTGCCTGGTGGTCTGTGGCCTGCCTCCTGGCACCGTATTTTAGAGTGTACTTTGTGGCCCTTCAACTTGGAGCTTTCCGGGCCCTGCTCCCTGCTATGAATAGCAAGAAGAGCATGCTTGGGATTTCAGGGGGCTGCTTTGCTTGGAAAGCCCTATCCCCCCTCGTTACACTAGTGCCCCCAATCTCTGAGCTTCGTGGGAACAGTCCATATAGGCCCTGCCCTCCGCAGGTTAATTGCCAGGTTGCTTGAAGCTTCTCCCCGACCTAGGGTCCGTGTACCCCGTCGTGCCTTCAGTCCCAGCCCGGCTATTGAACTGCGGCTGCTGGCTATCCTCTAAGATTAGCCAAGCACCCAGTCCCAATCTTCCGCGACCGGGTCTCCGACTCCTCCTGGTCCAGACCACCGTCTGCGACCTAGTCTCCTTTTCCCCTGAGAGCTCCAGCTCCCAGCTTCCTCGAGCTCCTCACTCACTGGGAGCTACTTATGTTCTCGCTCTCACTTTGCTCCCCTGGAGCCGACTGCTCACTTCGCTCCCCTGGAGCTAACTGACTTGTCACCTCCCACCTCCCTGTCTGACCCCTAGGTGTGAGGCCCTATTCCAGCTTAAGCAGCCCACTGGTGTGCCTGACAGGTGTGGTGTAAGGTGTAACTAGGATTTGTGAATGCTGGTGGAGACAGTATCGCAAGATAGGGACCCAGAACCATGGGGGGTTGAGCCCTGCATGGGGAGAGAAAGATTGTGCAGAGCCCTGTGACGACCTGACTAGTCCAGGGCATCACAACTGCAGTCTTCTGAATCCTCACAACACGCTGTCAAGATTCTCCAATCCGAGCTGTGGGAATAGGCGGTTGCGTAACTGCATTGCACAAGCCCAACGTATCTTTGTCGGTATGTGGCAAAAGTATGCATAGCGCCGCCGGCACCTGAGAGTCCTGATGGTGTGTGGTGCTCACGCTGTGAGGATTCAGAATTTTGCAGTCACACAAAGTGACTGCAAGCTTTCATTACAATCCTGGGCAAGTCTTTTAACCTCTTCTCAACATCCACCGTACATGTGTGAGGAGAACATCTGCCATATGGATGTATGAAGCGGGCTCATTGGGTGGGTAGGCCACCCTGGGTGGGCCACCCCCACCCCATACTCAGCAGGTAATGGCTGTGTGTTACAGCCAGGATCTACCGCTATCAATTGCGGGTAGAATGGAGATCTGCCCACGATTGTTGACCTGTTAAATCCCACTGTTAAACTCTGACAGCAGGATTTAACATGGGGGTCACTCTATTTTAAGTGATTCCAGGTCACCGATGGGTTGCTATGACCGAAGGGGGTCTTCTGAAGACATCTGTTCTTATCCTAGCAGTGATCCTTTGAAACCTAGCTATAATAGGAGACTGTGATTTTCACTACATGCAGCAATGTTATGGCATTGTTGTATATATCACAAGCAATCACACAATCACAGGTTATAGTCCCCCAAGGGAACTATTAACAAAAATGAAATGTAAAAAAAAAAAGTTGAAAAAAATATGAAAAATTGTAAAAAAACATAAAAGTTCAAATCACCCCCTTTTGCCCCATTAAAAATAAAGGTACTAAAAATGCATATGTGTATTGCCACATTCACAAAAGTCTGATCTATCCAAATATAAAAATAATTAACATGATCAGTAAAGACTGTAAAGAAAAAAAATTCAAGAATGTCAAAATTAAGATTTTTTTTGGTCTCTGCAATACCAGAAAAAATGCTGGAGCAAGAGATCAAAACATCATATCTATCCTAAAATAATATCAATAAAAACATTGTTTCGCCTCACAAAAAAATAAGCCATCACATGGCTTCATTGACTAAAAAATGAAAAAGATACGAATCTTGGAAAATGGCGACACAACTCCCAGAATTTTGTTTTACAGACGTGTAATTTTTTTTTTCACCACTTAAATAGTAAAAAAAAACTGGACATGTTTGGTATCTGATGTGGAGAAACACATTGTGAGGTCATTTTTATCACAGAATGTACACTGTAAAAACAATTCCCCAAAAAACATGGCAGAATAGTGTTTTTTCCACAAATTCTCCCCATTTGGAGTTTTGCCCCCGTTTTACAGCGCTATGTGGTAAAATAAATGGTGTTATTCAAAAGTACATCTCGTCCCACAAAAAACAAGCCCTGATATGTCTATGTGGACAGGAAAATAATGGCTCCGGGAAGAAGTGGAGGAAAAACAAAAGTGCAAAAATGAAAATTGTCTGCGTTGCGAAGGGATTAAGCAACAGGCAGATCAGATGTAAGTAACCTCCCAGAGTAAACATACTGACCTTAATAGCATCCATATGCTTATAAAACGCAGGACAATTATAAAAACAATGCAAAAACGTGAAATAGAATATTGTAAAATAAGATCAAGTTGTAAATTGAAACCATGGGACACAGGTATTAAGTGAAAAAATCAATGCTTGAGAAATTTTCGCTTGTGATCGTCACCTTGTACAAGGGCTGTGAAGATCTCAGGTTGTGGGCTGTATAAATCACAATGCAGGTTAACGATGCAACAATTTTTATTTCTTCTGTACACGGTCTTAAGGCAACTCCAGGTAGATTGCCACAATGTGAAGCCCTCAGTCCACAAGATGCCAAAGCAGGATCAGTACTTTTGTTTGGCCCATAGCTTTTGTATTCCCCGCCAGTATAGTCTGCAATCACATACTATGCTGCTTCAGATGATGGACCTCACAACTGTAGCTCGTAATATCCAGCTCCAGCTGGCAACAATAGTCCTTATGCTCCTCCATACATCGGACATTATGACCGCAGCACGTTTCAAGCTCCAGCTAGTAATAGTACTTAAGCTCCTCCAGATGACGGATATCACTATCGTAGCACTATGATCATGATATCCGTTGTCTGGAGGAGCATAAGATTTGTTGTTGCTGGCTGGATACATATCCTAAGGTCATTGTATTTATGACTGCAGACTATACCGGTAGAACATGCAAAAGCCAGGGGTGTAACTACCGCGGTCACAGAAGTTGCCACTGAGACCGGGCATGGGGGGTGCAGGGGGCACACTGGCGCCTGATTCAGATAGATGTGTGTCGGAGGCTGCAGATCTAGCTGAAATACATTGCAGCATAGAGATCAGTCGGGTCCCTGGACTGTGATGTGCTGGCTGCCGATTAAGGCCATCGATATTGCTCCCCATGCACACGATCTTGGGCATGGAGAGCAGAGAATATGCTGATAGCTGACGCTGCTGTAAGTGGCCGCCCATCACACTGACGCCATGAGCTGCGCCGCTTGCACACTGGTTAGTTCCCAGCATCAGAGGAGGATGCCGGGGGAGCGCAGGGTAGGTGAGTATCATGGCCACCAGTTGCACAGGGCCCCTTCCAGCAGACAGCAGATGAAGTGCCGCAGGGAGCTGCAGTTCACTGTTGTTTGCTGCTCCTGCGGTGCACAGGCTCCAGCACAGGGCGCCCCCCCTCCTCTGTGTCCTTTCTGCTTCCGTCTTCACCACAGAGAGAGGGGGAAGGGGCACCTGCACTGCTTCGGCTGGAAGCTGCATCTAAAGACCCTCTGAACTCCAGAAGGCAGAGAAGGAGGTGAGTATAATTTGAATCATGTGTTATGTGCTGTCTGTATGTGTATACTGTCTGTCTGTGTATACTATCTGTCTGTGTATACTATCTGTCTGTGCTGAAGTGGGTGCAGTGTCAGTAAGCCTTTCCTGTTCTGGTTCTTCCACGGGTTGTGGGAATGTTAGCACAGAGACTATTACTGCTCCATTCTGCATAGGCCAATCTTCTGGAAAATCACCTAGGATGGTATGACTCACCCTCTTCTTCTTTTCCACCACTTGAGGTTGGGGCCGGAGTTCATCTGCAACTCTTAAAGATTCTGGGCATTTCTTCAGGTGGTCTCGGGAGACGGTAGCCGTGGTTCTTCCCTGATCCTTGCTGATGAGGCAGGTCTTTTGGTTGTCGAAATTGGATGGTTGTACCACATAAGGCTCCTTTTCCCACTGATCGTCCAACTTGTGCAGCTTCCTCTTTCGCTTCAGCACTACCTCACCTGGTGAGAAAGGGGTTGCTTTCGCCTGTTTGTTAAAGTTTTTCTCTTGCTGTTCCCTATTCTGATTCAAATTTTCTTCAACACACTTTTGAATCTGCTTATATTGGATCTGGTGACATGAGTCCCAATCCGCTTCGGGCAAGTACACTTCAGGCAGCTCGACCTCCATCTCCAAGTCCACTGGGAGTCTTCCAGGTCTGGCTCTCATTAGGTAAGCGGGCGTGCACTTGGTGGACCCCACAGGAATGTTGTTCTAGATATCCACAAGGTCTGGCAGTTTTTCAGGCCACTGGTTCCGCTCTTCAAGAGGGAGAGTCTTCAGCAGATTGATCACTAAGTGGTTCATCTTCTCGCACATCCCATTTGTCTGTGCATGGTAGGGTGTAGTGCCTATCTTCTTGCTCCCGTACAGACTGCAGAACTCCTGGAAGATTTCAGCCTCAAACGCCGGACCTTGGTCAGTGAGGACTCGATCGGGATACCCATGCGGCCTGCAAAAGTGCGCTTGGAACGCCTTTGCCGCTGTACTGGCAGTTAAATCTTTGATGGGTACCACCACCAGGAATCGAGAGTAGTGATCTACCATCGTGAGTGCGTACGTGTAACCGCTTCTGTTGGGGGTTAACTTGACGTGATCCTGTCGCGGGCGGAGGGGCCGCGCTCGCCACACTCGGGTCCGCGGCTGCTGCTGCTCGGTGGCTCGAGCGGTGGGCCGGACCCGGGGACTCGAGCGGCACTCCTTGCCCACGAGTGAAAAGAGGGGGGGTTGTTTTGGGAGATAGTTCGTGACGCCACCCATGGGTTGTGGTGATGATGGGCACCACCGCTGCTGGTGACGGGGATCCCGGGAGCGATGGTAGGGAGCAGCTAGGATGTTGTCCCCTCCGTGGGTAGGGGGTGGTGATCCCGGGGCCCGGTGGTGTAACGGGGAGGCAGGATAGCTGGGGTGCAGGGTTGCAGGGACAGCGCGGCACGGTGCCAGGCAGCACTGGTGTACTCACTCAGACAATCACTGACAGAGTCTCTGGTAAACCAAAACGGCCGGATGGACGGGTCCCACAGCCGGCTGCAGTGTTTGTGCTCGCCCCGGACAGGGTGATGGTGGCTGTCTTTCCCTGCACCTTGTTAGAATGTTCTGACTCCTGTTGTTGCCCACCGGTAGTCCGCTCCCCGGCGTATAGGTACCGAAGGAGCCCGTTTTGCCCGCAGGCGCTGGCCCTTGGATCTCTAGCCTATGGCGGTGGCTGTGTATCCTCACGGTGTGGACTGTTGCCTTCTGTCGGGTCTTGGTTGTTAGGAAACCCCTGGGGTTCCGGTCACTCTCGGATTTGACCGTTGTCGGCGGCTCCAAGCCTAGTCGGGGTCCGATGGCCCTGCCTTTGTGCCTAGCTTCACTCTGTTCCCCGGTTCGGTACCGGCGGGCCACCGCCCGACCCCGGTCCTACGGTTCCACAGAGATCCACTAACTCCTGCAGACGGCCACCACCATCTGCCAACCTTGCTGACAGTGCCTGGGCTCCTACCCAGACACTAACAGGTTCTGTCCTCTCACTTTCACCTCCAAACTGAAACTGTTCCAAAACTGTCTGCTTTTTCCCGCCTCCAGGCCTGTGAACTCCTCGGTGGGTGGGGCCAACCGCCTGGCTCCACCCCACCTGGTGTGGACATCAGACCCTGGAGGGAGGCAACAAGGGTTTTGTTTGACTGGTGTAGACTATCCAGGGGAGGGGGTGTGTGTGGTGTTATGTCTGTGACTACCTGGCTAATCCAGGGCGTCACAATCCAAAGCTACATTCTCCAGGGGCTGCTTAGTGATTATTGGTTGGAGTGGGGCTCGCTGACTGGTACCATCTTGCCTCCTCAAGGCGCAGGGGCCACAGTTCCTACACCAGGCTTCTATGGAATCTCTCATCCCTATCAAGCGACTTCTCAGCAACATCTCCAACTTTTTCTATCCAAAGTGCCCTGCTCTATCGTGGTACACTTCTAAGACCACCGGGACGTATGCTTGGGGTATCACGATCCGGCAGATTCTCTCAAGTGTCTTGGGATCAGTTAGACTCCTGCACAACTTGCCTCGGTGAAGATATAGCCGACTCCTGTCTTGCCACAACTTTTTTGCTTCTGCCGGGGCGCCTGGCTCGAGGTGGGAACCAGTCCGGGCAAGCAATGTTTTAACCAGGCTGATTGTAGGGTCACCATCCTGGGCCTCTTGCCAACCATGATGGGGCAAGGGATCAAAGGCTGCCTCTTGCTGATGGCTCCAGGGTCGAGCCTGTTCTATGGGAGTGGGCCGGTGAAAAGCAGGCAATTCAATTCGGTGTTGCGGCTGCAGCCGGGATGTTGGCCCCTCCATGGGTAGGGGCGGTGTGTCCCGGGGCCCGGTGGTGGACTGTAAGGGTTATTTGATGCTGTTGTTGGGGTGCAGGGTGCCATGCCGCGGTGTAGAGTGTCGTGCCCGGATGGCACTGGTGTACTCACAATTAATTCACACTGAGTCACTGGTAAACCAAAGTTCGGGTCTGGTCGGTTCCCGCAGCCGGCTGCTGATGTCCCCCTGCGGGGTTGATGGTGGCCCCTTTTCCCGTGCACCTCTAGATGTTGTGTTTCGGCCCCCCCCTCTGCCTGAGCAGTGGTAGCCCGCTCCCCGGTGTTGAGCTGCCGGAGGAGCCCTCGGTTGCCCGCAGGCGCTGGCCCGTCGGGTGTTTGGCCCTTGGCGGTGGCGCTCACCCGGACTCGGTGGGCTTTTGCCTTCTTTCGGGAGTTTGGGTGTGGATGAACCCCTAAGGTCCGGCCAGCAATCAGTCAATTTGCCTATACTCAGTGGCTTCTAAGCTAGGACGGGGTCTGAGTACCCTCCTTTTGGTGCTCCGGTACACGCTTGACTCCCCGGTTCGGGACCGGCGGGCTCCAACCCATGCCCGGTCCATACGGTTCCACCGGTTGCTGTACCGGTACTCCTGCAGACGGCCACCACCGTCTGCCTGCCTGACGTTCTCTAAGGGGCCCAGGCTCTTACCCGGGTCCCTGACAGCTGCTCCACTACCACTCACTGTCAACTCTAAAACTCTTCTCCCTTGAACTTCCTGCCCCAGAGCAGTAGTCTCCTCGGTGGGCGTGTCTTTCTGCCTGACTCCGCCCACCTGGTGTGCTCTACTAGCCCTGAGGGAGGCATCAGGTCTCCCTTTCGGGTGACATGTGTGTGACCTCACAGGGGGTGGGGGTGTGTGTGTATGTGGCTGATGTAATTACCTGTGACCCCTGGAGTCCAGGGCGTCACGCTATCATCCGTATACCGTATAAACGGGAGATCGTAATCGGGATATGCAAGGATTTCGTCCCCTGTCAGGACTGATTTCATCCATTCGAAGGACTCTTCTTGTTCTTTACCCCACTTGAATGGAGGCCCGGAGCACTTGACATACACGGGTTGTCCCACCAGGAGGTCCTGTAAGGGGGCCGCTATCTGAGTGTAACCCTTGACAAACCGTCAGTAGTAACCCATCAGGCCTAGGAATTGCCGCACTTCTCTGACAGTGTTGGGCCCTGGCCAGTTCTGGATGGCGGTGATCTTCTCAGGATCCGGTGCCAATCCCTCAGTGCTGACTACGTGTCTCAGGTACTGGACCTTAGGCTTCAATAGATGACACTTGGACGGTTTGAGCTTCATCCTGTACCTGAATAGTGCTTCAAAGACCTCCGCCAGATGTGCCAGATGCGCCTCGTACGTCTTGGAGTAAACGATGACGTTGTCTAAGTACAGCAGGACGGTTTAAAAATTACAGTGGCCCAAGCAGCACTCCATAAGCCTTTGAAACGTCCCTGGTGCATTGCACAGCCCGAATGGCATGCTGTTGAATTCGCATAACCCCATCGGAGTAGCAAACGTGGTCTTCTCACGGTCTTCTTCGGCAACAGCCACTTGCCAGTATGCGCTAGTGAGATCAAGAGTAGAGAAATAAGTAGCAGATTTTAGGGCAGCCAATGATTCCTCAATGCGGGGTAAAGGGTAGGCATCCTTATGTGTGATCTTATTGATTTGTCGGTAATCCACACACATCCTCATAGTGCCATCCTTCTTCTTCACCAGTACCAGAGGGGCTGCCCAGGGACTGCAACTGTCACGGATTATCCCAGCCTCCTTCATGCTTCTGAGCATATCCTTAGCACATTGATAATGGGCAGGTGGTATGGACCTATACCTTTCTTTGATAGGAGGGTGAGTGCCTGTGGGTATGTGATGTTGCACGCCCTTTTTCCGCCCCAAATCCAGTGGATGCTTACTAAAGACCTGTTCATACTCCTGGACAACCCTGTAGACCCCTTGTTTGTGATGTGCAGGTGTAGAGTCGGTGCCCACATGTAACTCCTGGCACCATGGTTCTAACGGTTCCTGGGGGCTTTCACTAGGGGACTGAGCTGATGGGCCTGGGGAGCTTACTGTCTGGAGGGAATCTGTGTTCATGGTAAACAGCTTGGAAATGGTGGCATACCTGGGCAATGTAACCTCTTCTCCGCAATTCAACACTCGCATGGGCACCCTCCCCTTCCAGACATCGACTACCCATCTGGCCGTTAACACCGTTGGCCAATGCTCTGAGGGCAAGGGTTCTACCACTGCCTGGTAATCTTGTCCATGGGAGCCTACAGCTGCCCTGCACCATATCATCATCTTACTCCGCGGGGGCACTATGAGAGGAGCCACATCCATAACCCGTACACTACCTATTTCACCTCCGGAAAGATTTACCTGTTGCCGCTGCAGGAGAGCTCGGATTTCACGTTGCAGTACTCTTTGCCGCCCCGCTCCTGCAGTCTCAGATAGCTGTTGAAGCAAGAACAACACTTCCCCCATACAGTTTTCAATAACATTTGTGCCTAAAATGATCTTAGGGTTCCGATCACTATGGTCATTCTGCACGACTATGAGACCTTGCCTTAGCAATTCTACCTGGCCCACCTTAATGGTCACCTCCTTGAACCCAATTTGAGTTACTGGTAGTGGTAAGCAAATATCTGGGTGTGCATGTAGCAGTGTTCCACACGCCCTAGCATGGATGACCGTGGATATCATGAGAAAGGAGACCAGCACTTGCCGTGCTGAAAGTGGGGAGGAGTTTGAGGAGCTGGTCACAGACTAAAGACTATTGGACCAATGGACGTAGAGTGGACTTTTTATAGCACGGTTACATCAATCTTATTGTTTCCTTTTATAAGAAATTGCTTGCTCATCAGTTTAAGGTACACAATTTGGGTTGTAATGGTGTCATCCTAGTTCACCTCCATGGACTTTAATGTAATGAGTAGTGATGGGCAGACCCGCAGATACCCAGGATCAGGGGGTCCAACTGGGTTTTAAAAAAAAAACGGTTCGGACCCAGAATCAATCTCAGATATCTGGCCGGACACCGGTCCCCATATAAGTCTATTGGGACCCAAATCACGCACTTAAAAAAGGTGGTAAAAGGATATAGGGGCAAGTGGTTCATACTTACCGGTCTCTGCGCAGCTGTACACTGCTTTTGGGTGCATTCACTCTACTTCCAGTGCCACTCTTTACCCTCATACATATGCACTGCTTACCCTGCTCACCGGTAGTCCCTGGGTTTCTGATTGGTTGCAGTCAGACGCACTCCCAGCCTGTGTGACAGAAGCACTGTGTGTGCGTCTCTATTGGTGTAAAAATAAATAAATAAAAAAATTGGCGTAGGGTCCCTGTACAGCCCCGCTCTCAGCAGCCGAGCTGCTCAGATCCGGCCCTTCTGTGGGTGGCTCGAGGGGTTGCCGGACCCGGGGGCCTCACGGTCACTTCAAATGAAAAGGGGTAGTGATGAGATGGTGGATGTGGGACGTAAATGTACGGCCTGAGCCGTACGGAGTTCGTGACGCCACCCACGGTGTGTGGTGATATTGGACACCACCGCTGCAGTTACGGGGCACCCGGGGGAGATGTTGTGCAGCAGGTTGTTAACCCCTCCGTGGGCAGGGATGGTGGCCCCGGGGCCCGTTGGGGGGTTTGGCGATTCAGGGAGATGGGCGACCGCATTGTGCTGGTGTACTCATTATTAGAAAACACACAAGTCTCTGGTAAAGCAAGGTGATGGTGGTCGGTGCCCGCAGCTGGCTGCATTCTGGTTCCCCCACCCAGCTGGTGGTCTCTGTCTTTCTCTTGCACCTGTTTTGAATGGTGGACTGCCTGGGCTTGCAACTTCAGGAGTCCGTTCCCGGCTTGTGGTCGCCTAAGGAGCCCTTTTGCCCGCAGACTCTGGCCCTGAGTACCCCTCTTTGTGCTACGGTTTCCGAGTCAGTTCCCCGGGTCGGTAGCGGCGGGCCACTACCCTCTCCCGGTTCACCTCGGTTCCACCGAGCCGTCTTTCCGACTCCTGCAGACGGAGACCGCCATCTGCCTCCTAGCCAAAGGCACCAGGGCTCCTACCCTGGTACCTTTCAGTTTGTTTCAGGCCTCAGACACTGGCCTTACCTCCACTCTCACTGAACTCTCCAACTAATCTGACTTTTCCCCGCCCCGGGCTGTCTAAAACTTCTAGGTGGGCGTCTTCCAACCGCCTGGTTCCACCCCCTGGTGTGTCTATCAAGCCCTTTGGGGGTGACTAGGGTTTTAAGGTTGGCTGTGTGTTACCTGTGAAGGAAGGGTGTAATGCAGGGCCCTATCTGTGACTACCTGGCCCGGCCAGGGCGTCACATCCCCCTAATATGATACTCAGCACATATAAAGCATATGGCTACTGGCTGCAACTCCCAGCCGTGGGCTTATCTTGGCTGTGTATCAAAATTAGAGCCTGCAGCTGCCCAGGATTGTCGCATCCATTAAATGTGACAATCCCAAAACTTTACCCAGCTGTTCCCGATTGCCCTGGTGCGGTGGCAATCAGGTTGATAATGGGGTTAATAACAACCCACAGCTGACACTAAGCCCTAGATTAGTAATGGGGAGGTCACTCAGTTCAGTGAGGTCACCTGAGGTCAGGATGCCTGTGGTCACAGGTGGATGACCTAGGGAACCTCCAGTCGTGACCACAAATAATCTGAGTGACATCACAGCTCATCGTGAGGCTCAGTCTCTGCCTGAAGCTCAAATCGGGCAGTCATGTTCTATGCCCACATGCTGTCACTTCAGATGTAGCAGAGCTAAAGTCATCGCGGGACCTCATGTGGATTACGTCAGACCTGGGTGATTTGAGGGTTAATAAAGGAGTTAAAGAGGCTGTTTTTTTATCTTGTTTCAAATAAAGTATTTTTGTTAGTGTTTTGTTTATTTCTTTCACTTACAGATTAGTAATGGGAGTCTCATAGATGCCTCCCATTAATAATGTAGAACTTAGTGGCAGCTGTGGGCTGTTATTAACCCATTACCCCGATTACCACCGCACCATGGCAATCGGGAAAAGCCAGGTAAAGTTCCAGAATTGTCGCATCTAATGGATGCAACAATCCTGGGTGGCTGTAAGCTGATGCTTTTAGGCTTGGGGGCCCAACAAGCATGGATCTCCCCAGCCTTAGAATACCATCTCCTAGCTGTCGGCTTTATCATGACTGGGTATCAAAATTGGAGGGGACCACATGTTATTTATATATTTACTTAAATATATTTTTTTTTAAAACACTGCATGCGGTTCATCTTATTTTGATTCATAGCCATAGCGCTGGGGGCTGCAGCATGTAGCCATATGCTTTATCTGTGCTGAGTATCACAATATCACAATATGGGGGATCCTACGCCAATTTTTTCATTTATTTATTTTTACACCAATCTAGACGCAGACAGCACTTGTGATTGGTTGCAGTCAAACACGCTGTCACACAGGCGCGGGACGCTGTCTGACTCCAACTTGTCAGAGATGTCAAAACTACTGGTGTCCTTTTATTGTGGCCAGCCTAAGGCACACCTGTGCAATAATCATAGTGTCCAATCAGCATCTTGATATGTCACACCTGAGAGGTGGTTGGATTATCTTGGCAAAGGAAAAGTGCTCACTAACACAGATTAAGGCTGGTGTCACGCTTACGATTGCCTCACATGTATCATGCGCGAGTTTTGCGGTGCATAACCAGTCATGGACTCATTACTCTCCGGACAGGAGCGGGTCGGCTGCATAGAGATACATGCAAACAACCCACTCCTGTGAGCAGAGTGTGAGTCCATGACGGGTGATGCACTGCGAAACTCGCGCAAGATACACGCGAGGCAATCGCAAGTGTGACACCGGCCTTAGACAAGTTTGTGAACAATATTTGAGAGAGAAAGGCCTTTTGTATAGAAAAAGTCTTACATCTTAGGGGCACTTTGCACACTACAACATCGCAGGTGCAATGTCGGTGGGGTCAAATCGAAAGTGACGCACATACGGCGTCGGTCTCGACATCGTAATGTGTAAAGCATTTTTGATACGATTAACGAGCACAAAAGCGTCATAATCGTATCATCGGTGTGTGACGCTCTGGACCCCAGGGGTCACAGAATAACATCACATACACACACACACCCTCCCCCGGTCAGGAACACCAGTCAAACAAAACCCTTGTTGCCTCCCTCCAGGGTCTGATGTCCACACCAGGTGGGGCAGAGCCAGGCGGTTGGCCCCACCCACCGAGGAGTTCACAGACCTGGAGGCGGGAAAAGTAGTCAGTGCTAGTTGAGGATTTGAAGTGGAGAGGTGGAAGTGAGGAAGAAAGTCTGTGTGTGTCTGGGTCGGAGCCCAGGCACGATCAGCAAGGTCGGCAAACGGTGGTGGCCGTCTGCAGGAGTTGGTGGAGGTCAGCGGAACCCTAGGACCGGGGTCGGGAGGTGGCCCGCCGGTACCGAACCGGGGAGCAGATTGAAGCCAAGCACCAAGGCAGGGTTCTCAGACCCCGACTAGGCTCGGAAGCCGCCGTAAAGGTCAAATTCTCTGATTGCGGTCTGGACCTCAGGGGTTCATTCCCAACCAAGTCCCGTCAGAAGGCAACAGCCCAACCCGTCCGGATAAGAGCCATCGCCAACGGCCAGAGATCCAAGGGCCAGCGCCTGTGGGCAAAACGGGCTCTCCCGACACATACAAGCCGGGGAGCGGACTACCCGTGGGAAGCCATAGGAGTCAAACACTTACACATAGGTGCAGGGAACGACAGCTACCATCAACCCGTCCGGGGAGAGTGAAGACACCGCAGCCGACTACGGGCCCCGTCCATCCAGCCGTTTGGTTTACCAGAGACTCTGTTCTTGTCTACCTGAGTGAGTACACCAGTGCCATCCGGCACCGCGCTGCACCGCAACGTTGCCCTTGCGTCCACGCTGCCTCCCCGCATCGGCACCTGCACCTATCCCTCCTTCCTACTTCCCAACCGGGGCCCCGAGACCAACATCCCCTACCCACGAAGGGGTCAACACCTTAGCTCCACCCCGCCATCGCTCCCGGGATCCCCCGTCACCAGCAGCGGTGGTGCCCACCATCACCACAACCCGTGGGTGGCGTCACAACCGACATCCCACCACAAACCAACCTTCCCTCCCTTTTCACTCGTGGGCGAGGAGGCGCTTCTCGAGCCCCCGGGTCCGGCCGTGTGCTCGAGCCACCGAGGAGCAGAAGCACCGAACCCGAGCGCCAGCGATTCCCAGGCGAGCGGCGTTCCCAACCCCTACGCCCGAGACAGGTGTAGCGTCGGTCATTTCCATGAATTGGGAAAGACCGATGTTACGATGTTGTTCCTCGTTCCTGCGGTAGCACACATCGCTGTGTGTGAAGCCGCAGGAGCAAGGAACATCTCCAACCTGCGTCCCGGCTGGCTATGTGGAAGGAAAGAGGTGGGTGGGATGTTTACGTCCCGCTCATCTCCGCCCCTCCGCTTCTATTGGCTGCCTGCCGTGTGATGTCGCTATGACGCCGCACGACCCACCCTCTTAGGAAGGAGGCGGTTCGCCGGCCAGAGCCACGTCGCAAGGCAAGTGAGTGCATGTGAAGCTGCCGTAGTGATAATGTTCGCTATGGCAGCTATCACCATGATATCACAGCTGCGATGGGGGCGGGGACTATCGCGCTCGGCATTGCAGCATCGGCTTGCGATGTTGTAGTGTGCAAAGGGCCCCTTAGAGTTCAGCTCATGAAAAATAGGAGGAAAATCAGAATTGATAGATAGATGGATAGATAGATAGATAGATAGATATCTCTTCCAGTTTAGAGACCCTTATTATTTCATATAATCCTTTGTTACTTGGGGAAATGACATGGTTGTTTTTGTATGTGGGATTTTATGTTCCTCCCTGGCACAGAGAATGTCAAACACCCTCCCATAAATACATTTTGTAGTGACAAATCTTTATTTATTTTTCAAAAACACTCCCATAATAATCCCTATTGTAGGCATGATTTACCCTTAATATGTCTGTCATATGTATTGTATACTCAAGGTATGCAACATCAAACCTCAGGTATGCTGGTTCCTTACCTTTCCTCATACTTACTACATATTTGGGATGTACGGTAACAGTTATGACCATCTCAGATTTATGTGAATCAACAGCTCTGGATATTTCATCAAATACATTCTATAAATATACAATTGGTAACCAGTCTATTGAATTTCCCAATTATATGATGTTATGTGTTTGTGTACTATCAATAATCTATTACCTGCATCATATATGATCTGAGGCTGTGAAGGATGAGAGTCCAGTGACTCACATCATTATTTAGATTCCTACAAATAATTGTATTATTATACCAATTAAAAGTGTCAGGAAAAAAGGATTATGATGCCAACTTAAACATTTTTGGACTAAGAAGACCAATTTCCTGATGGACACATCACTGCAGTGAGCAATCATAAAGAGAAATCTGCTCTAAATTTTCCTTCCGCAAGCTTCAGTTCGCAACTTCTGGTAGAAAAATTGGATGCTTTTCTAGACATTTTTAAAGCAAGTACAAAGTATTTTAGGGACATAAAAAAAATATATGATCTTTGTTCCAGGCCAGAAGATCTACTAAGCAGCTCTGGCCCGTTCATTAGATTTGAATGGTGAGATGTTAAAGGGAGATTACTGGATCACATTATGCTATAAACCACACGTTTTCGTAGCCTATTACTACAAGAAAAAGTATGATGCTAATTAACACTTAAAAACCATAGTAAACTATACTACTGAAAGAGTAATTTTGGCTGTATGGAGGTAAACCAGTAGTGTAGCTACCAGGGGCATAGGGTTGGCATGTGCCCCGCACTCAGGGGGCTAACCCGTAGCTACTGTCTTTGTTAACTATATTAGTATGCACAGCTCACGGATATAGTCTCTGCGGCAGAGTAGCGAGACATGATCTCCCTGCACTGCCACTCTCCGTTTTATAGACTGCAAGGATCTTTAAGCCTGTGATCTACAGAACAGATGGATGATGGCGCCAATGCACACACAGGACATCCCAGTGCAGTGATGTTATTGCGCCATACCGGGACTCTAATCTCCTATGTGTGTGATGACAGCGAGATGATCTGCCCTCGCTGGACCAATCAGAATCCTGGATCCTAGATTAGGTGGGGGCCATTATACAGCGTGGGAGCTACTGTGGGAGCTATTATATAGTGTGGAGGCCATTATTCTGTGTTTTGGGTGAGCTCTGGGCCCATCAGATTATGTAGAGAGAAGCTGAGGGTTCATCATACTGTATAAAGAGATGTGGGTCCACCACAGTGTGTACAGGAGAGGTGTGAGCTCATCATACTGTGTCTTGGGGAGGTGTGGGCCCATAATACAGTATAGGAGAACTGTGGGCCCACCATATTGTGTATAGGGAAGCTGTTATACAGTTTATAAGGAAGCTATAGGTCCATCATACTGTGTGTATGCAAGCTGTGGGCCCATCACACTGTGCATTGGGAAGGTGTGGGCCCATTATACTGTGTATAGGATAGCTGTAGGTCCATCACACTGTGTATATGTCGCGGGCGGAGGGGCCGCGCTCGCCAAGCTCGGGTCCGCGGCTGCTGCTGCTGCTCAGTGGCTCGAGCGGTGGGCCGGACCCGGGGACTCGAGCAGCGCTCCTCGCCCACGAGTGAAAAGGGGGTGGTTTGTTAAGGGAGATAGTTCATGACGCCACCCATGGGTTGTGGTGATGATGGGCACCACCGCTGCTGGTGACGGGGATCCCGGGAGCGATGGTTGGGAGCAGCTAGGATGTTGTCCCCTCCGTGGGTAGGGGTTGGTGATCCCGGGGCCCGGTGGTGTAACGGGGAGGCAGGATGGCTGGGGTGCAGGGTTGCAGGGGCAGCGCGGCTTGGTGCCGGATGGCACTGTGGTACTCACTCAGACACAGATGCACAGAGTCTCTGGTAAACCAAACGGCTGGATGGACGGGTCCCGCAGCCGGCTGCAGTGTTTGTGCTCTCCCCGGACAGGGTGATGGTGGCTGTCTTTCCCTGCACCTTGTTAGAATGTTCTGACTCCTGTGGTTGCCCACCGGTAGTCCGCTCCCCGGCGTATAGGTACCGAAGGAGCCCGTTTTGCCCGCAGGCGCTGGCCCTTGGATCTCTAGCCTATGGCGGTGGCTGTGTATCCTCACGGTGTGGACTGTTGCCTTCTGTCAGGTCTTGGTTGTTAGGAAACCCCTGGGATTTCGGTCACTCTCGGATTTGACCGTTGTCGGCGGCTCCAAGCCTAGTCGTGGTCCGATGGCCCTGCCTTTGTGCCTAGCTTCACTCCGTTCCCCGGTTCGGTACCGGCGGGCCACCGCCCGACCCCGGTCCTACGGTTCCACAGAGATCCACTAACTCCTGCAGATGGCCACCACCGTCTGCCAACCTTGCTGACAGTGCCTGGGCTCCTACCCAGACACTAACAGGTTCTGTCCTCTCACTTTCACCTCCAAACTGAAACTGTCACTTTTCCCGGCTCCAGGCCTGTGAACTCCTCGGTGGGTGGGGCCAATCGCCTGGATCTGCCCCACCTGGTGTGGACATTAGACCCTGGAGGGAGGCAACAAGGGTTTTTGTTTGACTGGTGTGAACTATCCAGGGAGGGGGTGTGTGTGTTGTTATGTCTGTGACTACCTAGCTAGTCCAGGGCGTCACATATAGCGAAGCTGTGGTTCCAGCATACTGTGTATAGGGGAGATGTGGGCTAATTATACTGTGTATAGGGGAGCTGTCGGTCCACCATACTGTGTATATGAGTGCTCTGGGCCCACTATAATGTGTATAGGTGAGCTGCGGACCCATCATACTGTGTATATGGAAGCTATGGACCCATCATACTGTGTTTATGCGAGCTGTGAGCCCATCACACTGTGCATAGGGAAGGTGTGGGCCTATTATACTGTGTATAGGGTAGCTGTGGGTCTACTACACTGTGTATAGCATAGCAGAGCTGTGGTCCCACCATACTGTGTATGAGAGGTGTGGGCCAATTATACTGTCCATATGAGAGCTGTGGGCCCACCATAATGTGTATAGGGGAGCTGTGGATCCATCATGCTGTGTATAAGGGAGCTGTTGGTTTATCATACTATGTATAGGAGAGCTGTGGGCCGATCATACTGTGTTAGGCCCCCTTCACACGCACGTGCCTCCGGTACATGTTAGGTCCGTTCCCGCATGTACCATAGACACAGGCACACGTATACCCATTAAAATCAATGGGTATATGTGCACGCACGTGTTCAGCCATTAGTCCGTGCCTCCGTGTGGAGCAGACGTGAGCCCGTGTGCTCCATACGGAGGCATGTCCGTTTTTCTCCGGCAGCATGGGTGTCATGCGGCCCGCACCCGTACCACACAGATGTAGTGTGAACGTGTGGTGCCCTGGACAAGCCAGGGGCCACAGAGCACAACATCCACACACCCCACACTCCCAGCAGGCACATTGAGGTCAGACACAAAACCCTTGTTGCCTTCCTCCAGGGGCTGATGATCACACCAGGGGGTGGGCCAGGCGGTTGGTCCCGCCCACCAAGGAGTTCACAGTCCTGGAGGCGGGAAAACCAGGCAGATAGAGTTTGGAGAGGAGTGAGATTAGTTGTGGAGTTTGAAGTGGAAGTAGGAAAGTAGTAAGGGAGCAGCCTGAAGTTGGTCCGGGTATCTGACCCGGACAGATCAGCAAGGTTGGCAGACGGTGGTGACCGTCTGCAGGAGTGGCCTATCCGAGTTACCGTAAGGACCGTGGACGGGCGGTGACCCGGCGGTACCGGACCGGTACACAAAGAGAAGCCAGCACCATCTGGCAGGGGCTTTTCGGACGCTGGCAAGGCTAGGAGTCGCCGTGAATTTGCCGAATCCGTTAGTGAAGGGGACCTCCTGGGTTTCCAGACAGTCAAGTCCCGACAGAAGGCAACAGCCCAACCAACAGAGGGAGACACCGCCACCGCCAAGGCAACAGTTTCTCAGGGCCAGCGCCTGCGGGCAAAGAGGGGCTCCTCCAGCCCATATCCAAGCTGGGGAGCGGGTTACCGGTGGGAACCCATCGGAACCATCAACCGTATTTAGGTGCAGGGAAAGGCAGTCACCATCAACCTGCCGGGAGAAACAACACCGCAGCCGTCTGTGGGACCCGTCCATCCAGCCGAGTGTTTTACCGAGAACTGTGTCTTCATCATTGGGCTGAGTGAGTACCACCGTGCCGTGCGGCACAGCGCTGCCCCTGCGACACTGCACCTCGCCAGGCCCCGTAACCCACCTGCCATCCATCCGTACCCCATCACCGGGCCCCGGGACAACCAACCCCCTACCCATGGAGGGGAGAAATAACAACCAAGCTGCTCCCTGTCACCTCTCCCGGGATCCCCGTCTAGAGCAGCGGTGGTGTCACCATTATCACCACAACCGTGGGTGGCGTCACGGACAATAATCTAAATCCCCACAATCAAATCCCCTTTTCACTCAAGGGCGAGGAACGCCGCTCGAGCCACCACCGAGCAGCAGCAGCCGCAGCAGCAGCGGCAGCCAGACCCGAGCAGTGGGAGAGCGCAGCGTCCCCTCCTCCGCCCGCGACAACTTGGCGTCACGAAGAGGATCCTACCGCTCTGCCATTGAGTAGAGGTGCGCCTTGTTATTGCCGGAGGTGTCCGGCTGAAAATTTGCCGAAGCCGCCATCTTTGGCGCGAAGAGTTCCCGCTCGAGCGTCTCCTCGAGTAGTAGAGGCGCGAAGGCCAAAAGCAGGGACGCCAGGACTCTGCGGCGATATTGGGTTCCTGGAAGACCACATTACCAAGATGCATAACCCAACTCCCAACGAGGAAGCCCCCGCACCCGGCACGGCGACGTGGTTGAGGGACCGGACCATCCCGCTGAGTAACCGTCTGCAGGCCCACATGCAACTCCTCCTGGAGGAGTGGGAGACCGACATGGCGGACGTGGTGGCTGCTATGCGGAGACGCGAGGTGGAAGAGGATTTGGAGGAGCGGGTAAGAGGCCCACGCCCCTGTATTCCCAAGGGATCGGCCACTGCGGCTGAGGAGCCCGGCCTGCACCCGCTCACCCTGCCTCCCTCCCCGCTACCCGCGTTAGCAGCTGCCGCCCCACCACTAGGCCCGCTACCTGTCCAACCGGTAGCGATACCCTGCCAACCCGCCCCGGCGGACCAACCGGCTGAAGACGCTCAGGACCCCCCTGAACCGCTCCCATGGGAGCCGCTGGGACCGCGACCCCTTGATGAGGATTTGCCAGAAGTCCCAGCAATGATGGCGCCGGACCCCGAGCCCGGGACCGTGGCATGGATGAAGGCCCGAGTGATGGAGTTCCACCAACGCCAGCAAAGTCAGATATGTCTCATGATGGAGCAGTGGACCCATGAGGTGGAAATGCTGGTTGCAGCTGCCCCAATGTATGGGATGGGCGCAGATGTGACGGAGCCAACGGGTAACACACGTCCCCATGTCCTACCAGGACCGGCCACTGCGGCTGGGGGGCCCGGTCCTATCACGGCCCTCATATCGTCCCTACCATTATCCTTGGGGCGCCTCAGTGTTAGCCAACCTGACCTACTGCCCCACGCTACCGTGGAGGGATCTGATGTGCTGGATACTGGAAGCCAGGAGGCTGCGGCAGCTGGCGGCAACCCGCCTGACGCAGAGATAAGCGATAGTGACTCCAGTGACTCCAGCTCCGGTGCTGAGCCCACCCCTGGAAGTAAACAGGCAAGTGAGCGTCTCCGTTACGTGGGAGAGCCGGTAGTCTATTACAATGCGCGTAATGGTGGGAACGGATACCGGGCACCCCTTTCCCAGCAGGCATGTCACTGCATGTTTGATATGCTGGTGGCGGAGGATGGGGCTGCCTCATGAGAAGAGTTGGAGTAAGGGCAGCGGAATGCCGTTGTCACCGTCCCCGTTGGGACCACATTGTGTGTTAAGAAAGTACTGTTTTAAAGTTTTAAAGTTTGAAAATGATAAGTAAATGACACCGTGAAGATTCACCTGATTACTGCTGATTGAAACCGGTTGTTGCCGGCACCGTTGTCCCCGTGGGGACCGTTTGAAAAGTTTTGCATAAAGAACTCTTTATGAACAGGCCCGAGAACTTGCAGGGCAACCACAAACTAGTGGCATGTAAATAATGTTGTTGTGGCTTCTGCCGTTACCGCCTCCGGAGAGGCAGATTGGAGGAAGGGCCCGCAGTGGAGCAGGCTGGGGCCCAGCCACCACCGGAACCGGTGGCAATCCTCTGGGGGTTTCAGGGGCTCCCCATGGACGTGAGTTCCCTGAAAAGGACAGAACCCGCTCGGGCAACTTGTGCAGGACTGGGGTCAAGGGGTGCTGCCTGTTTGCTTAGGGGCAGCATCAGGGCCAGGTTGCTTGGGTGGGAGAGAGCGGAAGCCGTAACCGTTTGCAACCGTTACGAAACGTTTAAGTAAGAGTACCTCCCGATGTGGGAAGAAGTTATTATAATTGTATGTCTGTTACCGTTTTTTATCTTTTTTCAGTTGGTGAAAATAAAACCGGTGATGGACGGGCAGCCCGCGGACGGTCTGCATTTAACTAAGGGGGAATGTGGCGCCCTGGACAAGCCAGGGGCCACAGAGCACAACATCCACACACCCCACACTCCAAGCAGGCACACCGAGGTCAGACACAAAACCCTTGTTGCCTTCCTCCAGGGGCTGATGATCACACCAGGGGGTGGGCCAGGTGGTTGGTCCCGCCCACCGAGGAGTTCACAGTCCTGGAGGCGGGAAAACCAGGCAGATAGAGTTTGGAGAGGAGTGAGATTAGTTGTGGAGTTTGAAGTGGAAGGAGGAAAGTAGTAAGGGAGCAGCCTGAAGTTGGTCCGGGTGTGTGACCCGGACAGATCAGCAAGGTTGGCAGACAGTGGTGACCGTCTGCAGGAGTGGCCTATCCGAGTTACCGTAAGGACCGTGGACGGGCGGTGACCCGGCGGTACCGAACCGGTACACAAAGAGAAGCCAGCACCATCTGGCAGGGGCTTTTCGGACCCCGGCAAGGCTAGGAGTCGCCGTAAATTTGCCGAATCCGTTAGTGAAGGGGACCTCCTGGGTTTCCAAACAGTCAAGTCCCGACAGAAGGCAACAGTCCAGCCAACAGAGGGAGATACCGCCACCGCCAAGGCAACAGTTTCTCAGGGCCAGCGCCTGCGGGCAAAGAGGGGCTCCTCCAGCCCATATCCAAGCTGGGGAGCGGGTTACCGGTGGGAACCCATCGGAACCATCAACCGTACATAGCTGCAGGGAAAGGCAGTCACCATCAACCTGCCGGGAGAAACAACACCGCAGCCGTCTGTGGGACCCGTCCATCCAGCCGAGTGTTTTACCGAGAACTGTGTCTTCATCATTGGGCTGAGTGAGTACCACCGTGCCGTGCGGCACAGCGCTGCCCCTGCGACTCTGCACCTCGCCAGGCCCTGTAACCCGCCTGCCATCCATCCCTAACCCATCACCGGGCCCCGGGACAACCAACCCCCTACCCACGGAGGGGAGAAATAACAACCAAGCTGCTCCCTGTCACCGCTCCCGGGATCCCCGTCTAGAGCAGCGGTGGTGTCACCATTATCACCACAACCGTGGGTGGCGTCACGGACAATAATCTAAATCCCCACAATCAAATCCCCTTTTCACTCACGGGCGAGGAACACCGCTCGAGTCCCCGGGATCCGGCCCACCGCTCGAGCCACCACCGAGCAGCAGCAGCCGCAGCAGCAGCGGCAGCCGGACCCGAGCAGTGGGAGAGCGCAATGTCCCTTCCTCCGCCCGCGACAAATGCGGTCCCACGTGACACACGCCGGAGAAACACACGTGTCATTGTAAAAATAAAAAAAACACATACTCACCTCCACCAGCCCTGCAGTCTCTGTCGTGGCTGTCACCTGCATCGGACACCCAGTGAATTTGAACAACGCATATTCTTCACTGGGGGCCGGAAGCAGCGTCAGCGGGGTGTGACCTGTGCCGGACACTGTCATTCAGCACCACAGACAGCTCCGGAAGAAACAGGTAAGGCGGGACTTTCCGTTCTCCGTGTGTTATTACTTATAACACAAGGAGAACACGCATGTGCCACAAACACGGCACACGGGGAGCAAACCACCCCTTTAATACGTCCGTGAAAAAACAGTACTTTTTTTCACGTGCGTGTGAAGGGGGCCTTAAGGGAAGATGTGAACTCATCATACTGTGTATAGGAGGGCTGTGAGCCCACCAAACTGTGTGTAGAGGAGCTGTGGGCATATCATACTATGCATCTGGGAGGTATGGGCCCATTATACTGTGTATAGGGGAGGTGTAGGGGCGTCATACAGTGCAAAAGGTAAAAATGTTAATTGGACACTTAAGAACCATTATTGTAACAGTCAAAGGTGCACAGGGTGCATTATTACTTTTTAGGGGCAAAATGTGAACAATTTTCTAGGGCACTTGTACAGGGCATTAATATTTTCTAGAGGGCAATTTTACGACATAGAGGGCACAAAGGAGGCGTTTTGCTATGTAAGGAACCTAGAGGTGACATTATTATGTGGGCCAGTAAGGGGAACAAAATTATTATGTTATTGTACCACACAGCAGGAGCAGTAATAGGGACACATACAGCAGCAGTGGCTCACAGCAGGATGAGGAGTTTGTGCATTAGGGGATATGGGAGATGTGGACGGTACTGGTGTGATGCCCTGACACCTCCAGGTGGTCACACATAGAATAGGCCCCCGCATAACACCTTCCCTCACAGGGTTACACCAAGCCAACAAAACCCTAGTCACACCCCCCCAGGGTAGGACAGGAACACCAGTGGGCGGGACCAGGCGGAAGGATAGCGCCCACCTAGGTGTCTAGAAAACCGGCGGCGGAAAAAGAGTCAGTTGAGTTGAGTAGATTCTAAGTTCTGAGTTCGAAGTGAGAGGAGTAGGAGCGAGATAGGAGAACGTCAAGTGCAAGTGAAGTCAGAGAGCAAAGGCATCGGGGTTGGAGCCCCGGCGTTCTGGCTAGGTGGCAGACGGTGGTCAGTGTCTGACAGGAGACGAGAAGATAGTTGCCGGAGATCCGAGGTGGACCGGGACAGGGTAGGAGCCCACCGGTACCGACACCGGAGAATTGACCCAGAAACTGTGCACAGAGAGGGTACTTGGACCCTGAAGCCAGGACCGGAACCAACGGCCTCGCTAATTAACCAATTGAGGGCAGGATTATAGGTCCTGTCTCAACCAAAGTCCCAAAAGGAGACAACAGCCCACCGCAGGGGATACGGCATCCGGTAGATCCCAAGGGCCAGCGTCAGCGGGCACGGCTCCCAACAAAAGTACCGGGAGCGGACTCCCGTGTTCCAAACAGGGGAGTCCACAAACACCAAAAATAGTGCAGAGGAAAGTGATACAGACCATCACCCCGGGTGTCTGACCAGAATACACCTGGCCGCGGAGCTCCGGCCACTGGCACCTTGGTTTACCACGGACTTGTGTGATTTCTTCAATACAATACAATACAATACACCACCATCCCCCGGTCCGTTCGGGCGCACCGGCCCCTGCAATTACCGTCTTCAGCACAGAGACACTGGGCCCCGGGGCATCTATCCCTACCCACAGAGGGTTAACAACAGCTAGCTGCCATCCCAACGCCCCGGGTGCTCCCCAATAGCAGCAGTGGTACCCCATTTTACCACACACCGTGGGTGGCGTCACGGACTGTATACAATATCCCCACATACTATTACCTCCCTTTTTATTTCGAAGTATCTGCGAGACCCTCGGGTTCGGAGACCCCTCGAGCCATACTGCACATCCGGATCCGAGCAGCCAGGCTGCTGATGTGGGGGCGGTACACTGGAAGTATGAAAAGTCGAATGTGTCTGTTGTAATCTCTGCAGACGAGTCGTGGCTGGAAGAAGTTGTAATGTCGGTCCGGGGAAAATGGAAAGGATGTGTGCCGCCCCGTGTCAGCAGCCTGTGTGCCGCGGTGGCTCGAGGGGTCTCTGGACCCGGGGGTCGCGCGGCCACTCAGAATAAAAGAGGGGGGGTATTATTTACAGGGGGAATGGAAAGTTCATGACGCCACCCACGGTGTGTGGTAATGTGAGGGACTACCACTGCCGTTGGGGAGCCCGGTGACGATGGTGTGGCAGCCTGATGTTTAACCCCTCCCTGGGTAGGGGGTTTGTGTCCTGGGGCCCGTTGGATGGTTGGTGCTCGGGTGCTGTGGGGGATAGGAACAGAGATTTTCAGTGTACTCACTCAGTCCAGGAAATAACAACACCGACAGCTTGTAAATCAGAATTCTGAGCACCACTGCAGCTTGTAGGGAGCAAGCTTGGGTCCGTGCTCTTGGTGTTGCTGTTAGCCTGTGGCCCTGTCTTTTGCACCTCTGTCTCTGTTGGACCCGTGGGTATAAAACTCTTCAGGTCCCACTCACCCGTATGGCTAACGGAGTGACCTTGCTCTCAGGGTTTACGCGCAGGATTTCTTTGGACTGTATTGGGAAAGCCCTATCCCATCGGTGCGCAAGTACCACGATTTTGGAGCGGGCTGGGGATGAATCTTGAAGTCTTCAACCCCGTCGGGTAAATTACCGGAACACGTGAAGCTACTTTCCGGCCTGGGGTCCACGTACCACGTCGTGCCCTGGCCCCTGCCCGGAGATAGCTCAAGGCCGCCGGCTGCCCTCCTCGGCTGTCCGTGCCCCTTGACACTACCCCCTACAACCGGGGTTCCAGCTCCTACCAAGCCCAGACCACATCTGCCACCTAGTACTACAGGAGCCTTACTCCGTGGCCTCCCCTCACGAAAGCCACTTCCTTCCTCCTCTCCAGCTCAACTCTCTAGCTCAACTCTCCAGTTCAACTCTCCAGCTCAACTGTGCAGCTCAACTGTCACTTCCTTCACTTTTCCATCACCAACCGCCCATGTGGGCGGCCCTATTCCCTCCAGGCCCCCCAATGGTGTGTCTGGTGGGTAAAGTGCAAAGTGTTCCTAGGATTTTGATTGGCTAAGCTGTTAGCAACACGAAAGGACCAGGACCCGTAACCAAGGAGGGTGGATACTTTGCAGAAG
Organism: Anomaloglossus baeobatrachus; assembly: GCF_048569485.1. NCBI lineage: Eukaryota > Metazoa > Chordata > Amphibia > Anura > Aromobatidae > Anomaloglossus > Anomaloglossus baeobatrachus. Next base: position 98,732,782 of record NC_134353.1, on the reverse strand, counting down.
GGCAGATTGCACAATAACCTGCGACAACCTGATAGGCCAGGGCGTCACAGATGGGAAAGGTGAAAAACATTATGAGACAGAATGTCAGATGTAAGTCACCACTTATAACTGCACTGCGATCTGTTACACGTTCTGCACGCCTGGTATCTACCACTATAAGGTCACCATATGGCAGTAATATGGTGCTGGTCTTTGTGTAGAGATATTGTTTCTGTAACAGCGCATCATCTACTGAGGTTCATCTATACCTATGATTAAGATGTGCCAGGGTTACCTGGTTAGGGGGCCACTCAGATGTTTCACCACCCCCCTGAGCTACGCCTCTGAGGTGAACCTAAATGAAAACCCAAATTTTATTACTTCCAGCTCTACTAAATCCAAACATCACTTGAACTGGACTAGGGTTGAGCAATAAGATTTGCAGATTCATGATCTAGAGGCCACATTAGTAGTCAGTGACCACCAACCAGAGCTCTGAGAACCTTCTCTTAGCTGCCAACATCCTCGGCGCCTCTTCTGATTAGTAGGCACAGCTTAATGTCAGATTTTCATCAAGCTAAGACAGTGATGTCTCTCTGTGCTAAAAATCAGAAGAGGTGCCAGGGATTCTCGCAAAGTAGGAAGAAGTTCTCAGGGCTTTGGCCACAGTTACTTACTACTTACATAGACCTGGGTCCTGGAAATCCTTTTCAACATCTCTAGAAATTTTCCAGTAATTTTAAGTAGAGTGAAACATTTCAACTTTCCATATAATGTGCCAGGATCAAATAAAATTGCTAAAGAAAGGTATTGAAATATTTCATAAGTTGGCATCCTGCCAATAGAATAAAAAAACACACTAAAATGGACATCCAAAGAGCTGCAATCTAAAGAAATTGGGCAACAATGAAGGGATGCAAAGCAAAAAGTATAATAATAAAGGCTCCCTGAAATTGTGCTATAAATAGGGATGAGCGAGCATGCTCGCCGCTACTCGGTGCTCGCCCGAGCATCTCAGTGCTCGTTATACTCGGCGAGATGCTTGGGCTGATGCTCGGCTCCGCCTCCCTGCATATTGGCATTGTTTATGTAGCAATCCTGAGGTACCAGGTGCCACAAATGTAACCCATGGAAATCCAAACCCCGGAATATCCGTGCCAGAGCAAACGCACCAGCACCTTCAGGCCACACACACAACCCCAACACCAACCTGGGAGACTGCCTAGTAACAGGTAAAAGGGGAGGCACTGATTGGATAGTACCACCCAGCCTTTAGGGAGAGACCCAGCGAGGGGTGGGGCCAGTGGCCAGTTGGAAAAGGTGGGAGGAAGTGGTGTGCAGTCTGTCAGGAGAGTCTGAGGAGAGAGTCTGTGAAAGTCAGTCAGAGAATGAGGTGAAGAAGGAAGTAAAGGAGGAGAGGAGGAGAAGAGTAGTAGTCGGAAGGAGTAGAAAGTGTAAAGACAGAAAAAGACCTGCAGTGTGAATGGAGTGCTGTGAAAAGGAGAGAGGACCGTGAGGTGAGGAACCGGGAACTCCAGGACCAGTGGGCCCCCTGTGGAAGTACGAGACTTCAGGACCCGCCCCATGTCCGTGGAAGGACAGAACCGAGCTCACAGACCTCAGCACAAGGCAGGGTGCAGATCCCTAGGACAGTGAGACCCTTTATGGACATTGTCAATTCTGCCAGGTGAAGGAATCTCCAGGGTTCTTCACCACCAAAAGAGTCTGAAGCACAAGCAGCAAAGAGGGGACCGGGGACTGAACCCCTTAAATAGTCCAGGCTGCCTGTAATTGGACCAAGAGAAACAGAGGGGTTCCCAAGTAGCTCTAGCCACGGGAGCCCATCAACAACAAGTGTGCACGGAGGACAGCGATCCCAGGTCACACCTGGCACAGAACAAAGGGAGCGGATACACCTGGGACCGGCACCCATGGGTTCAGGTACCACCACAGAAAAGTAAACAAGGCAAGTTAAACTACAACACTGGTGTGGACTGTTTCCTTGACGGCGTGCACTCACATAGACTGTTTTCCCACTACAACCCCCATCATCCACTGCTGGGGCCTGTCCCTGCTTGCGGAGGGCTCTAACCATCAAGGCTGCATCACTCCATCAGCCCCAGCAGAAACCTTCAGCGGCGGCCCCAATAACCTGGCCACACTCCGCAAGTGGCGTAGTCAACAAAAACTCTTTTTATTTTATTTTCTTTTATTTAAAACCCCCTGTATTTACTCCAAAAGACACCGCCAGGGTCACAGAGCCGGACCCCACCATGGCTGACGTCCCTGGACTTGTCCGGCCCAGTTCTGAGTCCCCCGGCCCCGGGGCGGGCATATCATTTACAAAGTCAGCCCACATGCAGGAATTGGCTGTCACGCACTGTAATGCCACAGCAATGTTGGTTGTGGCATTACAGTGATTGGCTGGCTGCACAGCATCATCAGCTCTATATGACACCTGACAGCGCTATGCTCGGCAGTGTGATTCACAGTCATCTAGTGTAGGGGGGGTGCTGCTGAGCCAAGTACAAATTTACTGTGTGTCTTAGGTAGTGTAGGTACTAGGTGACGTAACATCACCGCTGCCACCATTGCCATAGTAACCTACTGAGGGGGTTACTATAGCATTGGTGATCTCCGACCACCTGATTACCGGGGCCACTATGCACCGTCTCCTGCAGGAGCTGCAGGAGTTAACTCCCTGTTTACCAGCGCCGCTATGCAGCGGCTCATGCAGGAGCCACTGAATAGTGGCGCTGGGAATCAGCTGATCGGAGATCACCATTGTTATAGTAACCCGCTCATTCGGTTACTATGGCAACGGTGGCAGCGGTAACGTCACCGCCTACCAACTTGCAGTCTGTGCTCACTCATTGAGTAATTACACAGCATGGGGAGCAGTAGCTTTCTTCCTCCCCCTGTGTTTTGTGATATAGCAGAGCTGCATGTGTAGCTCCCCTGAATACATCAGGGTGCTACAGGGAACTGCATTCTGTCCCCCAGGGTGCAGGGCCTACCCGCCATGGTTCCAGGTTTCCAACAACGGTGTCACTAACATCCGCACTACAAATCCCAACCACCCCTCACACCATGACCTGTACAGACACACCAGTGGGTTGTTCAAGTTGGATCACGGACGTCCCACCTAGGGGTCAGGTAAACTGGTGGGAGTTGAGACAAGAGCGTTGAGAGTTAGCCCTCAAAGAGAGAGGAGATAGGGGGTTGTAGCTCCCAGGAAGGCGACAGGTTGGGTCACAGACGGTGGTCCGGGACCACAGGAGTCGGGGACCGGTATCAGGAACACTGGACAGGAGTGTGACGGACGCAGTCTAGGAAGACTGTTGCCACCAGAAAGCCCAATTACCTTACCGGTACCGAGCACGGCGGGGTACAGGACCCTAGATCAGGGAAGAGCTTCAGGTGCCTTCATAATTAACCTGCGGAGGATAGTCTCTTTATGAACTTTCCCCAAGAGCTCAGAGATTGAAGGCATCAGCACAACGCGGGGGATAGAGTTCTCCAAAGCACACAACCCACTAAAATCCCAAGTGCCAGCCATCAAGAGCACAGCTGCCATACACATGGGTAGCGGGGCTCCGAAAGCTTCAAGCTGAGGGGCCACAATAGCCAATCAATTTGAGCATAGAGGCAGGGCTTCAGACTTACCAAGTGACACCGGTGGGAGCGGGACCTGGACGAGCTCCCACGCAGAGACTGCAGTACCTAGAGACTTTGGTTTACCATCTGTGTGAGGATTTGCTTATTCCACCTAATCCAGCACCAAGACTACTTCAGTGAGTAACCTGACCCCTGCACCCTGCTTTCCCAAGGCCGTGCCACCCGATCACCAACCCTGCTTTTTCCCCACCATCCAGGGCCATCCCTACCTTCAGAGGGACTGACACCTTGCTGCCCCACACCATCTGCCCCGGTACTCCCTTTGGCAGCGGCGGTACTCCCCTTACCGCAACCCGCAGGTGGCATCACTAATATTTATCCCCTGTTTATACATCCTTTACATTTGAGTGGCCGCAAGCCCCCTGGGTCCGGAGACCCTGGAGCCACAGCAACCCCGGATCTGAGCAGTTCGACTGCTGCAGGGGCGGCACACATGGGTTGAAGAAGACAGAAGAAAGAAGACAAGGATCGTAGAGGGGTGAGAGGGAGTAATAAAGATGGAGTCCCTAAGTGTGTCTGTGTATTTATTTCTAATAAAGTATTTTTTCTCTGTGAGGTGTCTTTTTTTTAACCCTTTATTGGAGATTCTTAATGGCCGGGTCAAACTTGGCCTGACATTAAGAATCTTGGGCTTAATACCAGCTGGTAAAACAAAGCTGGTATTAACCCTTTATTACCCAGCATGCCACCCGCCACCAGGGCCGCTGAAGAGTTGGACACAGTGTCAAAAGATGGGGCGTCTATAAAAGTGCCATATTCTGGGGTGGATGTGGACTGCAATTCGCAGCGGGCAGGCCAGAACGTTTGTGCCACCCTGTGCTGCGGATTCCAATCCCCAGTTGCCTAGTTGTACCTGGCTGGACACAAAAATTGGGCGAAGCCCACATAATTTTTTTTTAATTATTTCATGAAATTCATGAAATAAAAAAAGGGCTTCCCTATATTTTTGGTTCCCAACCGGGTACAAATAGGCAGCTGGGGGTTGGGGGCAGCCCGTACATGCCTGCCGTACCTGGCTAGCATACAAAAATATGGCGAAGTCCACATTTATTTATTTATTTTGTTTTACTTTTTGGAAGAAAACTTTAAAAAAGGGCTTCCCTGGATTTTTCATTGCCAGTGAAGGTAACACCAAGCAGTGGGGGTTAGCAACCAGTAGCTGCTTGGGTTACCCTTTGCTAGCAATTGAAAATGCAGTGGGAGCCAGCACATTTTTTTTATGTGTTTGGGTTTTTTCTTTTATTTTTTAATGATTTAGAAAAAAAAAATCGACATGGGCTTTGCCATATTTTTGTATGCGAGCCAGGTACAGCAGGCAGGAATGGGCTGCCCCCAACCCCCAGCTGCCTATTTGTACCCATCTGGGAACCAAAAATATAGGGAAGCCCTTTTTATTTTTAATTATTTCATAAATTTCATGAAATAATTAAAAAAAAATGATGTGAGCTTTGCCCAATTTTAGTGTCCATCCAGGTACAACTAAAGCTGGGGATTGGAATCTGCAGCACAGGTTGGCCCAAGCTTTCTGGGGCCCCCCCTGCTACGAATTGCAGTCCGCAGTCACCACAGAAAATGGCGCGGTCATAGAAGCGCCATCTTCTGGCTCTGTATCCAACTCTTCCAGTGGCCCTGGTGGCGGGTGGCTCACTGGGTAATAATGGGGTTAGGGCTAGCTGTATATTATCAGCTGGACCTAAGCCCGAAATTCATGGTGTCACGCCAATATTAGACATGACCACCATGAATTTTTAGTAAAGATAAAAAAAACACAACACAGAGAAAAATATTTTTATTAGAAATAAAACAGAATACAATTAGTGACTCCATCTTTATTGAACTAAAGAACCCCCTCCTCCGCCGTAGTTCTGGGTCGAGGGTCCCGCAATGTCCAATCAGGATCCAATATCATCTGATCGGTTTACCGAAAGGCAAAGTGATCAGATGATGTGTCAGGTTCAAGGACCTGAATCACATGACACATCATCTGATTGTGTAAACGGCTTTTAAACAATCAGCTGATGCCTTAGTAGGAAAAAAAAACTATACATCTCTGTGTAGACTCCCGTCCGATCGCTCCAGGACCTGCCGGTAATCAGCTGATGTGGTCACCTGACAGCATCAGCTGATCATTTAAACCGGCTGGGTGGTAAAAAGCCGGCTGTTCATTAGTGGACTTAAATTGTCAGATGATGCAGACAGGCGAATATGATATTTTTTTTTTATTCTTCTACTGTTCTCTTTTGGTTTCACTTTGCAGTGAATGTACAGGCAGAGAGAAGCTGCCGCACATATGCTACAAAGCGAAAGTGCATGTCACACGGGAGGGGGAACACAGGATTCTTTCTCCCCCTAATACTCAGACAACATTGCTCACAGCAGTGACCTGGGAGTCAGAAATGCTTACAGGGGTTTTCCCCATGCTGCTCCCATGTCATTTGAGCACTGTTGTTATACATTTGTGACATTTTTGAGCTTTCTCCAGACCGCCGGGGGTTCCGCCGGATAAATGCTCAAGTTTCTCATAGTTTAACATTGGGCTCAGTGCTCGACCCGAGCATCGAGCATCCGAGTATTTTAGTGCTCGGTCACCTCTAGCTATAAACACTTTGATGACTCCTAGACTTTCAAATATTATTTGAGCTGATGAGGATTCCATATTGGAACATTTGTGAAAGGCTTAGGACTTATTACATCTGGTGTGGAAGCCACAAAGTGTTCCACAGTAAAAACATTACACCTGAAGTCAAACATAGTTGTGGAAGTTGGATAGTGTAAAAATGTTGTGAGTTGTAGGGCCTGGTAGTATTACATATCTACCAGAACCATGAGTTGGGTAATGTCCAGTCAGCAGCCCAAACTCTGAACGTTAAGGCTATGTGCGCACGTTGCGTACTAGCCCTGCAGATATTTCTGCAGCGATCTGAAGAGCACATGTGCGCTTTAGATCGCTGCAGAAATGTCCGTAGTGAGCGCCGATTCCATGCGCTCTGCCTGCAGCTCCTGCCATAGACAGAGCAGGAGCTGCCGGCAAAGCGCAGGAAAGAAGTGACATGTCACTTCTTTTTGCGCAGCGCTTCGGCAGTAGCCGAAGCGCTGCGCTCTTAGACGCCACGTGCGCACGGCCCCTGCACAATCTCCATAGACTGTGCAGGGGACGCAGGACGCATGCAGTTACGCTGCGCTACAAAGCGCAGCGTAACTGCATGTTTTTACGCAACATGCGCACATAGCCTAAGAATACACAGGGTATACAGTAAGGGTAAGGTCACACAGTGCGTTTTTCGCGGCGTTTTTGCGCATTTTTCGGGTGTGTTTTTGGCTTCAAAACTGCATGACTTTGCTTCCCCAGCAAAGTCTATGAGTTTTCATTTTTGCTGTCCGCACACAACTTTTTTTTTAAGCTGCGTTTTTGCGCTTAAAAAAAAAATGGACATGTCAATTCTTTCCTGCGTTTTTCTGCGTTTTTCTGCGTTTTCCCCCCATGCAATGCATTGGAAAAACGCAGAAAAACGCAGAGATCAAAAACGCAGCAAAACGCAGCCAAAAACGCACCAAATCGCGGTAAAAAAGCATGCTTTTTTTTGCCGCGGGTGCGTTTTTGTGTGTTTTTAGAGGCCAAAAACGCACAAAAACGCAGCGTCAAAAAAACGCAGCGTGTGCACATAGCCTTAGACAAAGGTCTGAAGAACAAAGACCAATCCAAGGTGACCCCAAAGAAACAAACTGTAGTTTTGGAGCAAACTATTGTTGACTTGCAGAGATCCTATAGCAAGGCCCCAAATGGGCCGTACAAACTGACCTATCTTCAATACATTAATTTTAACCCATCCGAAGCATTTATTTTGCATTCTATATGAGTTTGTTTTCAGTGAGCAATGTTAATATTTTTATCTGGTCTGTTCAGTTGTTAAACTCTTGCATCCTCTTATACGCAGCTTCATCATCACTAATAAGAAAATAAACTAGTAAAAGCAGAGAACAATTAAGAACGGGTGTCACCTGTATATTTGGTAACGTGCCACAGCATAGTCACACATCACTTCCTTTTAGGCTTTCCCAACAACACCCTGTTGAGATGGTTTCTGTCTGCACTGCCAATCCAAAGCCCCAAGGCATCACATGAAGTCATTGCTGAATTAAAGGAATTTAAGGACAAATTGTAATTGCATGGCTTTTATAAAACGGATAGACAGTGACAAGTAAAGGGTAACAATGTTTTGAAGTTTTGACTTTCAGGCTCCATATCTCACCATCCACGATAACTTTGAGAATGAGACTACTTTCATTTTATAGACAATCATCTTGGCTATCTCATACATAAATTTAACCTGCAATTATTTAGCACATGATTAGTTATGCAGATTATTGTCATGTCACTGCATTGTTATTGTTTTGCTCCTGGTATTTGAAAAAACAAAAATTCTTCCCCCTGTACTGAAAATTACAACTTGTTCTCACATTCCCTAATAGCTCAGTGTGTCATTAGGCTGATTCTCAAGCAAAAGTCACTGGTTTGAATCAAGGAGCAGCTATGAAGATTTCCCAAGAAAAGAGAAACTGCATCATCCAGCTCATCGATAGCTGTCTCTTGGCCAACAAAATTGCCAAACTGCATAACGAGAGTTCCATGGCAGCTGCAAAAATATGAAATGAAGTCCGTCCATCCATTCAAAAGCCAAGAGGTGGACATCCAGGCGAAATATCGGTCAACAAGTCGACCCATCCCGTGGTCTGTCAGTTCTGGTGCAACAAACACTACAGTGCAGGTGGCTCGTATGCTTTGTAAAAGTGAGATCACAGATATCCATGCAAGTACCGTGTGACTCACGTTACACAAGTATATGTACCGCCCCCATGCCAGTGGTCGAGCCGCTCGGATCCGGAGCCGCGGTGTTCTCCGGATCCGGGGGTCCGCGCAGACACTCAAATTAAAAGAAGAGGGGGGATATGTACAAGGGAGTTAGAAAGTTCGTGACGCCACCCACGGTGTGTGGTAATGTGAGGGACCACCGCTGCTGTTGGGGAGCCCGGTGATAATGGTGCAGCAGCCGGATGTTAACCCCTCCGTGGGTAGGGTTTGTGTCCCGTGGCCCGTTGGATTGTTGGTGCTTGGGGTGCCGTGGGGGATAGGAAAAGGGGTTTCCAGTGTACTCACTCAGTCCAGGAATAACAACACCGACAGCTTCTAAACCAGAGTTCTGAGCACCACTGCAGCTTGTAGGGAGCACGCTTGGGTCCGTGCCCTTGGTGTTGCTGTTAGCCTGTGGCCCTTTCCTTGGAACCTTTGTCTCTATTTGGACCCTCAGGTATAAAACTCGTCGGGTCCCGCTCACCCATATGGCTAACGGAGTGAGCTTTCTCTCAGGGTTCACGCGTAGGATTTCTTTGCACTGTATTGGGAAATTCCTATCCCATCAGTGCGCTAGTACCCCAATTTTGGAGGTTGGGGATGAATTTTGAAGTCTTCACCCCCGTCGGGTAAATTACCGGAACACGTAACGCTACTTTCCGGCCTAGGGTCCACGTACCCCGTCGTGCCCTGGCCCCTGCCCGGTGATAGCTCAAGGCCGCCGGCTGCCCTCCTCGGCAGTCCGTGCCCCTTGACACAATCCCCTGCGACCAGGGTTCCAGCTCCTACCAGGCGCAGAGCAACGTCTGCCACCTAGTAACTACAGGAGCCCTGCTCCAGGCCGGTGACCTCTCTCTCTCAGAGAGTCATCTGCACCTCCTTCCTCTCCTGGTTCACTTCACTCTCACCTCTGCCCCACTGTCACTTTCCCCTACCAACCCCCCATATGGGTGGCCCTATTCCTTTCAGGCCCCCCAATGGTATGTCTTGTGTAGGTACAGTGTAAAGTGTTCCTAGGATTTTGATTGGCTAAGCTGTTAGCAACACCAAAGGACCAGGACCCGTAACCAAGGAGGGTGGATACTGTGCAGAAGGGCAGATTGCACAATACCCTGTGACGACTTGATAAACCAGGGCGTCACATATAGAATGTTGGCCCAAAAAGAGGTGAAGAAACCTCAACTTCAAAATCATCATAAGCGTCTGCTCAACCTTGCAAAGAAGTAGTAGAAGTTTGGAAATGAGGGGTTTTGGAAATGGATTGAGAAATTAAAAGAACTGTCAAGTTCGGTGGAGGAAGCCTAATGATATGGGATTGTTTCACAACAAAAGGGGTTGGATATTTGACCAGGATCGATGGTGATCTCAATGCAGAGCTATATATGAGTATCCTACAAGATACGTTACTTCATACACCTGAGTACTACTGGTATGAAAAGGACGACATAGTATTGCTGCAGGACAATGACCCAAAGCATACTTCCAGCTTGACGAAGAAATGGTTCAATGAAGTAGAGGTGCTGGATTGGACCCTACAGTCCGCAGACCTCAACCCACTTGAACACTATTGGGTAGAGTTGATGAAAAAGCGGTCTACATACCAAGGTGAATCAACCAGTATGCATCACTATTGGGAACGTGTAGAAGAGACCTGGGATCAGATTTCAGTTGAGACATTAATGGCTGTGTGTTGAGTTATTTAGAGGGAACACCAAATTTAAAAGGTCAGACTTGTACTCACTTTTGTGGAATACTGTATATTCAGCCATTTGTCCTTTAACCTCTGAACCAATGGACTGCTCCTTAAGCCGGTGCTTGTTATATGTTGCACATCCCACGTGCAGTGCCACATCGCACCCTGGTGAGGCACTTCAGTTATGGTAGGTGATGGTGAATGGTGTGACTGTGATTGGACTCCTGGACTCAGGAAGTTTGGTGACTCAGGTAAAGGACACAATTCTGCATTTGCTAGTCCATGGTGAGGGGTTAGTAGTAAGGTGTATTCATTGTGATGCCAAGAACTATTCCATATCTCAGGTCAACATATGCACAGATTGTGGTTCCATGTCCCACAAAGTAGGAATGGTCAAGGTCTTGTTTCATGATATTGGACATGCCTTTCAATTGTTCTGGGACTTATGGGCTTAAGGGTACTTACACACTGCGATATCGGCACCGATATCGCTAGCGAGCGTACCCGCCCCCGTCGGTTGTGCGACACGGGCAAATTGCTGCCCGTGGCGCACAACATCGCTTACACCCGTCACACGGACTTACCTTCCCTGCGACGTCGCTCTGGCCGGCGAATCGCCTCCTTTTTAAGGGGGGCTGTTTGTGCGGCGTCACAACGACGTCACACGGCAGCCGTCCAATAGCAGAGGAGGGGCGGAGATGAGCGGGACGTAACACCCCGCCCACCTCCTTCCTTCCTCATTGCTGGTGGACGGAGGTAAGGAGATGATCGGGGGGACTGAGCAGACTGTGAGAGGGAGGCGGAGAGTGGAGAAGTAGGCTCCAAAGAGAGAGGAGCTGGGAGAGTGAGCTCCTGGGGAGCTAGGGACACTAGTTGAGTCGCAAGCGGTAATCCAGGTCTGGAGGAGTTGGGGACCGGTAGCAGGGACATTGGACAAGGGTGGACAGACATAGTGTTGGAGGACTGCCGGCCCCAGAAGGCCCAAAAGAACTGACCGGTACCGAGCACGACGGGGTACAGGACTCTAGATCAGGAACCGATTCAACGTCCTGGCAATTCACCTGTAAGGGAGAGGACCTCCAAGGACTTCCCTTTGAGCTCAGAGGTTGAGGGCATCAGCACAACGAGGGGGACAGGGGTGTATCCAGACACAGTAACCTACTAAAGTCCCGCGTGCCAGCCCTCAAGAGCACAGCTACACTACAAATAGTGAGCAGGCCCCCCAACAGCTTCAAGGCACGGGGACCATTAACGGACCACAAATTGTGCACAGAGGCAGGCTCCGGATCACTAAGTGACATTGGTGGGACTGGGTACTTGGACGGACTCCCAGCAGCGGCAGCTGTACACAGAGACTTTGGTTTACCTGCAGTGTGTGTGTCTCCTTTCTAAACCTCATCCAGCACCACGACTACCCACAGTATGTCCCCTGGTCCCCTGCACCCTGTCCTCCCAAAGCACCAACACCCTGAGTCCGGGGCCTTCCCTACCTGCGGAGGGACTGACACCTTGCTGCCCAACACCATCTGCCCCAGTATTCTTTCCAGCAGCGGCGGTACTCCCATTACCCCAACCTGCCGATGGCGTCACGAACTAATCCCCTGTAAATACCCCCTTTCACGGATCAAAGTGTCCGCCAAGCCGGGTTTGGGCCCCTCGAGCAACCACGATCCCGGATCCGAGGAGCCCGAACAACATCGGCGTGGTACAGGTTTGTGACGCCCTGGCCTATCAGGTCGTCACAGGGTATTGTGCAACCTGCCCTTCTGCACAGTATCCGCATCCTCCTTGGTTACGGATCCTTGTCCTTTGGTGTTGCTAAGATCAGAGCCAGTCAAAACCCTAGGAACACTTTGCACCAGACACACCATTGGGGGGCCTGCAGGGAATAGGACCACCCACTTGGGGGATTGGTAGGGGAAGTGAGAAGTGAGGAGAGAGAGAGAAAGTGAAGGAGATGGGGTGTTGAGTGGTGGCTCTCGAAGTGAAAGGTCACCGTTGTGGAGCAGGGCTCCTTGAGACTACTAGGTGGCAGACGTTGGTCTGGGCCTAGTAGGAGCTGGAACCCCGGTCGCAGGGGATCGTGTCAAGGGGCACAGATCTGCCGAGGAGGGCAGCCGGCGGCCTTGAGCCATCTCCGGCAGGGGCCAGGGCACGACGGGGTACGTGGACCCTAGGTCGGGAAGTAGCTTCAAGCGTCCTGGTAATTTACCCGACAGGGGTGAAGTCTTCAAGATTCATCCCTCACCCTCTCCAAAATTTGGGTACTAGCTCAACGAGGGGATAGGACTTTCCCAAAACACAGTCCAGAAAATCCCAAGCGGGAACCCTGAGAGCAAGCTCACTCCGTTAGCTATATGGGTAAGCGGGACCCGACTAGTTCCACACTACGGGGTCCAAATAGTGAAGAAGGTGCCACGGAAAAGGTCACAGGCTAACATGCAACACCAAGGGCTTGGATCCAAGCGTGCTCCCTCCTTGCTGCAGCGGTGCTCAGAATTCTGGTTTACTAGCTGTCGGTGTCAGTATTCTTGGACTGAGTGAGTACGCAGAAACCCTTTTCTCTACCAACGGCACCCCTTGGCTACCATCACCAGGCCCCGGGGCAAACCCCCCTACCCACGGAGGGGTCAAACACCTTGCTGCCTTATCACCGCTACCGGGCGCTCCCAACAGCAGCGGTGGTACTCCATCTTACCACGCACCGTGGGTGGCGTCACGAACTCCTAACCCCCTTGTACATATCCCTCCTTTTACATTCGGGTGTCCACGTGACCCCCCCGGGTCCTGAGACCCCTCGAGCCACCGCGGTTCCGGATCCGAGCGGCTTGGCCGCTGACACGGGGGTGGTACAGGTTAACTGGGCATTCAAAGGCTGAGAAAGAAAAGATTGTGTCTGAAAGGGTTAAGCCTGCCCTAGTATTACTTGTGTACTGGTACATGAACTGTTTATTTTCCTGGTATACCAGTGTGTATCCACAAGAGGCTGTTTTGTTTTGGATCCCTTGAAGTATTATGAAAGTGATAAAACTGAACATATTTGGAGAAAACTACATTGCTGTGTGAACACTACCTAATGCTTACCTGAGAGTGTGAATCCCTATAATATAGGGAAAAAATGGTAACGGTGGCATCAGTGTTTTGCATCAGTGTGACATCTGTGTGACCGTTTGTACCATAAGGCTATGTTCATACAGGGCTTTTTTGCTGCACTTTTTGCAGCTTTTTTTTGCTGCGTTTTTTGCCTTGGTTTTATAAAAGTATAAAAAAAAATGCTGCCTTTACTGTACCAGCAAAGCTTATGAGTTTTCAGAAATCTCATATACACAAACACAATTCCTGACTGAAATGTCAACTTCCTTTGTTTTTGTTTCGTTTTTTAAAGAATGAGCATGTCAATTCTTTTACAATTTTTGCCATGATTTTGCCGTAGCTTTGTCACGGTTTTTCACACATACAAATCAATGAAGAAGTGCCAAACTGCAGCAAAACAGGCAAAAAAAACTGCAGGTTGTTTCCTACCAAGAAATTAGGTTTTGCTGCAGAAAAAAAACACTGCAAAAAAACCCCTGTGTGAACATTGCCTAAGTGTCCTCGGTGTTTTTCACAGATGTCAAAGCATCTCCTATCCTTTCAATATTAAACATGTACAGCACATGGATTTGTATACTATTGACACTTTTCATTTGGACATGCTCTGTGAGTTTTGCATGGACACACGGCTTGTGAAAAAACACAGACATGTGAATAATACTGTGGCGTCCTGGACTAGCACAATAGGCACATCAGTCAGCCATAAATCCTTGTTGCCTCCCTCCAGGGGCTGATGTCCACACCAGGTGGGGTGGAGCCAGGCGGTTGGCCCCACCCACTGAGGAGTTCACAGTCCTGGAGGCGGGAAAGGAAGTCAGTTCAGTGCAAGTCAGAACTGAGTAGGAGTCAGGAGAGGAGTGAAGTGGTAGTAGAGGAGCAAACTGACCATGTCCGGGTACGTGGCCCGGGCACCGAGAGCAAGGTTGGCAGACGGTGGTGGCCGTCTGCAGGAGAGGCAGATCAACGCGGAAGCGTAGGACCGGGGATGGGCGGTGGCCCGCCGGTACCGAACCGGGGAGCGAAGTGAAGGTAGCACAAACCGGCAGGGCCTGCGGACCCCAACCAGGCTTGGAGTCGCCGTTAAACAGGTCAAATCCGTTAGTGACCAGAACCCCAGGGGTTTCCAAACAGCCAAGACCCGATTGAAGGCAACCGTCCAAACAGCACAAGGGAAATACAGCTACCGCCACAGCTAGAGTTCCCAGGGCCAGAGCCTGCAGCCAAAAGGGCTCCTCCGGCACATATCCACGCTGGGGAGTGGGTTACCGGTGGGAAGCCATCGGGACCGAACACACACAAAAGGTGCAGGGAAAGGCAGCCACCACCAACCGTCCGGGAGAAGCCACAGCAGCCGGCTGCGGGACCCGTCCATCCAGCCGTTTGTTTTACCAGAGACTGTGCATTCATTTGTGGCTGAGTGAGTACTACCGTGCCGACTGGCACCGCGCTGCGCAGGCCAAGCGACCCTGCACCTTGCCAGCCCTGCTTTCCCGTCACCTCAACCGGTCCCCGGGACCACCAACCCCCCTACCCACGGAGGGGGAAAACATCTCAGCTGCTCCCTAACAATGCTCCCGGGATCCCCGTCACCAGCAGCGGTGGTGCCCACCTTCACCACAAACCGTGGGTGGCGTCACGGACCAAATCCCCAAACCAAAGCACCCCCTTTCACTCACGGGCGAGGAGCGCCGCTCGAGTCCCCGGATCCGGCCCACCGCTCGAGCCACCGAGCAGCAGCAGCGCCGGACCCCGAGTGCCAGCGAGAGCACAGCAGCGACGGCTCCCTCCCCGCCCGCGACAATACCATAGATTATACGGACCTCTGAATAAGGCCTAAATACTGTAATTAGAGATGGGTGCACTCACAAAAAACCGGGACAGACGAGTCCCTGCTAATTTTTTTTTAAAATCTGGTTCCAGTCCAGAATCCGGTACCCATATAAGTCTACTCTACGGGAACCAGAATCCGGGAATTAAAAATGTTGGTGGAAGGTATGGGGGGATAGGAGCGCGAGCAGTGTTAAGGGGGCTTTACATGCTACGACATCGCTAATGCAAAGTCGTTGGGGTCACGGAATTGGTGACGCACATCCGGCCGCATTAGCGATGCCGTTGCGTGTGACACCTATGAGCGATTTTGCATTGTCGCAAAAACGTGCAAAATCGCTCATCGGTGATGTGACGCCCTGGGCAAGCCAGGAGTCACAGGTCATCACACCACCACACCCTACATCCCAGTCAGGAACACCAAAGCTAACCAGAAATCCTTGTTGCCTTCCTCCAGAGGCTGATGTTCACACCAGGGGGTGGGCCAGGCGGTTGGCTCCGCCCACCGAGGAGTTCACAGCTCTGGAGGCGGGAGAAACCAGGCAGATCAGTTAGGGAGGTGAAGGAGTAAACATGAGTTGAGTTAAGGAAGCAAAAGTAGAAGGAAGTAAAGTGGTAAAGGAGGCAAGCAAGAGTGGTGACAGGAAAGAAAGAGAGTGGAAAGCCTGAAGTTGGTCCAGCTGTGTGCAGGACCGGGTCAGCAAGGTCAGCAACGACGGTGACTGTCCGGAGGGGTGACTGTTCGGGAGTTCCTGGAAGGACCGCGGACGGGTAGTGACCCGGCGGTCTGGAGCAGTGTGCAAAGGACAGTCAGCACCAGGGCAGGGGCCTCTCGGACCCCGGCAAGGCTAGGAGTCGCCATAATTTGCCGAATCCGTCAGTGAAGGGGACGTCGATCCCCCAACAACCAAGTCCCGATTGAAGGCAACAGTCCAACCATTAAGGAGGAACACCGCCACCGCCAAGGCACCCGTTCCTCAGGGCCAGCGCCTGCGGGCAAAGTAGAGCTCCTCCGGTCCAGCTTGAAGCCGGGGAGCGGGTTACCGGTGGGGAACCATCGCTACCAACTTAGAAACATCAGGTGCAGGTCAGAGGGACATCACCGTCACCTACTGGGAGAGCAAGTGCAGCCGTCCGTGGGAACCGTCTTTCCAGCCGTGTGGTTTACCGTAAAACTGTGTCAACGTCTCAGGCTGAGTGAGTACCACAGTGCCGCAAGGCACAGCGCTGCCCCCGCGTCCCTGCGCCCACCAGGCCCTGCATCTCCCATCTCATCACCGGGCCCCGGGGTCACCAACCCCTACCCACGGAGGGGCAACGCAACACCTGGCTGCTCCGCATCACCATCCCCGGGATCCCCATATTGAGCAGCGGTGGTGAAATCACCACAACCGTGGGTGGCGTCACGGACAATAAACAATCCCCACACCCAACAACATCCCCTTTCACTCACGAGCGAGGAGTGCCGCTCGAGAACCCCCGGGATCCGGCCCACAGCTCGAGCCACCACTGAGCAGCAACCGCCGGACCCGAGCAGAAGGGGTGAGCGTAGTGTGCTGACACCCTCCTCCCCGCCCGCGACAGTGACATGGGGGTCCATTCTCAAATATCGTTACTGCAGCAGTAACAAAGTTGTTCCTCGTTCCTGCGGCAGCACACATCGCTCCGTGTGACACCGCAGGAACGAGGCACCTCTCCTTACCTGCCTCCCGGCCGCTATGCAGAAGGAAGGAGGTGGGTGGGATGTTACGTCCTGCTCATCTCCGCCCCTCCGCTTCTATTGGGCGGCGGTTCAGTGACGCAGCTGTGAGGTCGCTGTGACGCTGAACGAACCGCCCCCTTAGAAAGGAGGCGGTTCGCCGGTCACAGCGACGTCGATAGGCAGGTAAGTACGTGTGACGGGTCTGGGCGATGTTGTGCGGCACGGGCAGCGATTTGCCCGTGTCGCACAACAGATGGGTGCGGGTATCCACGCTAGCGATATCGGTACTGATATCGCAGCGTGTAAAGCGGCCTTTACTGACCGAAGCTCCATGTCATGGCAGCAAGCTACTTCAGGTCACGCATTGACTTCTGGTGCTGCGTGCGTCTAGATCATGCACTAAAAATAAAGGTAGATGCTTGAATATATGGTCTCCTTCCAGGTATGACGTAATTTGTCACGTGATAGAGGGGCATGTTCAACATGCAATTCAGAATGAGCTGCACCCGTGATGTCTCCTCTGCTCATCCTAAGCCCTCCTGGTTATGAATCATAAAGCAGCATGCTCCGGATGAGCTGCGCCAACGATGTCTCATGTGCTCAGCCTGAACCCTCCTGGTTCATGAATCATGAAGCAGCAGCTGAGGATGAGCTGCGCCAGCGATGCCTCCTTCTCTGCTCATCTTGAGCCCTCATGGTTCATGATTCATGAAGCAGCAGGCGCCGGATGAGCTGCAAACGCGATGTCTCCTCCTATGCTCATCCTGAGCCCTCCTGGTTCATAATTCATGAAGCAGAAGGCTTCGGATGAGCTGCGCCTGCGATGCCTCCTCCTCTGCTCATCCTGAGCCTTCCTTGTTCATGATTCATGAAACAGGAGGCTCCTGATGAGCTGCGCCCACGATGCCTCCTCCTCTGCTCATCCTGAGCCCTCCTGGTTCATGATTCTTGAAGCAGGAGGCTCCGGATGAGCTGCGTCTGCGATGTCTCCTCTTATGCTCTTCCGGAGCCCTACTGGTTCATGAATAATGATTCTGACCTGCAGAGCCTGTGATTAGTTGCAGGCAGAATCTGTCACACAGGCTGGTAGCATGTTGGACTGCAACCAATCACAGAGGCCAGGCCAGCCGGTGGGCGGGGAAAGCAGGAAAAGCATTGCACATGTATGAGAAATGATGAGCGGCACAAGGAGGCCGCAGGGGCAGTGTACACCCGCGTGGGAGCAGTTTACAGGCGTGTCGAAGCCTGGGTAAGTATGAAGTGCTTCATTCTTATTTTCTATATTTTTCCTTTATTTTTTTAAATTTCTCGAGTGTCGGATCCGGATCAAACATCCGGAATCCCGCCCTTTGAAACCGCGCTGATCCAGACTTTTACAGTCCGGGTCCGCCAATCACTAACTGTAATACATTGGCCTTTGAGTGCATGGGTGAATTATTAGCGTCTTTGCTTTGTACTGTATTATTCCTTAAAAACCTGATTTTTAAAGTAAAAAATAACTTTAAAAAAAAAAATTAAATCATGTGACAATTACTATTTTTGGAACATTTTGTTACTAATTCTGTTCTGCTTTTGTGTTTAGCACATTTTTATCATTAGGGTTATTTTTAGTGTTTCTCTTTCGGGAACAAACCTTGTCTATAACTTTTCACCTCAATAACTTGATATATCACAATAAAAACATTCCCTCCCTGCACATTTATTACATTCCAAACCTGCTCAGAAAACCAATAAAATGCTCAAATTAAAAAAAAAAGCGGAAGCAAGTTATTTGCTCTTCAAACCACACAGAAAGCAGCCATATTGCAACATCATTTTTAGTCAGTGCCGCATTGTTGAATTTCCACAGTTGCATCATGGTTCACGGGATGAGCTGATAACTGATAAGTGAAAAGCTGAATAACATGTTCTGCATTATCCAAAATAAACCTAATCCTCCAAAGTTATATGCCGCCTCTGTGCTCCAAGTGAACAATGGAAACAACAGACAGTGATATGCAAAAGTTTGGGCACCCCTGGTCAAAATTATTGTAAGGCTATGTGTGCACTTTGCGTCGAGGTAGTTGCAGTTCAAAAAGCATCCTCTGGCAGAAAAGACAATGCTTTTGGCTTTAAAAATGTATGTAAAATGCAAAGAAAGTAGCCTATGCGCACCTTGCTGTTTTCATGAGTTTTTAGTGCTTTTCCGGTGCTATTAGAAACGCTGCAGTTTTGTAATAAATTGAATGGATGAGAAACGCAGCCAAAATGGTAAAAAACAATTGACATGTTGCTTTTTTAAACGCTGAGTTTTTGCCCAAATTTATGCAAATTAAACGCACCGTTTTGAACAGCAAAGTGCGCACAAGAAAGCTCAACGTCCCATTGACTTTTGCTTGAAAAGCATAACGCAAGCATTTTGGCATGAAAACGCTGCAGTTGAAAAAGCAGTGGAAAAGCAGGTAAAAAAGCAAAGTGCGCACATAGCCAAATGCGGGCGTCACACGGGATGATCTATCGTGCGATCGCACGAGCGATCGTACCCGCCCCCGTCATTTGTGCGTCACGGGCAATTAGTTGCCCGTGGCGCATAAAGTCGTTAAACCCCTGTCACACGTACTTACCTGCTGAGCGACGTCGCTGTGGGCAGCGAACATCCAATTCCTGAAAGGGGGTGGGACGCTTGGCGTCACAGCGACGTCACACAGCGGCCAGCCAATAGAAGCGGAGGGGCGGAGATGAGCGGGACGTAAACATCCCGCCCACCTCCTTCCTTCAGCATTGCCGGCGGAACGAAGGTAAGCTGTGTTCATCATTCCCGGGGTGTCACACAGAGCGATGTGTGCTACCGTGGGTACGATGAACAACCGGCGCAAAGAAGAATAAATGACTTTTTAAAAATGAGCGACGTGTCAACGATACACGATTTGTAACCGATTTGCGAACATTCAGAGTCGCTCGTAGGTGTCACACGAAACGACGTCGCAAACGATGCCGGATGTGCGTCACGAAAACCGTGACCCCGACGACATATCGCACGATAGATCGTCTCGTGTGACGCCCGCATTACTGTGAACAGTTAAGCAATTTGCAGATGAAATGATCTCTCAAAGGCATACAGTTAAAAATGGCACATTTCCTTTGTATTTTAGGCAAAAAAAAATATTTTTATTTTCATGTTTTACATTTTTAAATTAAGAAAAAAGGAAAATGGGCCAATGCAAAACTTTGGGCACCCTGCATGATACCTAGTAGCACCCTTTTTGGCTAGTATCACAGCTTGTGAACACTTTTTGTAGCAGCCAAGAGTCTTTCAATTATTGTTTGAAGGATTTTCATCCATTTTTCCTTGGAAAAGTCTTCCAGTTCTGTGAGATTCCTGGCTCGTCTTGCATGCACCACTCTTTTGAGGTCTAGCCCAATGATGTTCAGATCAGGGGCCATTGTAAAATCTTCAGCTTGCACCTTTTTAGGTCGTTTATTGAGTATTTTGATGTGTGAGTTTAGGATCATTAACTGTTTGTAGAAGCCATTCTCTTTTCATCTTCAGATTTTTTACAGATGGTGTTTCCATCAAAGCAAAGAAAGGTTGATCTTCATTTTCCTGAATCAATATCGTTCTTGAAGCGTCTCTTCCAGCAGCATCTTATACCCTATACAGTCAAGAATGACATGTCACTTCTTTTGAAGTGGTTAAGAATAGTGTTGAGCGAGTAGTTAACTATTCGTACTCGCTATGCTGTTAGTGAGTACTGTCCGCTACTTGCATATTTGTTATGAGTAGTGGGCGTAATGTAAGTCAATGGGAAATACTCGCTAAGTAGCAAGTAACCTGAAAGTACTATTATCTGCTACTCTCCCGAAAAGTATGGCTTTCAGGTTACTCGCTACTTAGCGAGTATTTCCCATTGACTTACATTGCGCCCCCTACTCGTAACGAATATGCGAGTAGTGGACAGTACTCGCTAACAGCATAGCGAGTACGAATAGTTAACTATTCGCTGAACACTGGTTAAGAGATGTGGCATAACGCGTAACATGGGCACAACAATGTCGTTTTGAATTTGTTGTTATTTTTATGGGGTGCTTTCGCTGTACTTTTACTGGCTGCTTCCGGGTGGAATCTGTCTGAAAAAGACACCATGCACCAACAGCCCAATTCTATTGGGATCTGTTAAAAAATAATGAAAATGGAAGACATCTATTTTCCATCCATTTTAAACAAATCCATTGCTAATTGACAATGGAAAAAAGTACAGTTTGCCTCCTTCACTTCAGTTTAAAAACAAAAGCCGCACTAGAGCAAAAAGATTAATTTTATTCTTTTTTTTGCAGATGAAGACACTTACTGACACACTGACCAATGCTTCTTAATGTATTGACTGGCACTTAATGTTGAGCGAGTAGTTAACCCACATAGCTTCTCATAAGCCAGATCAGATATCCACACTTTGCACTGACGAGGGGCAATCACCCCGAAACACCGTGACTGCAAATTGGGATTCTGATCTGGCATATGTGCCACCCCCATGCCAGCAGCCGTCGCTGCTCCGGTCTGAGCCTTCCGGGATGGTGGCTCGAGGGTCTCCACACCCGGGGGTCTCCCGGACACGCCGAATAAATGGGGGGACGTAGCTGTATGGGCTAGGCCGTAGTAAGTTCGTGATGCCACCCACGGTGTGTGGTGAAGTGGGACACCACCGCTGCTGTTGCAGGACACCCAGGGAAGATGTTGTGCAGCCAGTTGTTAACCCCTCCATGGGTAGGGATGGTGGCCCCGGGACCCGGTGACTCCGTGCAGGGGATAGCGACCGCAGGGGGTGTTTATGTGCTCACAGTTAATAAACCACACAAGTCTCTGGTAAACCAAGGTGATGGTGGCCGATGCCACGGCCGGTTGCATTCGGGTCCTCCACCCGACTGGTGATCTCTATCCTTTTCTCTGCACTGTTTTGTGTAAGGTGGACTTCCTAGCGTGAAACTCAGGGGTCCGCTCTCGGCTGGATGTGGCCTAAGGAGCCGTGCCCGCAGACGCTGGCCCGTGGGATCTATGGGCCCTGGCGGTGACCTCTTATCCCAATCGGTGGGCTGTTGTCTTCTATGAGGGACTTTGGGTGGGACAGGACCTCTAGTCCTGGCCTCATTCGGTGAATTAACAAGTCCGGTTGGTTCCGGTTCTGGCTTCAGGGTCCGAGTACCCCCCCTTTGTGCTCCGGTTTCCGGGTCGGTTCCCCATGTCGGTACCGGCGGGCTACAACCCTGTCTCGGTCCACCTGGGTTCTGCCGAACCGTCTTCCCGTCTCCTGCTGACGGAGACCACCATCTGCCTCCTAGACAGTAGCACCAGGGCTCCTACTCTGGTACCGTTCAACTTGAACTTTACTGCTGGAGCTACACTTAGCTCCAGCCCACACTCCTCTCCAAACTGAACCACAAACTAATCTGCTTGTTTTCCTGCCCCGGGCTGTCAGGACCCCTGGGTGGGCGTGTCCCAACCGCCTGGTCATGCCCACTGGTGTGTCTGTCTTTCCCTAAGGGGCATGTGACTAGGGTTTCAGGTTGGCTGTGTGTTTCCTAGTGGGGGAAGGTGTTATGCTGGGGCCTATTTGTGACTACCTGGTTTTGCCAGGGCGTCACACATATATCCTAGGTCATATGAAAAGGCTTGTTAAAAGGCCAATTTTGACTTTTAGGATTGCTACTTCCAATAGGTGGCGCTAGAGTTTGTCTCCTTTCCTGGAGAGACAATTTTAGTTAACTGTTCGTACTCCATATGCTGTTAGCGAGTACTGTCCGCTACTCACATATTCGTTACGAGTAGCAAGCGAAATGTAAGTCAATTAGAAATACTCGCTAAGTAGCGAGTAACCCCAAAGCCATACTATTCGCTACTCGCACGAGAAGTATGGCTTTCGGGTTACTCACAACTTAGCGACTTACATTGTGCCCGCTACTCGTAACGTAGCAAACACTACTCACTAACTACTCCCTCACTAACACAATGACCAAAAGAACAGTCTGCAGATTTTTTTAGAGTGTAACTACCTGGTGACGTTCCATTAAGTCACCATTTTCCACAATTTCTATGACTCAAAACCACATGTCTACAGACATAAAATTCTAGGCCTTTTGTCAAAACCAAGTTTCATTTTTGAACACAGCAACCAGAGTCTAGCTTTTTTTTTTTTTTCAAAGCAGATTACAACAACCTATAGCAAGAAAGACCCTTTTTATGGGAAATTTAAACTAAAGCCTAATTCAGAAATGAAAATAAAGTCAGTATTTGGTGTGATTGCCCTTTGCCTTCAAAACAGCTTCATTTCTAGATACATTTACACACAGTTTTTGAAGGAACTCGGCAGGGAAATACCGTAGTTCCTAAAATTTTGGAAAACTAGCCACAGATCTTCTGTGTATGAGGCTTGTGCAAATCCTTCTGTCTTTCCATATAATCGCAGACAGACAGGATGATGATGATGATGATGAGATCAGGACTCTGTGGAGACTCCTTGTTTGTCTATACTATGAAGATAGCACTTAATGACATTGGTTGCATGGGGATGTTATTCTGCTGCAGAATAAATTGTAACCCAATCAGAAGCTGAGCTGTGAAATTAAAGGGAACCTGTCAGGTCCCATATTCGTTCTGACCTACAAGCAGGGTGACGTGTGGCCTAGTAACCCATTCCTACCCATCCCTGTGCTGTAATATTGTGTAATATAAATGTAAAAAATATGTTTTAGTACTTAACTGTTCCCTATGTAAATGATCAGAGGCTCTAGCCCCCTGGGCGTCGCATCGCCCCGTGGGCGTTTGAATGCTTTCCGTGGTGTCAGGATCGCATCGCCCCCTGCGGGCGTGATACCATGGATTTCCATGAGTGACGTCACCGTCAGTTCCTTGAGATCCCGCGTGTGCGAGCTTTCCATTCCAGCAGCCTTGTTATCCGGTCCTTGTTGTTTTCGGCTTCAGACGCGCACTGCGCATGCTCAGAAGACTCCTGCGGTTCCGACCACATTACAATGGCATCTGTCTAGCAGTAGAATAAAGAACGCAACAAGGGAACAGTTAGTTCTTGAAACTGATGCTTTGGAAACAGGAATAATGGGCTAGTATATTGCCCCACATACATGAGATAAAGGTTGGTTGCCGAACGATCGGAGATTGTTCGGATGGATGGTCTTTATTTGGTGGTAAATAAAAGCATCTCATAGTGCATCAGCTGTGCTTACGGTGGCCCCATAAAATCCAACATGCATAGAACATTTTTTTGAATGATAATGAATGTTCATTGACCACCACATTCGATTGTTCCACCAAGGTAGCTGATGATCATTCCTTACTGTAG
Source organism: Anomaloglossus baeobatrachus (assembly GCF_048569485.1). Lineage (NCBI taxonomy): Eukaryota > Metazoa > Chordata > Amphibia > Anura > Aromobatidae > Anomaloglossus > Anomaloglossus baeobatrachus. The sequence continues at coordinate 98,708,633 of NC_134353.1, read as the reverse complement.
TTAATGCTATTGATTATAATTTTAAGATAATGGTGCTGCAAATCCATTTATTGTGGATGTGCCCATCCTAACCCGTTTGCTTTCTGAAAGTGCCAATAATGTCCACCTGAACAGCAGAATTTGACCATGATGCAATAAAAGCTGGTGGTTGGGGATGAATTGAACCATGTGGGCGGCTTAGTATGTATGTGCATTATTTACCTGTGGAGTAGGGACACTGGGATGCTCTATGAGAAGAAGGCAACACAGCAGACCAGAAGAAGCGGGGTGAAGATCTGGGCAATGTTCTGCTGGGAAATCATGTACCCAAGCGTTCATGTAGATGTTGCTTGGACATCTACCACCTGCCTAAATATAGTACAGAGAGCACACACTTTGTGGCTACGTCATTCCCTAACGGCAGTGACCTTTTTTTTAGCTGAATGATGTGCCCTATCATGCTGCAAATATTCTTTAGGAATCGATCAAGGAAAAGTCCAAGTTTATGACTCAACTTGTTCCACATTTTAATCCTGTCTAACTTAAGGTCCAGTCACACTAAACAACTTACCAGCGATCCCAACAACGATAGGGATCGCTGGTAAGTTGCTAGGAGGTTGCTGGTGAGATGTCACACTGCGACGCTCCACCGATCCCACCAGCAACCTGACCTGGCAGGGATCGCTGGAGCGTCGCTACACGAGTTGCTGGTGAGCTCACCAGCAACCAGTGACCAGTCCCCAGCGCCGCGTGGAAGATGCTGCGCTTGGTAACTAAGGTAAATATCGGGTAACCAACCCGATATTTACCTTGGTTACCAGCTCACGCAGCTACACGTGCAGAGAGCAGGGAGCAGCGCACACTGAGCGCTGGCTCCCTGCTCTCCTAGTACAGCACACATCGGGTTAATTACCCGATGTGTGCTGCAGCTACACGTGCACAGAGCAGGGAGCAGCGCACAATGCTTAGCGCTGGCTCCTTGCTCTCCTAGCTACAGCACACATGGGGTTAATTACCCGATGTGTGCTGCAGCTAAATGTGCACAGAGCAGGGAGCAGCGCACACTGAACGCTGGCTCCTTGCTCTCCTAGTTACAGCACACATCGGGTTAATTAACCCGATGTGTCCTGCAGCTACATGTGCACAGAGCAGGAGCCGGCACTGACAGTGAGAGCGGTGGAGGCTGGTATCAAAGGTAAATATCGGGTAACCAAGGAGAGGGCTTCTTGGTTACCCGATGTTTACATTGGTTACCAGCCTCCGCAGAAGCCGGCTCCTGCTGCCTGCACATTTAGTTGTTGCTGTCTCGCTGTCACACACAGCGATCTGTGCTTCACAGCGGGACAGCAACAACTAAAAAATGGCCCAGGACATTCAGCAACAACCAACGACCTCACAGCAGGGGCCAGGTTGTTGCTGGATGTCACACACAGCAACATCACTAGCAACATCGCTGCTACGTCACAAAAGTTGTTCGTTAGCAGCGATGTTGCTAGCGATGTTGCTTAGTGTGACGGGGCCTTAAGGGTACCTTCACACTTTAGCGACGCAGCAGTGATCCCACCAGCGATCTGACCTGGTCAGGATCGCTGCTGCGTCGCTACATGGTCGCTGGTGAGCTGTCAAACAGGCATATCTCACCAGCGACCAGTGACCAGCCCCCAGCCAGCAGCGACGTGCAAGCCGGCGTCTGGAAGCTGCGGACACTGGTAACTGAGGTAAACATCCGGTATGGTTACCCGATGTTTACCTTAGTTACCAGTGCACACCGCTTAGCGTGTGCAGGGAGCAGGAGCCGGCACTGGCAGCGTGAGAGCTGCGGAGGCTGGTAACGAAGGTAAATATCGGGTAACCACCTTGGTTACCCGATGTTTACCCTGGTTACAGCTTACCGCAGGCTGTCAGACGCCGGCTCCTGCTCCCTTCACATTCAGGATTGTTGCTCTCTCGCTGTCACACACAGCGATGTGTGCTTAACAGGGGGAGAGCAACAATAAAAAAACGAACCAGGGCTGTGTGTAACGAGCAGCGATCTCACAGCAGGGGCCAGATCGCTGCTCAGTGTCACACACAGCGAGATCGCTAATGAGGTCACTGCTGCGTCACAAAAAACGTTACTCAGCAGCGATCTCAGCAGCGATCTCGCTGTGTGTGAAGTACCCCTAAGAGAGGTGCTTGAATAACAAATGTGTTCCACTGAGGTCACATTTCCCAATCAGGTGCAAGATACCATGGGTAACCTTAAGATGTCTTGTTAAGTCTATGCCTTCATGGGTTGTAGCTGTATTGGTGGCATGAGGAGGATCTATATAATATTACGGGGCTGTAATGCTGATCTGTGCTTATTCACATCTCTCACTGAGGTCATCCCGAAACGTTAACAAACCCCATAACAGTAAATTTACCTTACAATGCAGCAATCACAGAATGCTCTTATCCTGCCTCACAAAGGAAATGAAATAAAAAGATATAAACAAGTTGTATGTACCCCAAAATGATACGTATAGTAAGGCAATGACTACTCTTCCACAAAAAAACAAAAAAACAAATTCGCACTTGACGCTATAGTCGAAAATATAACAAAAAAAAGCTATGGCTCCTAGAATATGGAGTATGAAGAACAACTTTTTATTGTGCAAAATTAACGAATTTGGTATAGCCATACTTATACTGTATTAACCTCTTTACGACCTATGACGTACTGGATCATCATAGGTCGTGTCCCCCCCTTTGGCTGGAGTCACACTTGCTTAAGTCCCACATCTAATCACCTGGCATGGCCGCCCACTCTCCGGACAGGAGCGGGTCAGCTGCATGTATTTCTATGCAGCTGAGGTGCTCCTGTCCGGAGAGTGAGCAGCAATGCTGTCACGCTCCCCGGCTCCCCTGCCACGCTCCCCGGCTCCCCTGCCACGCTCCCCGGCTCCCCTGCCTCGCTCCCCGGCTCCTCTGCCAGGCGTCCCCCGCTCCACAGCCTCCATGCTCCATCACCTGCGGTCCCCAGGCAGCCCGGTCCCCGCTCCCGGCGCCCGTCGGCAACTCTGCTCCAGCCCGGCTCTCCTGCCTCCTGTTCACCGCTCCCTGCTCTGGCTTCTGGCACCCGGGCCTCGCGCATGCGCATTAGGGCGCGCGCGCGGTCATTGACCCTCTCTTAAAGGGCCAGTGTCCTCCAACAGGATATTGAAGTATCAGGTACAGGGTATATAGGGAGATCCTTTCCAAGTGGGCGGGGCCTGTTCTTCGTGTTTTGCTAAGCTAGGAGTCAGGTCTCCTTGTGTCTTGTGGTATACTTACCTATCTCTCTCCTAGAGCCGCTCCTGCCTCGCCAACCGGTCCTGACGATACCCGAACCCCGAACGGTGACGGTCTGCCATCCCGTCAGTTCATACCATCTCCGATCCCTGTGGTGACCCGTCTTCTCGCTCCGTCGGTTCCGGACTGTGCCTGACGTCATCTCGGCCTCCGAACCTGAGCTCCGTCACCCGGACTACCTTCAGTGACTCCGTGGTCCCAGGGACTTATACACTCCACTCCTCTGAACGGACTGTTCTGCTACCCGTAGTGCTCCGGCTACCGGGCACCTTGCCTTCGGTGTGGTGTTCAGCCCAGTGGATCCACCTCCTGGGTCTGCCCGTCCACCTGGCCCTAACAAATGCTAGGTAATGTGATGCGAGACTTGCGCGAGTTTCTCACAAGTGTGACTCCAGCCTTATATGCAGGCTCCCACACCAAACCCGCATGTTCCCTGCACATGACTGCTGCTGATCTGATTAGCCAACATGTGCCTCAAACAGGTGGGGGATTGGAGATTTGCCAGTGCCTGTTAACTAGTTAAATCCCAATGTCAATCTCTGACAGCGGGATTTAACGTGCGCCGGCATTGATTGAGTCATTCTCCGCTCCCATCGGCAGCCCTGTGATGTGACCATGGGGTGCTGATGGGATGCCATGACAGTCAGGGGTCAGCTGATGACCCCTGATGACCCGTGTCTGTCATGACGAACTCCTGTGGATGCCGGTTGAGCACCAGCATTCACAGGAACGCAGCACTTGATGCTGATGCGCTGCTCCCTACAGCACAAATGATCAGGGGATTGCAGCTTCAAGTCCTCTAAGGTGACTAGTTAAAACAATAAAAAGTGGGAAAAAAAAGAATAAAAAAATAAAAAAAACACAAGTTCAAATCATTCCCCTTTTGCCCCATTGAAAATAAAACAAACAAATAAATACACATATTTTGTATCACCGTGCTCAGAAATGCCCGATCTATCAAAATATAGCAAGAAAAAAAAAAACTTTTTTGGTTATTGCAACATTGCAATAAAATGCAATAACAGGCAATCAAAACATCACATCTACACCAAAATAGTATAATAAATGTCAACTCAGGACGCAAACAATAAGCCGTCACTGAGCCTCAGGTCCCGAAAAATGAGAATGCTACAGGACTCAGAAAATGGCGACAAAAGCACACTTCCTTTTTTTTGGACAAATTTCTGAATTTTTTTTTACCACTTAAGAAAAACAAACAAACTATACATGTTTGATATCTACAAACTCGTACTGACCTGAGGAATGATATAATCAGGTCAGTTTTACCATATAGTGAACATGTTAAATAAAAAAAAACAAGAAACCATTGTTTTTTTGTAATTTCATGCACTTGGAATTTTTTTTCCTGTTTTCCAGTATACTATGCAGGAGCATGAATGGTGACATTCCAAAGTAAACTTGTCCCTCAAGCACTCATATGGCTATATTGACAGTAAAAAAGTTATGGTTCTTGGAAGAAGTTATGGTTCTTGGAAGAAGGGGAGGAAAAAACAGAAACAGAAAATTGCTGGGTGGTAAAGGGGTGAAGAAAGTTTGTGATTTACAGTGAATGGCAAAAAAAACCCCAAAAAAACATTAAAGAACTTTTATTTTTTCCATGCCTCCAAAAAATATATATATTTGCCCCAAAATAGAGGTGTTAAACCTGCAACTTTTAGGCTCTTTGCCCATGGTGAGTTTTTGATGGGAAATAAAAAACGCAGGATCATACGATTCCAGATGGGATTCATAGAAATCTCCAGAAACGCGTGTTTTTTCCATTGCATTTTTCCTGCCAAGAGATGCAGAAATGGTGCAAAAATGTCTGCATTAAATCCTAAACGTGTGACCAGAGTCTAACAGGTCTCAAAAAGTGAGGATTAGGGAAAGGATCAAAAAATCACTGCATCCCAATGGCCGTACTGTTGAAAATACTCTGGACATGGAAAATTGTGTAATAAGAAATCATGAAGAAGCAGCAGCCGTGAGTAATAGGGCCGACCTGTTATCCGTGCTACTGATGACACACAATGAACCCGATTCCTCGTCCGCGCCCCGACTGATATCTTTATAACTGCAGTCCAGAGAACGTACAGGGATACTCCTGGAGACGTGGAAATGTGCAGAATTTTTTTTAATCTGCTGCACTTTGCACGGTACAGTAATTTTATCACCGTACGTCTTTAACTAACCGTACTGTTAATGTGTCTGAGGCCGTAAAGCCGTAAACACATCAACATCATTATTCATGTTTATGGAGACTCGTGTTAAAAGAGGTGACCTTAGCTAAGGTGACAAGTGCTGTATAATATGCTGAGAAGTCTGCAGGGTATGTGCTAGTATGGGATACCAGTCATTCTATCTCTACAAATCCCCCAGCTTGGTTCCTAAAATCGAGAATTATAACTGGATCCTAGATTACTGTTTCTTGTGTAATTGGTGTTTCCGATTCTGTTTAATGTTGAAGAACAGATCAAGTGAACCCCTAAGGTTTACCCCTTTCGCTGCCGGCACAACGGGTGCCTTCATACAATTTTGCATGAAAGTGAAACATTTTGTAAAAATTGTCTAATAAATATCGGTAAATGACCCCAGCAGACCTCATAAAAAGCAAGTTCAGGAGGTGAAGGGTGTAAACACCACGTATGTCTATGTCTTAGTGCATGTCTTCACAAAAGTACCAAAACTAAAGGAGCCAAGAATTCTCTGTATTATACCCTACAGACGCTGAAGGGCAGCACAAAGACAGAGATAGGCTGTGAACTTTTTTGCTGCTTGTATTTGCATCGCCCTCTCCTAAACAGACATAGAACCAAGAAGGAACATTTGAAATCTTGCTCCTTGACTTTGATGGTTTCACTCTAACATTTGTATCTAGTGTTTCAATCCTAGTATTAGTGTCACGGGATATGTACAGATGGAACAGGGGCTCCTAGGCAAACCCTAAGACTGGGGCCCCTGCGCTATCCCTTATCTCAAAAGTAGACTTGATGGTAGCCAGGTCCGAGCCCCCAGCATGACCCTGTCTCCTGTCCGAGCCCTGATACTACTTCTTCCCCACTCAGGGAGCAGGCTGGAAACCCAGTAACAAAAACCCCACAAATAGGCACAGACAAGGATAAATGAAAACTCATGCAACTGAACTCAAATACAAAGGAGAGACAGTATGTGAACTGGGGAGCAATGCAAAAGGTGTAGGAAATAAATGCACAACTGGAGAGCTCACACACCACGCAGAACTGCAACTTGTAGATCATCATAGAACTGGATAACCACAGGAACCGAGGAAGCAGAAGCTATATCCGGTACTCATCCTCAGAATCCAGAACCTCATAAAGGGTGATGGTGGCTGAGGATAGTAATCAGGAGCCTGGGCTTCTAGCAGATGATCACGAGCCAGCAGAAATTAACTTCTGCTGTACTGGAGAGCAGTGAGGCAAGAACCAGCCGATGCCCATAACAGCCTGTGCAACTAAGGAATCCCAGGCTGTTTGTCAGACTCTGCAGTGTGAACAGAGTCCGACGCCGCCATGACACCCAGTGAGTGCAACGCCGAACACCACACAACAATTAGTTCCACACTCAAGCGATAGTGTCTTTACTTTTTATCCACCCATTAGTGGCTCTGTCGTGGCTTCCTTCTGCAGCCCTGGAAACTGGGATTCGGAAGTTGGCTTTAATGTTGCAGATTATGTCACTAATTGCTCTGTCGCACATCATTTTCAGCAGTATATGTCTATTTGAGGCAGGGACCAAAAAAAATGTTTTATTAAAATTTGTTGCTTACACCCTGAGTCAATTTTAGCAAAATTAGTGGTTGGCAGTTAATTTATGTATAGCGAAAGAATAAATAAACCGCAATATAACAGCATAAAAAGGCTTATTTGTGTGTTTTTAATAATAGATCATAAGGTCTCTGCGGAGATTCAGACCATGAGGAAATGTGGTTCCCAGCCGTATACCTGCAAAGTGTCAATTTTCCCATTAGGTTTATTAATAAAATGTTTTGATAACTGGGAGATACCTCTGGATATTTTTTTATGTATTATATCATGGAAATGTTCTTTTATACGTACAGTTAGGTCCAGAAATATTTGGACAGTGACACAAGTTTTGTTATTTTAGCTGTTTACAAAAATATGTTCAGAAATACAATTATATATATAATATGGGCTGAAAGTGCACACTCCCAGCTGCAATATGAGAGTTTTCACATCCAAATCGGAGAAAGGGTTTAGGAATCATAGCTCTGTAATGCATAGCCTCCTCTTTTTCAAGGGACCAAAAGTAATTGGACAAGGGACTCTAAGGGCTGCAATTAACTCTGAAGGCATCTCCCTCGTTAACCTGTAATCAATGAAGTAGTTAAAAGGTCTGGGGTTGATTACAGGTGTGTGGTTTTGCATTTGGAAGCTGTTGCTGTGACCAGACAACATGCGGTCTAAGGAACTCTCAATTGAGGTGAAGCAGAACATCTTGAGGCTGATAAAAAAGAAAAAATCCATCAGAGAGATAGCAGACATGCTTGGAGTAGCAAAATCAACAGTCGGGTACATTCTGAGAAAAAAGGAATTGACTGGTGAGCTTGGGAACTCAAAAAGGCCTGGGCGTCCACGGATGACAACAGTGGTGGATGATCGCCGCATACCTTCTTTGGTGAAGAAGAACCCGTTCACAACATCAACTGAAGTCCAGAACACTCTCAGTGAAGTAGGTGTATCTGTCTCTAAGTCAACAGTAAAGAGAAGACTCCATGAAAGTAAATACAAAGGGTTCACATCTAGATGCAAACCATTCATCAATTCCAAAAATAGACAGGCCAGAGTTAAATTTGCTGAAAAACACCTCATGAAGCCAGCTCAGTTCTGGAAAAGTATTCTATGGACAGATGAGACAAAGATCAACCTGTACCAGAATGATGGGAAGAAAAAAGTTTGGAGAAGAAAGGGAACGGCACATGATCCAAGGCACACCACATCCTCTGTAAAACATGGTGGAGGCAACGTGATGGCATGGGCATGCATGGCTTTCAATGGCACTGGGTCACTTGTGTTTATTGATGACATAACAGCAGACAAGAGTAGCCGGATGAATTCTGAAGTGTACCGGGATATACTTTCAGCCCAGATTCAGCCAAATGCCGCAAAGTTGATCGGACGGCGCTTCATAGTACAGATGGACAATGACCCCAAGTATACAGCCAAAGCTACCCAGGAGTTCATGAGTGCAAAAAAGTGGAACCTTCTGCAATGGCCAAGTCAATCACCAGATCTTAACCCAATTGAGCATGCATTTCACTTGCTCAAATCCAGACTTAAGACGGAAAGACCCACAAACAAGCAAGACCTGAAGGCTGCGGCTGTAAAGGCCTGGCAAAGCATTAAGAAGGAGGAAACCCAGCATTTGGTGATGTCCATGGGTTCCAGACTTAAGGCAGTGATTGCCTCCAAAGGATTCGCAACAAAATATTGAAAATAAAAATATTTTGTTTGGGTTTGGTTTATTTGTCCAATTACTTTTGACCTCCTAAAATGTGGAGTGTTTGTAAAGAAATGTGTACAATTCCTACAATTTCTATCAGATATTTTTGTTCAAACCTTCAAATTAAACGTTACAATCTGCACTTGAATTCTGTTGTAGAGGTTTCATTTCAAATCCAATGTGGTGGCATGCAGAGCCCAACTCGCGAAAACTGTGTCACTGTCCAAATATTTCTGGACCTAACTGTATATGTAATTCCCGTTTAGTGCTGCTAATGTATTTTAGTTTACAAGTTATGCATTCTGCCAAATAAACTATATACGTGCTTCTACAATTTATAAAGGTTTTAATTACATAACTGCTACTGGCATTATTTTTGCTGAAAGATATGTTTTTTTGGGGGGTTATTGGTAGAGTTGAGCGCGGTTCGCGGTTCGAGGTTCTCCAGTTCTAAGCTCGAGTGATTTTGGGGGCTGTTCGAGATCGAACTAGAACTCGAGCTTTTTGCAAAAGCTCGATAGTTCTAGATACGTTCGAGAACGGTTCTAGCAGCAAAAAGCAGGGCTTTTTACAGCTACAGTGTGCAGGAGCCATCGCTGGCAGCCTGCCAGAAGCTGGTAACCAAGATAAACATCGGGTATCCAACCAAAGCGCTTTGGTTAGTAACCCGATGTTTATCCTAGATACGTGCAGGAAGCCCACACTTCCCCGCTCAGCTCGCTCCGCCCCCTCCTGCCCGCGGCATGTACACACACACACACACACACACACACACACACTCTCTGCACACATGGCCCTGCTCGGCTTACCTGCGGTGATGAAGTCCCGCCATCCCGACCACAGCGCTGTCACTGTCCTCCATGGCCGCCGCTTGTCACATCACCTCTCGCTTCCGACCCGAGACTGACTAGCGGTGACGTCACGGGCCTCTCGCGATATTTGGCTGTGAAGGCGCCGGTCATTGAGCTCAGTGACAGGGGCTGTCGGCAGTGCTGGAGATCAGCGCAGGTAATGTACCTCGCTGACAGCAGCACTTGTCATGCCCTGCAGTGACCTGGGCTGACCCATTGATGTTAGCTCAGGTCACTGCACTGCTCTCCCAGCCAATGGGGAACATCCTGCTCTTCATTGACTGGGACAGTGTGGATCGTCATGGCAACCCCTTGGATTACACCAGACCTGGATTTGTTTTTCATTCTAATAAATTGGTTAAAGAGGGAATGTTTTGGGGAGTGTTTTTTCAAATAAAAATGTGTTTGTCGTCTATTTTTTTTTTATTACTGACTGGGTTGGTGATGTCGGGTATCTGATAGACGCCTGACCTCACCAACCCCAGGGCTTGATGCCAGGTGACATTACACATCTGGTATTAACCCCATGTATTACCCCGTTTGCCACCGCACCAGGGCGCGGGATGAGCTGGGGCAAAGCACCAGGATTGGCGCATCTAATGGATGCGCCACTTCTGGGGCGGCTGCGGCCTGCTATTTTTAGGCTTGGGAGAGTCCAATAACCATGGGACCTCCCTAGTCTGAGAATATCAGGCCCCAGCTGTCTGCTTTACCTTGGCTGGTGATCCAATTTTGGGGGACCCCTACGTGTTTTTTTTTTTTAATTATTTATTTAATTTAAAATAACAGCGTGGGGTGCCCTCAGTTTTGGATTGCCAGCCAAGGTGAGTTTGCCAGCAGTGGTCTGCAGGCTGCAGCCGTCTGTTTTACCCTAGCTGGCTACAAAACTAGGGGGAACCCTACGTCATTTTTTTTTTTTTCATTTTTTGGCTAAATACAAAGCTAAGCACCCCTTAGTGCCACATGAAAGGCACCAAAGGGTGCTCCACTTTTTCTCCACTTTTTCTCCATTTTTTCTCCACTTTTTCTCCATTTTTTCTCCACTTTTTCTCCATTTTTTCTCCACTTTTTCTCCACTTTTTCTCCATTTTTTTCTCCATTTTTTTCTCCACTTTTTCTCCACTTTTTCTCCATTTTTTTCTCCTTTTTTTCTCCACTTATTCTCCACTTTTTCTCCACTTTTTCTCCATTTTTTTCTCCTTTTTTTCTCCACTTATTCTCCAATTTTTCTCCATTTTTTCTCCACTTATTCTCCACTTATTCTCCACTTTTTCTCCACTTTTTCTCCATTTTTTTCTCCACTTTTTCTCCACTTTTTCTCCACTTTTTCTCCTTTTTTTCTCCACTTATTCTCCATTTTTTCTCCACTTATTCTCCACTTTTTCTCCACTTTTTCTCCATTTTTTTCTCCACTTTTTCTCCACTTTTTCTCCACTTTTTCTCCACTTTTTCTCCACTTTTTCTCCTTTTTTTCTCCACTTATTCTCCATTTTTTCTCCACTTATTCTCCACTTTTTCTCCACTTTTTCTCCATTTTTTTCTCCACTTTTTCTCCACCTTTTCTCCACTTTTTCTCCACTTTTTCTCCCATTTTTTCTCCACTTATTCTCCATTTTTTCTCCACTTATTCTCCACTGTTTCTCCACTTTTTCTCCACTTTTTCTCCATTTTTTTCTCCACTTTTTCTCCACTTTTTCTACATTTTTTCTCCACTTTTTCTACTTTTCCTCCACTTTTTCTCCACTTTTTCTCCACTTTTTCTCCACTTTTTCTCCACTTTTTCTCCACTTTTTTCTCCACTTTTTCTCCACTTTTTCTCCACTTTTTCTCCACTTTTTCTCCATTTTTTTCTCCATTTTTTTCTCCACTTATTCTCCATTTTTTCTCCACTTATTCTCCATTTTTTCTCCACTTATTCTCCACTTTTTCTCCACTTTTTCTCCATTTTTTCTCCACTTTTTCTCCACTTTTTCTCCACTTTTTCTCCACTTTTTGTCCACTTTTTCTCCATTTTTTTCTCCTTTTTTTCTCCACTTATTCTCCAATTTTTCTCCATTTTTTCTCCACTTATTCTCCACTTTTTCTCCACTTTTTCTCCATTTTTTTCTCCACTTTTTCTCCACTTTTTCTCCACTTTTTCTCCTTTTTTTCTCCACTTATTCTCCATTTTTTCTCCACTTATTCTCCACTTTTTCTCCACTTTTTCTCCATTTTTTTCTCCACTTTTTCTCCACTTTTTCTCCACTTTTTCTCCACTTTTTCTCCATTTTTTCTCCACTTATTCTCCATTTTTTCTCCACTTATTCTCCACTGTTTCTCCACTTTTTCTCCACTTTTTCTCCACTTTTTCTCCATTTTTTCTCCACTTTTTCTCCACTTTTTCTACATTTTTTCTCCACTTTTTCTACTTTTCTCCACTTTTTCTCCACTTTTTCTCCACTTTTTCTCCATTTTTTTCTCCACTTTTTCTCCACTTTTTCTCCACTTTTTCTCCGTTTTTTTCTCCATTTTTTTCTCCACTTATTCTCCATTTTTTCTCCACTTATTCTCCACTTTTTCTCCACTTTTTCTCCATTTTTTCTCCACTTTTTCTCCACTTTTTGTCCACTTTTTCTCCATTTTTTTCTCCTTTTTTTCTCCACTTATTCTCCATTTTTTTTCCACTTATTCTCCATTTTTTTCTCCTTTTTTTCTCCACTTATTCTCCATTTTTTTTCCACTTATTCTCCACTTTTTCTCCACTTCTTCTCCACTTTTTCTCCACTTTTTCTCCACTTTTTCTCCATTTTTTTTCTCCACTTTTTCTCCACTTTTTCTACATTTTTTCTCCACTTTTTCTACATTTTTTTCTCCATTTTTTCTCCACTTTTTCTCCATTTTTTTCTCCACTTATTCTCCATTTTTTCTCCACTTATTCTCCACTTTTTCTCCACTTTTTCTCCACTTTTACTCCACTTTTTCTCCACTTTTTCTCCATTTTTTTCTCTACTTTTTCTCCACTTTTTCTCCATTTTTTCTCCACTTATTCTCCATTTTTTCTCCACTTATTCTCCACTTTTTTTCTCCATTTTTTCCACACTTTTTCTCCACTTTTTCTCCATTTTTTTCTCCACTTTTTCTCCACTTTTTCTCCATTTTTTTCTCCACTTTTTCTCCACTTTTTCTACGTTTTTTCTCCACTTTTTCTCCATTTTTTCTCCACTTTTTCTCCACTTTTTCTCCACTTTTTCTCCACTTTTTCTCCACTTTTTCTCCACTTTTTCTCCATTTTTTTCTCCACTTTTTCTCCACTTTTTCTCCACTTTTTCTCCATTTTTTTCTCCACTTATTCTCCATTTTTTCTCCACTTATTCTCCACTTTTTCTCCACTTTTTCTCCATTTTTTCTCCACTTTTTCTCCACTTTTTCTCCATTTTTTTCTCCACTTTTTCTCCACTTTTTCTACGTTTTTTCTCCACTTTTTCTCCACTTTTTCTCCACTTTTTCTCCACTTTTTCTCCATTTTTTTCTCCACTTTTTCTCCACTTTTTCTCCACTTTTTCTCCATTTTTTTCTCCACTTATTCTCCATTTTTTCTCCACTTATTCTCCACTTTTTCTCCACTTTTTCTCCATTTTTTCTCCACTTTTTCTCCACTTTTTCTCCATTTTTTTCTCCACTTTTTCTCCACTTTTTCTCCACTTTTTCTCCACTTTTTCTCCATTTTTTTCTCCACTTTTTCTCCACTTTTTCTACATTTTTTCTCCACTTTTTCTCCATTTTTTTCTACATTTTTTCTCCACTTTTTCTCCATTTTTTTCTCCACTTTTTCTCCACTTTTTCTCCACTTTTTCTCCATTTTTTTCTCCATTTTTTCTCCATTTTTTCTCCATTTTTTCTCCATTTTTTCTCCACTTTTTCTCCATTTTTTTCTCCATTTTTTCTCCACTTTTTCTCCACTTTTTCTCCACTTTTTCTCCATTTTTTTCTCCACTTTTTCTCCGTTCTTTTTCTATGGTCGGTCTACCCATTAGCTCTGCCATGCATACTGTAGCTCTACACCTACTGCACATGTTACTTTATGATTGACATCTCTTTCGTACCAGAGCTGTCTAAGCCTACTCTGACCCCATATTTGTCATTACTATATTGTCCTTGTACTGTATTATGACATTTGTATCATGTGTTTCATTTCTTGCTGTGTTGCAATTTTTTTGCTGCATCCCAATTGTACCTCTACATTGTTCGTGTTTATATTATTGTTCTCTCACTCTTATGTGATACTGATTATTGTCATTTTTCATGATTACATGCAGATAAGTCCAATCTGATGAAGGCTCAGGCCGAAACGTCATTTGTAACTTGTTTTGGACAAAAACATATATGCTTATGAAAAATTTTTTTTTCTTAATACGGACCAATAAAGAGTGATTTTGCATTACTATCCATTGTGACTTACTGACTTAGTCTGGGAGATTTAGAGTTACTCACTAATTTTATCTAATATTACCTCTGAGCACCTATATACCAGTGAGCAGAGCTTCCTCTACAGTAGTTCTCCTGATTAGGCATGCCCTTACCTCATGAGCAGGGCATTGCAGCTTTGGTAGCAACCATTACGACATGGACTCTGCTGCTGTGGACCCGAGAAGAGTGAGTGCAGATTCATTGCACCCACACTCCTCACATGAAGGGTCCGCACTCCTAGAAAATGGGGGATACGTTCCCTGAGTGTCTCCCCCCCCATATTCTAGATGGTCCAGAGTCGTCGTGGGACCCCTTTATTTTTTTTCTTACAATAAATTGGTGACAAGAGGAAATGTTTTGGGGACTTTTTTCAAATAAATTTCTTTTGTCGATTTTTTTTTTTTTTTGTTAGTACTGACAGTTTATGATGTTAGGTATCTAATAGACGCCATGACATCACAAACTGCTGGGCTTGATCTCAGGTTACTTTACAGCTAGTATCAACCCGATTTATTACCCCGTTTGCCACTGCACCAGGGCACGGGATGAGCTGGGGTGAAGCGCCAGGATTGGCGCATCTAGTGGATGCGCCACGTCTGGGGTGCCTGCGGCCTGCTATTTTTAGGCTGTGAAGGCCCAATAACTATGGACCTTCCACCCTGAGAATACCAGACCACAGCTGTCCACTTTACCTTGGCTGGTGATCCAATTTGGGGGGGGACCCTACTTTTATTGTGTAATTATTAATATTTATAAAATAATTAGAAAAAAGAGCCTGAGGGGACCTCCACATTGGATCCCCAACCACGGTAAAGCTGCCAGCTGTGGTTTTCAGGCTACAGCCGTCTGCTTTACCCTAGCTGGCTATCAAAAATGGGGGGACCCAATGTCATTTTTTTTTAACTATTTTTTAAATAGAAAAAATTAATGGGCTTCCCTGTATTTTGATTGCCAACCAAGGTAACGGCAGGCAGATGGGGGTGGCAACCCATAGCTGTCTGCTTTATCTGCGCTGAGAATCAAAAATACCGCGGAGCGCTACGTCATTTTTTTAAAGATTTATTTTTACAGCACTGTGATGTCCAGCAATCAAAATACAGGGAAGCCCATTTTATTTTTAGTTATTTAAATAAATAATTAAAAAAAATATAT
Source organism: Anomaloglossus baeobatrachus (assembly GCF_048569485.1). Lineage (NCBI taxonomy): Eukaryota > Metazoa > Chordata > Amphibia > Anura > Aromobatidae > Anomaloglossus > Anomaloglossus baeobatrachus. The sequence continues at coordinate 98,693,412 of NC_134353.1, read as the reverse complement.
ATGGGCTCCCGCTGCATTTTTGTATTGCTAGCTAAGGGTAATCCAAGCAGCTACTGGCTGCTAACCCCCACTGCTTGGTGTTACCTTCACTGGCAATGGAAAATCCAGGGAAGCATTTTTTATTTTTTTTGCCAAAAAACTACAAAAAAAGGACGTGAGCTTCGCCATTTTTTTGTATGCTAGCCAGGTATAGCAGGCAGGTGCTGGAAGAGTTGGATACAGCGCCAGAAGATGGCGCTTCTATGAAAATGCCATTTTCTGAGGTGGCTGCAGACTGCAATTCGCAGCAGTGGGGCCCAGAAAGCTCAGGCCAACCTGTGCTGCGGATTCTAATCTCCAGCTGCCTAGTTGTACCTGGCTGGACACAAAAATGGGGCGAAGCCTACGTCATTTGTTTTCTAATTATTTCATGAAATTCATGAAATAATAAAAAAAGGGCTTCATTTATTTTTGGTTCCCAGCCGGGTACAAATAGGCAACTGGGGGTTGGGGGCAGCCGTACCTGCCTGCTGTACCTGGCTAGCATACAAAAATAGGGCGAAGCCCACATAATTTTTTCAGGGGGCAAAAAACTTCTGCATACAGTCCTGGATGGAGTATGCTGAGCCTTGTAGTTCTGCAGCTTGCTGTCTGTCTGTATGGAGAAGAGCAGACAGCAGCTGCAGAACTACAAGGCTCAGCATACTCCATCCAGGACTGTATGCAGAATTTTTTTGCCCACCAAAAAAAATGACGTGGGCTTCGCTATATTTTTGTATGCTAGCCAGGTACAGCAGGCAGCCACGGGCTGCCTCCAACCCCCAGTTGCCTATTTGTACCCGGCTGGGAACCAAAAATATAGGGAAGCCCGTTTTTTTTTAATTATTTCACTTATTTCATGAAATAATTAAAAAATAAATGACGTGGGCTTCGCCCCATTTTTGTGTCCAGCCGGGTACAACTAGGCAGCTGGGGATTGGAATCCGCAGCACAGGTTAGCCCGAGGTTTCTGGGCGCCTCTGCTGCGGATTTCAGTCCGCAGCCGTCCCAGAAAATGGCGCTCTCTTTAAAGCGCCATCATCTGGCGCTGTATCCAACTCTTCCAACAGCCCTGGAGCCGGGTGGCTTGTTGGGTAATCATGAGTTAATACTGGCTTTGTTTTACTAGCCAGTATTAAGCCAGAGATTCTTAATGTCAGGCACGTTTGACCCGGCCATTAAGAATCTCCAATAAAGGGTTAAAAAAAGACACCACACAGAGAAAAAATACTTTAATAGAAATAAATACACAGACACATTAGAGACTCCATCTTTATTACCCCTGTCAGCCCTCCACGATCCTGCTCTTCTGTCTTCTTTCTTTCTAGTGTAGTAGTAGTGACGATTGTAGTGAGGATGAGGTGCACCAGCCCATCACTTGGGGCTGGGGAACCTCATCCTCAGTACAATCCTCACTACAATCGGGAAGCAGCGTGCAGCCTTCACTCCGTGAGTGATCAGTGCTGGCTGTCAGCGGTAACAGCGGTAACGCTGACAGACGCGTTACCATAGCAACGGTGCTCTCGGAGCCGCGGTTAGCGGTGACGTCACCGCTAACTGCGTTGCTATGGCAACGGTGATCTCCGTTAATGACCGGCTGTGTCAGCTGGTCCCTAACGGAACCGGGAGTCGACCGTGTGCTAGAGCATGTCGCCGGTACACGGCGATACACATATGTGCACCGTGTACCGGAGAGATGCACTCGCAGGTCCTACATGACGTGTCATAGTCATGTGACCAGTCTGTAGCCAATGAGATAATAGCCACGTGACTGGTCACATGGCTATTTTGACGTCACGATAGGACCTGCATCTCTGCTGGCAGTGCAGGTCACCGGAGGATTCAGCGATCATCGGATGGAATAGCGGCAGGAGACAGAGTGCAGAAGGGATCGCGAGGACGGTAAGTGTTATGGCAATGTTTATTAACTGTTTGTGTACATTTATAATGCATTTTTATGTGTTTGTGATTGCCTCCCATTATAGCCTATTGGCTCGAGTTCGGTTCGTCGAACGTTCGGCGAGCCGAACTCGAACGGGACCTCCGTTCGGCGAACCGACCTCGAGCCGAACCGGGACCGGTTCGCTCATCTCTAGTTATTGGACATAATTTGCAGTGTTTCCTTGCACATTGATAAAATCCTTTTAAAGATAACCAGTTAGTGTCTATGAGATTTGATTTCTAGCAACCACATCTACAGTTATTGTCTAGAATTCTTCTCAAGGTTGTGTCTTCTTTTAATATGTTTAAATTACAATAAAAAATCCTGCGTATGTCTTCAAATTGATTACTGTATTGTAATGCTAAGGTAATAGCTGAATTGGTGGTAGACCGATTTTTGGGTATATTTGGATTGGGAACTTTAGATAGACTATTTTTAGATTTTGCAATTTTTTGTGCTCTGCTGAGCATCCAATTTTTATATCCTCTATCTTTAAGTCTTGAATTTATTGTGTTTATTTCAGTTTGGTGGGTTACTTTTGAATTACAGTTTCTATATGCCCGTTGGGTTTCCCTCACCGGTATGGCCTTAATGGTATGCATGGGATGATGGCTTGCTGCATACAATATTGTATTTCCTAATACTTTTTTTCTATGGGTGCATGTTTCGATGTTTCCATTACCTGTCATTCGCAAATCTAGAAATTCCACAGCATGTTGCTGAAACTCCACCTTAAATCTTAAGTTGAGAGGATTGTTGTTTATATAAGTAGTGAGGTCGGATACGAGAGGTCCACCGCCCGCCCACACAAGGAGGACGTCATCGATGAATCTCCCGTACCAGACCACGCACTTCGCAAATGGATTAATGTCACTGTAAATATACATTTCTTCCCACCAACTCATAACAAGATTTGCGACTGACGGGGAATATTTGACACCCATAGATACTCCGGTTTTCTGAATGAAAAATTTTGAATCAAATAAGAAGTAATTATTCTCCATCAAAAACTTGGTGGCTTCTAATATGAACACGATTTTTTCACTATCAAAGTTGGAATATTTTGTTAAATGATGATGAACTGCCATTAGTGCTACTTGCTGGGGTATTGAGGTATATAAAGAGATAACATCTGCTGTTATCCAACCATAATCATTTTGCCATTTGATGTTTCTGATCCCATCTAAGAAACTAATAGTGTCCCTAAGGTATCCTGGAACACGACAGGGCAGGGGCTGCAGCACGGAATCAATCCATTGTCCCAGCCTTTCGCCCGCCGGGCCAATGCCTGACACTATGGGATGCATGGGAGGTGGATTTTCCCCTTTATGTGTTTTAGGTAACCCATATAAGATGGGTATTTTGGGGATATCAATTTTAAAATACTCTGCATGCTTTTCACTGTAACAACCAAGGGAGGCCCTTCATTCACCAATTTATGGATTTTTTTATTTATAGTAAGGGTGGGATCGGTGGCAACAGAAATGTAGGTATTCTTGTCTGATAACAAGAGATGTATCCAATTAATATAATTAACCCTATCCATTATTACCACCAATCTCCCCTTATCAGATTTTTTTTATCACAATGTTTCGATTATTTTCCAATTGATGAAGTGCCTCCCTTTGCTGGACATTCAAATTATTTAAATTGGTGTTCTTACCAGAGCCATGCAGTAATTTCAAATCTCTCTCCATATTTTTTTGGAAGTTGATTATGGCTTCACATCTCTCATTTAATGGATAAAAATCTGGATTAGGGACATGAGCTACAATATTGCTACTTAAGGCCACATCTCACTAAGCTACATCGCTAGCAACATCGCTGCTTAGGCACGACTTTTGTGACGCAACAGCGATGTTGCTAGCGATGTCGCTGTGTGTGACATCCAGCAACAACCTGGCCCCTGCTGTGAGGTCGTTGGTTATTGCTGAATGTTCTGGAACATTTTTTAGTTGTTGCTCTCCCGCTGTGAAGCACACATCGCTGTGTGTGACAGCGAGAGAGCAACAACTGAATGTGCAGTGAGCAGGGAGCCGGCTTCTGCGGACGCTGGTAACCAATGTAAATATTGGGTAACCAAGAAGCCCTTTCCTTGGTTACCCGATATTTATGAGGGGGTAATACCAATATGAGAAGTTGTGTATAGCACTGGTATTTAAAATTTAACCTTTATTAATTTCTCTATTAAAATTATAGGACCAATCAGGTGATACCACAAGGTAAAAAAACACAAAGTACAGATTGGATGCATACAATATATCAACAGGAGTTATATCCAATTCCCTCACGGTCCTCCCGGTTCAGATATATACATCCAAATGATTAAAGTGACATTATGCAAAAAACCGTGATCCTCCCAAAATTGCACTCTTGCCCTTAGATTAACACTCTTTTTAAAGTGGCTACGTGCAAATGCAAAGATTATCCACAGATCACAGAAAACACTGGGGTATAATCAGGGAGGAAAAACAATGGTTTTTGTAAAACTGGTGCTCAAAAAGTGCAAAATAGTGCAATCATTGGTGGTAGTGGGACTTATGCTCACCGTCTATCCCACAATTCACCAATGAAACCATATGTTACCTTACAATATACGGGGGGGGCGACTCACTAACGCACCACACAGTACCCCTAAGGTAACAAACTCAACGTCCTCCTTCCCGACGCGTTTCCTCAAAAGCGATTCATCAGGGGATTGGGAGGCTGTGTTGTCAGAGGCATGTTGAGCTAAGAAATGAGAAACCAAGTGATAGCTTGGAGGTGTGAGACTTATAAAGTGCCTTGTGCCGCCCACTGCATCAATCATGCCACACCTGTGAGTCAGGTGAGCTTTAGATAACATGACGTCTATGTTAAACCTTAATTGAAAAGGGTGGAGCTAGCTCTATAGTGCTTGCATAATGCTCACATCCACATAACCCGATATTTACCTTCGTTACCAGCGTCCGCCGCTCTCACCGGCTCCTTGCACACATAGCCAGACTACACATTGGGTAATTAACCCGATGTGTACTCTGGCTAGGAGTGCAGGGAGCCAGCGCTAAGCGGTGTGCGCTGGTAACCAAGGTAAATATTGGGTTGGTTACCCGATATTTACCTTAGTTACCAAGTGCAGCATCGCTTCCACCTGTCGGTGCTGGCTAGGGGCTGGTCACTGGTTGCTGGTGAGATCTGCCTGTTTGACAGCTCACAAGCAACCCGTGTAGCGACGCTCCAGCGATCCCTGCCAGGTCAGGTTGCTGGTGGGATCGCTGGAGCGTCCCTTAGTGTAACGGTACCTTTATGGGAGACTGTAGTTTGTGTTGATCACTCAAATCCTCCAATGTTAGTAAAGCAAATTGTTACGTGAAATCAAGATTTTCATACACATTTTCATGCTTAACCCTGTTAGTGTTTAATTGTGTGTCAGCCCCATTACAAAAGTATTTCTTTACAACAACATTATGAACAAATTTGTTTATGTCACACAATGTACCAAAAAAATTAAAGTTGTTCGTTGGAGCAAAATTTAAACCTAGTGTAAGAAGTGCTCTCTGCGTTTCTGATACATTGTATGAAGACAAATGAATGACATCAAAATTCACACTAGAATCTAAGTTCTCTTTGGACGTAGGGCATAACCTTTTGGATTTATGCTTCCTACCTCCTCTTCTACATTTCTTTTGGGATTTTTCCGTTTTTTGTAGTAGTTTTTTGAAGGTTGAAATGTTGGTTCAACAGATGATTCATCAGTGGTATACCCCATGGAAGTATTTAGATCAGAGGAACCAAATGAGACTTTGGATTTCATTTTGGGAGTTTTTAGTATAGAACGCGTGCTTTTCCATCTACCGTATATGCCGGCGTATAAGACGACTGGGTGTATAAGACGACCCCCAACTTCTGCCCTAAAAATATAGAATTTGGGATATACTCACTGTATAAGACTACCCCGCTCCCAAATGAAAAAAAGTCTGCTTTGATTGCAACATGTTAATTTTAATTCCGCGAGAGCCGTACAATATGTTTTTAAAGGGCCATTGACAGATCAATCGCTCCAATGTTCACTTAGTACAGCAAGGAATGCTCCTCCCTGCTGTATAAAGCCACAACTGGACTGAAACAATGGTACTACACTCTGCTACAAACAGACACACACAACTCTGCTACAAACAGACAAACACACACAACTCTGCTACAAACAAACACACACAACTCTGCTACAAACAGACAAACACACACAACTCTGCTACATACAGACAAACACACACACACAACTCTGCTACATACAGACAAACACATACAACTCTGCTACATACAGACAAACACACACAACTCTGCTACATACAGACAAACACACACAACTCTGCTACATACAGACAAACACATACAACTCTGCTACATACAGACAAACACATACAACTCTGCTACATACAAACACATACAACTCTGCTACATACAGACAAACACACACAACTCTGCTACATACAGACAAACACATACAACTCTGCTACATACAGACAAACACATACAACTCTGCTACATACAGACAAACACACACAACTCTGCTACATACAGACAAACACACACAACTCTGCTACATACAGACAAACACATACAACTCTGCTACATACAGACAAACACATACAACTCTGCTACATACAGACAAACACACACAACTCTGCTACATACAGACAAACACATACAACTCTGCTACATACAGACAAACACATACAACTCTGCTACATACAGACAAATACACACAACTCTGCTGCTCTGTGGGGCCTGCACCCGCGGCTCGGCGGGTACAGCACCCGCGGCATCGGCGGGGGGAAGGATTGGCAGGGCATACATCTGGGGGGTTAGAAGCAGCTCACCGGGGCCCATAATGGGGAGGCGGGGAGGGCATTTACCCGATTAGGTCACGGTGGAGAGGGGGCCCACACAGCGCCGGACAGAAGCTCGCCTCCTTCATCTGTGGGACTGAGAATGCGGTAGCTCCGCCCACAGATGAAATTCAAAACAGGATGTCTGCGCGCCTTAAAGTGACGGCGCCGCAGATTGCTGCCGAGGACTGCGGTCCCCGGAACTCGGCCGGGGGCAGCAGAACTATAAAGGCGAGTGGGCCCCGGCCAAGGGACAGGAGAACTGACGAGGCCGAGTGGGCCCCCCCGGCTCTCCAGGGCCCCGGCATTTGCCCATAGACAGGTAGGAGCCCTGTCTGCGAGCCAGATACGGCCATCAAAAGAGCCATATCTGGCTCGCGAGCCATAGGTTCCCGACCCCTGCTGTATGATATATACTGTATTTTTCGCTTTATAAGACGCACCTGATTATAAGACGCACCCCCAAATTTGGTGAAGGAAAAGAGAATTTTTTTTTTAATGTTAAATGGGGTCCATCTTATAATACCAGTGTCCCTCTAACAAATCATATAGGGTATATGTCCCTCATAGCCCCCCATCCTAAAATTAGCCCCCTTAATCTGGATATGGCCGCCTTATATTGAATATAGCCCCCTTGTGATGGCACACGTTCCCCTGTGCTACCTATGGTCCCCTATGGATTGCACACGTTCCCGTGTTAGATAACGCCCCCATGCTGCTGCCCATGGCCCCTATAGATCGCACAAGTCCCCCTGTGTTAGATATCGCCCCCATAGTGCTGCCTATGGTCCCCTATGGATTGCACACGTTCCCGTGTTAGATAACGCCCCCATGCTGCTGCCCATGGCCCCTATAGATCGCACAAGTCCCCCTGTGTTAGATATCGCCGCCATAGTGCTGCCCATGGCCCCTATAGATCGCACAAGTCCCCCTGTGTTAGATATCGCCCCCATAGTGCTGCCCATAGCTCCTATATAGATCGCACAAGTCCCCCTGTGTTATATATCGCCTCCATAGTGCTGCCCATGGTCCCTATAGATCGCACAAGTCCCCCTGTGTTAGATATCTCCCCCATAGTGCTGCCCATGGTCCCTATAGATCGCACAAGTCCCCCTGTTAGATATCGCCCCCATAGTGCTGCCCATGGCCCCTATATAGATCGCACAAGTCCCCCTGTGTTAGATATCTCCCCCATAGTGCTGCCCATGGCCCCTATATAGATCGCACAAGTCCCCCTGTGTCAGATATCGCCCCCATAGTGCTGCCCATGGCCCCTATAGATCGCACAAGTCCCTCTGTGTCAGATATGGCCCCTAGGCTGCTGCCCAAAGTAAAATAAAACCCTCTTTCCTTACCTCCTCCAGCGCTGAGCTCCCTCCTGTCTGGCTCCGTGCTTCTGTTCTTCCACTTCCTGGTTCTCAGTGCGGTCATGTGATCGGCACAGCAGGCTGAGCTCTCTGCCTGATCACAGTGGAAGCAGGGACACGGGGAGAAACGCTGCAGGGGTAAGTAAAGCTTTTTTATTTTAGAATGAGCAGCAGCCTGGGGGCCAAATCTAACACAGGGGTGGGCATGTGCGATCACACTGGGACGCAGGCTCATATAATATGCACCGCTGCCCCAGCCCCTCACTGCGTGCAATTTCAGCACCATTGGAGATGGACAGCGGCTGTGCATATTATATGAGCGGGTGCAGGAGATCAAAGGCTGCAGCCCGCAGCGTTCCCCTGTGCTCCAGAGCTGCTGCCCCCACCTCCCCTGGACGCTGCAGTGTACATATATATATACACACCCCCCCCCCCGTATATCCGGCGTATAAGACGAACCCCCACTGTAGCCATTATTTTAAGGGGGTAAAAAGTCGTCTTATACGCCAGTATATACGGTATTTGCGTTTTCCCATCCGCCCCATTCATAGACTTGGTTAGATGAGTAGTCATGTAAGTCTCTATTCAACTTGCGTTTTTTCATGTCCATAATATTTGATTCAATTTTATCTACAGATGCTTGTATGCAATTGATAATTTCTAGATAGTTTTCCTCAGAGACAGTAGATTTTAATGTGGACTTTGCTTCATCTAGATTTATTTGAGTCTCTTTAAGGGTGATTTCTTTGTGTTCAATAATTAAACCGATGAGTTTCAAGGAACATAAAGTTAATATTTCATTCCACTTGGAAACAAAATTTTCAGAGTAAATTGTGTTGGGGACTTTTTTCAAACGTAAGCCCCTTGGGATAATACATCTTTCAGCATAGTTTTTTAAGGTGGTTACATTCCACCAAATTCTATTTTCTTTTTCTGCTAGCTTTTGCGGTATCTTTACAGATTCATCACTTGATGTAGAAATACCAGGTACATCCATGTCTGTGGCACCAAAAAGTAGCTTTGCTTTATCTAAACGTTGACTACAGCCATTTATTTTGGTTGTTGGATGAATACAATGGATTAAGTCCAGAAAAACAAACAACGTTGTCTGCTTAATCAATGCGGAGAGCAAAACCACGGGAGTCCCGAAAGGCAGAATTGTAATCCAATTTATGTATATCAGCTCACCATGTACAAACTCACTCCTGGCCTCCGCCTGGAGCACGGACAGGCACTGCCACAGCCCGATATTGCAAATAAAAGAAAGGAGAAACATCCAGCCCTTCAGGCGAGGAAAGCCATGGTCTTTATTTTAGCATGCAGACAGCGGATGACATGACCAGCACAGCACTACGCATTTCGGGTGAAACAATCACCCTTAATCATGATGCTGGGAAGGTGGCACTACAAGGTTTATATACAATTACTGATTGACAACACAAGTATATAAATTACTTGAACACCAGACATACATGTTAAAAGTATTGCTTTCATAACAAATGTATTTATATAATACAAGTGAATAATCAATTTTTTTAAATTTCCGGACTGGGTTTAAATGTATATTCTATGATACTGGTTATAATACACTAACATATATGTGCACATATACACACACAGGGGCATATCCATATATATATATATATATATATATATATATATATATATATATATATATATATATATATATATTTATTTACATATGCAAACATACATATACATTCATTTTTCTATATTTTTTCATTTCCATTTGTATTATATTTTATGAAATTTAGACGAAGAATGAATATTCTCAAATTAAATACCATGTTATATATGTACATACGATTAATTAACCATATTTTTCCAAGAATATTTCTAAATACAGATAAACCCAATTCATCCATTTTTATACAAATTCTCTATTACAGTTAATTTATATATATTCAAAAAAGGCCAATTTTCGTGATTTCGTGACACCACACAACAATTAGTTCCACACTCAAGCGATAGTGTCTTTACTTTTTATCCACGCATTAGTGGCTCTGTCGTGGCTTCCTTCTGAAGCCCTGGAAACTGGGATTCGGAAGTTGGCTTTAATGTTGCAGATTATGTCACTAATTGCTCTGTCGTACATCATTTTCAGTAGTGTATGTCTATTTGAGGCAGGGACCAAAAACGCCTTTGACCATGTTTTGGTATCTGCCTCAAATAGAGAGATACTGCTAAAAACGACGTCCAACAGAGGGCACAGTGAATCCGTTTTCATCATTAAAGTCAATTTCCATGTCATTAACAAAATGTCCAAATCAAGTTTTACAGGACTTCAGAAATAAGCCCTGATGGAGTCATCGACGGTAGGCTGAAACACAATGTGAACATGACCATAGTCATGATAAAATACATATGATGTCTTTGCCAGTGAAAGGGATTTTAAGTTGGACTAAGAGGTAAATATGAACCCATTTTTTCCAGGAACTTAAGCTGAAAAGAAGGAAACTTTTCTAAGTGTCAACTACTATTCTCAACGAAAGCCTCTAATGTTTCATAAATCCAAGACAGTTAAGGAGAATCTGATTTTCAGTTAGACATTGTATGAATTTTATTGTCATTAATCTAGTGAAGGGCAGTGGTAAGATGGCCTAAATGGGGTACCGTCTCACTAAACGACGTACCAGCGATTCTGACGACGATGTGACCTGGTCAGGATTGCTGGTGCGTCGCTACATGGTCGCTAGTGAGCTGTCAATCAGGCAGATCTCACCAGCGACCAGCCACCGGCCAGCAGCGACTCGTGGAAACGATGCTGCGGTTGGTAACCAAGATAAATATTGGGTAACTAAGCAAAATGCTTTATGGTTACCCGATTTTTATCCTGGTTACCAGCACACACCGCTTAGCGCTGGCTCCCTGCACTAGTAGCCAGGGTACACATCGGGTTACTAAGCAAAGCGCTTCACTTAGTTACCCAATGTGTACTATGGCTACGTGTGCAGGGAGCCGGCACTGGCAGCCTGAGAGCAGTGTACGCTAGTAAATAAGGTAAATATCGGGTAACTAAGCAAAGCGCTTCGCTTAGTTACCTGATGTGTACCTTGGTTACCAGCGTCCGCAGCTTCCAGAAATCGGCTCCCTGCACATTTAGATCATTGCTCTCTCGCTGTCAAACACAGCGATGTGTGCTTCACAGCGGGAGAGCAACGAGCAAAAAATTAACCAGAGCAGTGTGTAACGATCAGCGATTTCACAACAGGGGCCAGGTCGCTGCTTGTGTCACACACAGCGAGATCGCTGATGAGGTCACTGGTACGTCACAAAACCTGTGACTCAGCAGCGATCTTGCTATCGATCTCGCTATGTGAAAAGTACCCCTTAACGTTTGGGGTCATCTACATCGCAAATCCCTTGGTGGATTGCAAGCGTCGCTAACATCAGTTGGAGAGTATTTAAAAAATTAGAACCAATATGGCTCCACTTTCTGTTCATTTTAGCAAGATGTAATAAATATAAAATTAACAAACTTTGGCTGCTCTTCTAATTTCGAATGAACTAATATATGTCCATATTAAATTTTGGGGGTGAATATACTCTTCAAGTCCCAGCATCGCCAAATGCTATTTGTATCACTTTCCATTGTCTTCTACAAAAGTCTTCCACAAGTATCTGCATGACTCACACTTTACCAGTGGAGTCTTGAAGTTTAGTCTCAGATCATAACCATGTAATTTGAAGAACTGTCTTGAGGACAGTTGTTAACCATTGACTTCACACATTTCTATTAATATACTGTATGAAATGCCGACAGTTTTATGCTTAAGGTTGATCCCTCTTTTCTCACAATTCATCACTTGGCTGGTTAAAAATTGACACTTTTAACTTCTGTACTTGGGTTTCTCGCCTATGCACCTGGACACATTGGCTGCCAAAATTCTTGGAAACGAATAAGAGAATAATGTGTACCAATTTAGAAAAATCCCAGGAATTAGATTACCATTACAATGGGAAGCCAAAAGAAGCTTTGTATCTTACATCATACAAACTGGAGAATAGACGCATTATCGGTGATATGTATGACGTCAAAGGTCTTTGGATTACAACAGAATCGTTCTACAATTTGTTTTTTTTAAATGGCTTCCAATTTCAGAGGAAAAGTGATAAATATGTATTAATTTGTACTAACCTTAATATTATGGCTTTAGGTCAGCATGACCACAGATCTTTTGACCACAAATAACAGCATCATAGGGATCTAGTCTAGATTCTAAATGGTAAGTACTCCTTCAAAGGTTAATATGACAGTACGATCTACCCCAGGAATGTTATGAAGAACTCAGCACTAAAGGGGTTGCCCACGACTCAGAAAACCACATAATAAATGCTACATTCTCCATTGTAAAAAAAAGCATACACTTAAGGGTGCTTTACATGCTGCGATATCACTAATGATTTATCCTTAGCGATATCGCAGTGTGTGACACGTATGAGCGATCTTAAACGATCCTTAAAAAGGAAGCGGATCGCCGGCCAGAGTGACGTCACTGACCAGGTATGTGCGCGTGACGCTGCCGTAGCGATAATGTTCGCTACGGCAGCGATCACACAATATCGCACGTACAACGGGGGCGGGTTCTATCGCGCACAACGTCGCTAGCAATTGATAGCGATGTTGCAGCATGTAAAGCACCCTTTAGTCACCTACAAACTCCATTCCACCCTTACCCTAGCAGGTCTCCTGAGGTTTGTGTGTCATTGTTATGCCGAGTAAGTCCTGCAGCCAATAAGAGGAAGCAATTGGGCTGTTGAGCTCTTGCTTTCTTTGGATAAACCTCGGACATCTGGTGTTATGCCTTTAGAGGTAGCTGATAGGGTGCAGGTTTCACGTAGCAAAAAAATGTCACACGAGCCTCAGGAGACCCATCACTAGGACAGAAACAGTAAGGGAGGGGAGTATAGGGTGCTTTAATTTTACATTGGGGAATGTAGTTTTTAAGAAGGGTTTGTCCAAGTAGTAGAACAACTGATTTAATGCTTAAAAAATTAGATTCTATTCATAAGCATTCCATTACTTTCAATGTTACGTTTCAGTCATAACTATGACCTTCGTCAGACAACTGTATTGCACGGGGCTTGGAGAGAAGATTGTATTGATAGTATGGGCAGCGATTCAGCCAAATTCAGATAATCAGAGCCAGCTGAGATTTACAGCCCTAATATGAAATGGACAATGCAGCCCCAATGCAGTCCAAGTTAAGCCTAAAGTTTAGGTAATGTACTGTCTGCTGAATTACCTCCTTATGTATACTTTATGTGTGTATTTTATTTTTTTTTTTTTTATAAATTGTTTATTTAAATTTGTTTAAGTCATAACAAGGTATAAGACAAGAGAGAAAAGGAATGGCATCTTAACAAATCTTTTAGAAGATATAACATAATATACATATACAGAGTGTAAAGGCTACTTTACACACTGCGATATCGGTCCCGATATCGCTAGTGTGGGTAACCGCCCCCATCTGTTGCGCGACACGGGCAAATCGCTGCCTGTGCCGCACAACATCGCCCAGACCCGTCACACATACTTACCTGCCCGGCAACGTTGCTGTGACCGGCGAACCGCCTCCTTTCTAAGGGGGTGGTCCGTGCGGCGTCACAGCGACGTCACTGAGCGGCCGCCCAATAGCAGCAGAGGGGCGGAGATGAGTGGGACGTAACATCCCGCCCACCTCCTTCCTTCCTCATAGCGGCCGGGAGGCAGGTAAGGAGAGGTTCCTTGTTCCTGCGGCGTCACACATAGCGATGTGTGCTGCCGCAGGAGCGACAAACTACATCGTTACTGCTGCAGTAACGATAATCGAGAATGGACCCCCATGTCACCGATGAGCGTTTTTGCAACAATACAAAATCGCTCATCGTGTCATACGCAGCAACATCGCTAATGCGGCTGGATGTGCGTCACAAATTCCGTGACCCCAACGACTCCGCATTAGCGATGTCGCAGCGTGTAAAGCCCCCTTTATACATATTGCGACGTATATGATTCTATATCAATAGAGTACAAAAGAAAGAAGCTTTGATGCCTGAGAAGATATGTTTGGAGCAAAAATGTTATAAAAATGTAACTGGATTTAATTTTAACAAATAAACTTACCAATATAACTATGATCCATCATATTCTGTAGCAGTTTACAATTCAGAGGGTTAATGTACAGACAAAATAAGACATTACAGAGTAACACATAATTCAAAACATACTAATCTATCAGGAAATAGGGGTGACAAAAAATATTAAAAAAAGTGCTTAACATGAGCAGGTGAAATAAGTACTGAACACATGAACAACTTTTTTTGAGTAAATATAATTCTAAAGGTACTATTGAAATGAACTTCTCACTAGATGTGGGTAACAACCTATCCAATCCACACAGGCAAAAAAAATCAAATCATAGATGACCATTAATTAAGTTATGTATAATAATGACAAATGACACAGGGGAAAAGTATTGAACACATGACGTAAGAGAGGTGCAAAAAGTCATTGACAGTCATACACCAGCTGAAATCTATCAGTAATTAAAAAAGCAATTCTGCCACATACTGAAAAATAACATAAGCTGGTTTAACTAAAAGCCTATCAAAAGGTGTCTCATTACCAAAGTGCCAAACAAGAAACATCTCATGATGGGTAAATCCAGTGAGCTGTCTCATGAACTTTGCAACCTTATATTGCAAAACATACTGATGGTAATGGTTATAGAAACTCCTGAAGGTTCTAGTGAGCACTGTTGGGGCCATAATCCAGAAGTAGAAAGAAAATAATTTCACCATAAACTGGCTACGACCAGGTGGTTCGCGCAAAATTTCACATAGAGGAGTGAAAAGAGTACAGATATACCCCCAAACTATTTTTCAGGTGCCAGGATTTTTTTTAATAGATTTAGGGTATATTGTTGGTGCTGAATTCAAAAATCCTATTACTTTTACTGAATTCGTTGTAGTTTTTGAGATAATGGACATTCATGAAAATAATGCATTCCTCCAATGCGACTTGTGTGTGATATATGCAATAGCTTTTTTTTTTTTTTTTATTCAATTTCAACAATATAAGAAATGCAGATAAAATATTCCCCTACCTGGGGATTACTATGAATGGTAGCACTTATTTAAAGAGGAACAAAAAGTAAATCACAATTGCAAACTACTGGGAAAGAAAAGGGGCATAGAGAGAGTAGACAGAGACAGAGATTATAGGGAAGAGGGGGTAAGAGGGGAGGGGGGAATTGGCAAGCTCCTATTCCAATTCAACATAGATGCCGACATATAATAGTCTATTTCTTGATGTAGTGTTGTAATGGAAGGAAGAAAGGGTTAACCGCGCTGCCGTGGAAAGATTCAGAAGATTAGTTCAGGAATTAATCTTTGTGATGTACATCAGTGTTTTTTCCTGATGAAGGAGTCACTGCAGACTCTGAAACGCGTTGAAAATAAAAATCAGAAAGATTAATTCCTGGACTCATCTTCCAAATCTTTCCACGGCAGCGCAATTAACCCTTTCTTCCTTCCATTACAACACTACTTTTGCTGGGTACGCGGCAGCCTAAGTGGCTTATACATTTCTACAGTGGTTGTGACTTTCACAACCCACAAAGATGAGTGTATCCAATGTACATTTCACTTCTCTTGCTATTAAGATAAGACACCATCTGCGCCTTTTTTCTTCCCCAGTACCTTTCTATTTCTTCATGTAGGGATTGCTCATGGGGATAAATGTAATACTCGACATAGAACGTTGCCACAATCGTAATGAGAATCCTTCAGGGGGTCCATATAGCAAAAAGGTTTTCCAAGCTATCTGACCGCGTTGCATCTATTCGCTCAAAGAACATTATCTTAGTAAGTCTATCCTTTACTTCCTGGATCGATAGGTGGAGGGTTTTCCATTTAGAGGCAAGGTGAATTTTTGCCGCCATAGTAAGTTAGCGTAAAAGGTGGAAAGATTTGTTGGGAAGTCCCACTGGTTTATCCTCTAACATGCAATAGCTTTTGCTCAGTCTTTTAACTCTTTTACAGGTTTTAAGTAATGAAAGAACCCATATAATTATTTTGGATTTCAATTTGTAGGCCTGTTATGCTATAAAAGCGACTTTTTGAAACCAGAATTCTACTGTGAATTTGCTGAGTAAAGAAGTTGGCTACAGTAAAAGTTTGTCAATCCAGTCTTGGTTTATACCCAAAAGATCTGTCTTAATAAGTATATAAATACATGTAAAAATGATGAATTCATCAAGAAGAGCCGGCATCAACAATCCTGATGTATTCTGCTACATCTGTGGAGAGTACATGATCAAAAACAAGGAAGAAACATCACAGACTTTGTGCATCGAGTATACCTGGCTTGTTTTGGAGCACAGCTTGGAAATCAGGATAAGTCTTGGGCTTCACATATGGTTTGCTACAGAAAGACCTGGATTCAGCAGGTACAAATGTTATTAAATAAAACAATAAGTAATACACTCAACCTCCATGTCCTGTATGCACGCTCACCACACAAGACTCCATTGCTGAATAAAAAGCATCTTCATGCGGGTTTAAAGTTTGTTCAACAGTATTTAGACAAGCCTGTGAAATACTGGGAGAATATCATCTGGTCAGAGGAGAACAAAATTGAACTCTTTAGATGCCCTTATATACAGCAGGTTTGTAGGCCAAAAGGCACTGCATATCACCCCAAAACACCAAACCAACAGTGAAGTTTGGAGGTGGGAACATCCAGGTGTGGGGCTGTTTTTCAGCATACAGCACTGGCAAGCTTCAAGTAATTGAAAGAAGGATGAATGAACAAATGTTCTGAGAAATTCTTCATAAAAATTTGCTGCCATCTACCAAGATGATGAAGATGAAACAAGGGTGGACATTTCAGCAAGACAATTATTCCAAATACACAGCCAAGGAAACTCTCGAGAAAATAAAGCTGCTGGAATAGCTGAACAAATCCCCTGACCTGAATCCAATATAAAATTTATGGAAGAAACTAAAGCTCGGAGATCATAGAAGGAGCTCACAGAACCTTTTGGGTTTGAAGAGCGTTTCTGTAGAAGACTGGGCCAAAATCGCACCTGAGCAATGCATGCGACTAGTTTTTCCATTAAAGAGGCATCTTGAAAGCTGCCATCACCAACAAAGGCTTTTCTTTAAGCTAGTTCAATACTTTTTCCCTTTGTCATTTCTCATTATTTCACATAACTTCATTTATGGACAATAATGGTTTGATTTCTTTGCCTGTATGGCTTGGATGGGTTGTTATTGACATTTGGTGAGAAATTCATGTTAATAGCACCTTTAAAATTACATTTACTTAAAAAAATTTGACGTGTTCAATACTTATTTCACCTGCTGTATGTTCCAGCCATAAATATAAAAAAAACAGTGACCAACTGGTAGCTCTACAAGTACAGGTGCAAAATGCTACCAGGTGCATGGGGAGTGTTGCAACAGATAGACAAAAGGAACATAATCTGAGGGAAGTTTAAGAAGGGAGAATAGGAAATTGTTAGATTAGTGAGGTCTAAATACAGTGCCTTGTGAAAGTATTCGGCCCCCTTGAATTTTTCAACCTTTTCCCACATTTCAGGCTTCAAACATAAAGATAGCAATTTTAATGTTATGGTGAAGAATCAACAACAAGTGGGACACAATTGTGAAGGTGAACTAAATATATTGCTTATTTTAAACTTTTTTACAAAATAAATAACTGAAAATTGGGGCGTGCAATTTTATACGTCCCCTTTACTTTCAGTGCAGCAAACTCACTCCAGAAGTTCATTGAGGATCTCTGAATGATCCAATGTTGTCCTAAATGACTGATGATGATAAATATAATCCCCTGTGTGTAATGAAGTCTCCGTATAAATACACCTGATGTGTGATAGTCTCAGTGTTCTGTTTAAAGCGCAGATAGCATCAGGAAGACCAAGGAACACAACAGGCAGGTCCGTGATACTGTTGTTAAGTTTAAAGCTGGATTTGGTTACAAAAAGATTTCCAAAACTTTAAACATCCCAAGGAGCACTGTGCAAGCGATCATATTGAAATGGAAGGAGTATCATACCACTGCAAATCTACCAAGAGCCGGCCGTCCATCCAAACTTTCATCTCAAACAAGGAGAAGACTGATCAGAGATGCAGCCAAGAGGCCCATGATCACTTTGGATGAACTGCAGAGATCTACAGCTGAGGTGGGAGAGTCTGTCCATAGGACAACAATCAGTCGTACACTGCACAAAACTAGCCTTTATGGAAGAGTGGCAAGAAGAAAGCCATTTCTCAAAGATATCCATAAAAAGTGTTGTTTAAAGTTTGCCACAAGCCACCTGGGAGACACACCAAACATGTGGAAGAAGGTGCTCTGGTCAGATGAAAGTAAAATCAAACTATTTGGGCACAATGCCAAATGATATGTTTGGCGTAAAAGCAACACAGCTCATCACGCTGAACACACCATCCCCACTGTCAAACATGGTGGTGGCAGCATCATGGTTTGGGCCTGCTTGTCTTCAGCAGGGACAGGGAAGATTGTTAAAATTGATGGGAAGATGGATGGAGCCAAATACAGGACCATTCTTGAAGAAAACCTGTTGGAGTTTGCAAAATACCTAAGACTGGGATGAAGATTTGTCATCCAACAAGACAAAGATCCCAAACATAAAGCAAAATCTACAATGGAATGGTTCACAAATAAACGTATCCAGGTGTTAGAATGGCAAAGTCACAGTCCAGACCTGAATCCAATCGAGAATCTGTGCAAAGAGCTGAAAACTGCTGCTCACAAACGCTCTCCATCCAACCTCAGTCAGCTCGAGCTATTTGCAAAGGAAGAATGGGCAAGAATTTCAGTCTCTCGATGTGCAAAACTGATAGACACATACCCCAAGCGACTTGCAGCTGTAATCGCAGCAAAAGGTGGCGCTACAAAGTATTAACTTAAAGGGGACAAATAATATTGCACGCCCCAATTTTCAGTTATTTATTTTTTAAAAAAGTTTAAAATAAGCAATAAATTTTGTTCAACTTCACAATTGTGTCCCACTTGTTGATTCTTCACCATAACATTAAAATTTTTATCTTTAAGTTTGAAGCCTGAAATGTGGGAAAAGGTTGAAAACTTCAAGGGAACTGAATACTTTCGCAAGGCACTATATTTGCAGTTTTAAGGCATGCTTAAAATTGTGGATACTGGGAATTGTCTGGGGAAGTGCATTCTAAAGAACTAGCGCAGCACAAGAGAAGTCATGAATAAGGGGATGAGAGGTAAAGCATGTTAGCCTTAGGTCATTAGCGAAACAGAGTGAATGGATAAGATGGTAGATGGAGTGTCAATGCAATATGGAGGACACTGATTTATGTTAAATACTATAGCATATGGGCAACCAGTGCAATGACTGGCACAGTGGAGCCACCATTGTAGCAACTGGACAGGAATTTCAACCTGGGTGCTGAATAAAGGATAAATTCAAGAGAGGAGGGTTTAGTAAGAGGGAGAACAATTAGCAAAGAGTTGCAATAGTCCAGACAAGAAGGAATAAGAGCAAAAATTAGAGTTTTTGCAAAGAAAAGGTTGAACTCTATACATGATTTTGAGGTGCATGTTGCATGCGTGAGTAAGTGATCTGACATATTGGATCATACCATCACATGCATCCCACATCTTCTGGCAGATGTTTGGTTTGTAAATGTTGGCATATGTTAAACTGTATTGAAAAGCATAATTGATTCCAAATAAACACAAAGATATCCAAAATAAAAGACTGGGATCTGTAAAAGGTATGGTGGACTCAAATGGTCATTGTATACATTTCTTACTAGAGAAATCTTCCTCAGCAAAAACAGCTGATAAGACAATCCCTTTAATATGTAGTTAAGAATCAGAAACATGATCAATATAGTAAAGCATTTATAGATACAGTATATTGATTTTTTTTACCATAGATAAACGATGACCCATACCATCCATAAAACTACACTTAGAAGAAGCTAGGTAATTGTAGTAATTTATGGATGTCAATTTATAACAACCAAATCACGAGATGACCTGCCGCATGAATGTACACAGTTCTAATCACATCTGTGGTGGTCCTTTTATAAGAAAAAGATGAACTCCTGACACTATAACATTAACTATTCATAGATTACATGATCTTCATGGTGAAGCAACAAAAATTATAAAACCCCCCCACCAAGAACTGTCAATTTAGGTGACATTTAAGAATAAACTACCATGAGCGTATAAAAGAAATAAGATAATTTTTGGTCATTAAATGACTTCTTTTTCACCAGTTTTCTCTAATTTTTGGTTGTACCTGAATTAGTGTATGGAGACTAGCTGCTATCTTGTCTCCCATACACAGGACACACAGAGACATGAGGGACGACTCCTCTCCTGTTTTTATATAATACATATTAAGAACACAGCATAATGGAGGACATTATAGAGCAGTATCTCTCCAAGGACATCAATTCCGCAGTCTGTTTCTTCCATGTGATGTACTCAGCAGTTTGTGTATCCTATGTAATGTATATATAGCAGTCTTGGTGTCTCCTATGTGATGTATATACTGCAGACCTCTCACTACTTGAATTCTATAAATTTATCGTAACCAGTGATTGTGACGATTCAGTGTCTGGCTACTTGTGGGGGGGCGGTGAACTGTTCTTAAAGAGGTCAGATGTATTGATACTTTGATAAATCAGGAAAAGTTAGCCATTGTTTCATGTCAGATTGATCAGAGCCTTGTTGTCTGTTAAATAAGTCTGGCTACATATCTGGCTGTGCTCGGTCAGCTTCCTAAGTTTGCTGCTATCTCCTCTCAATGGGTACCCATCAAAAGCGGGGGTGCTGCTGGCTGTGATAGTTATCCCTGGAAGTGAGCCAGCAGAAGGGTGAGTGAAATTAACTAACCCGCATTGCAGTAGGAGGTGAACACCGATAACCCGTTCACTTTGATGGATGACCTGGGTGAAGGAAACCGGTGAAGCTTATTAAGCTCTCCACTATTGTTGAGAATACATCCCGGGATCGTTTATTCAATACGCACAAAGAAATCTACCATAGAGGGTCTCTATAATATACCTGTGGATATCAACATTGTGGACTGCAGTTTACTAAATTAGCCTCCTGAAGAGGGGAAACGCATCAGCGGCGACAAAAAATATGTAGAGAGAAGCCACAGTATATGTACGGTGATCCGCATAAATATTGTTCTGTGAGCAAAGGAGCACCAGAAGAGACTTTGGACTGTGCTGATATGATCTTTTTAGCCTTATTAAAACATTGGTGAAGTCATTTGGATACGAATACCAACAAGTACTGGAATGAAAGATGATTTTGGACTATCTGGTATACTATCAATGAACTGGTTCTGATAGGAGATGGTACTTATATTGATATTGTGTCCTTTTTGCTGGTGGTGAACATTAGAATCCCACTAAAGTTTACTGTGATAGCTTGTTCTTATTATCTTGTGCATAATAATATTTATATCATATAGTTGGAGCCTTTTGAGAAGGACTCAGTTAAGTGGAGTAATAAGAAGTTACAGTTAGACGGATCTGTCAGTTACGGTAGTCCCTGAAAAACATCTACATCTAGTCCCTGCATAACAGAAGGCTGAGTGAGGACGATTGAAGGGACAGCCTTCGTGGAGCTAGGCACCGATTAACATTAGGGAGTTTATCTCTGCTAGTAGGCAGGAATAACAGTATAGGGCAGTCATGGCGAACCTTTTACAGGCCGAGTGCCCAAACTGTAGTTCTAAACCCATTTTTTTTTCCGAAGTGCCAACCAATCCTATTATGTAAATAATTGATTTTAACCTTAAGCTGGGGTCACACATAACGACGACGACAACGACGTCGCTGCAACGTCACCATATTCTGTGACGTAGCAGCGACCATAGATGATCGTTAGTAAGCTGTCAAACATGGTATAAAAAGCAGCGACGGAGCAGCGATCATAGCGACGTCGACGGTCGTTGTGTGGTTTCAGACGTAGCGTAGCGTCCCTGCTGCGGTGTCAAACAAAAGGATTATCAGCTTATCAGCATGGCGCAGCGGGATAGCAGCGTTCAAAAAATGACCTGGAGCATTTAGGAGCGAGCAGCGATTTCGCAGCAGGGGTCTGATCGTTGTTATGTGTCACACATAGCGACGTCGCTGTTGAGGTCGCTGCAACGTCACAGAATATGGTGACGTTGCAGCGACGTCGTTGTCGTCGTCGTTATGTGTGACACCAGCTTTACCTTTGCAGTCTTCTCTTCTCTCGAGCAGGGGACATCACGCTCATGCATGCTTACCACACATGGAAGCTGAGCCCCTGCCCTTTCCAGACACAGCAGTTGGATTGATCTTTCTGGAAATAAATTGCAGCATATTTGACAGAGATTTTAGCCTGGAATGCAATCAGATGTCACCCTGTAATCCACATCTTCATTTCAAAGTCTGAACATCTTGAAATCCCATAAAGACGTACGAGTTGCTCCCCTCCCCTTTCATTGTGTAGTTATGTCCCCCTTCCTGGCCACTTCCTGGTAAACATGTCCCCCATCCTGTTATATATTTCCTACATTCTGGTATATTTGTCCACATCATGGCCCCATCCTGGTAAATGTACCCCATTCCTGGTAAATGTACCCCATCCTGGTAAATGTACCCCATCCTGGTAAATGTATCCCATCCTGGCATGTTCCCCCATGCTGTTAAATGACCCCATCCTGGTAAATGTACCTCATCCAGGCATGTTCCCTTATCCTGGTAAATGTACCCCATCCTGATAAAGGTCACCCTTCCTGATAAATGTTCCCCATCCTGGCATTTTTCCTCATCCTGGCATATTCATGTACCCCCATCCTGGCATGTTTCCCCCCATTCTGGTAAATGTATCCCCCATACTGGTAAATGTATCCCCCATACTGGTAAATGTACCCCCCATACTGGTAAATGTACCCCATCCTGGCATCTTTCCCCCCATTCTGGTAAATGTATCCCCCATACTGGTAAATGTACCACCCATACTGGTAAATGTACCCCCCATACTGGTAAATGTACCCCATCCTGGCATGTTTCCCCCCATTCTGGTAAATGTATCCCCCTTACTGGTAAATGTACCCCCCATACTGGTAAATGTACCCCCCATACTGGTAAATGTACCCCTTCCTGGCATGTTTCCCTTCCTGCTAAATGTACCCCATCCTGGCATGATTTCCACCCATGCTTACAGTCATGTTTACCCCCATCCTTGCAGCCATGGTTCCCCCATCTTTGCAGCCATGTTTCCCCCATCTTTGCAGCCATGTATCCCCCATCTTTGCAGCCATGTATCCCCCATCTTTGCAGCCATGTATCCCCCATCTTTGCAGCCATGTTTCCCCCATCTTTGCAGCCATGTATCCCCCATCTTTGCAGCCATGTTTCCCCCATCTTTCCACGTTTCTCTCCATCTTTGCAGCCATGTTTTCCCCGTGCTCTCCATGTTTTCCCCGTGCTCAGTTTGCCCCGTGCTCTGTTTGTCTATGCCCCATGCTCCCATGTTCCCCCCGTGCTAGCTCTGTCCCCCGTGCTCCCCATGTTTCCCCCGTGCTCCCCATGTTTCCCCCGTGCTCCCCATGTTTCCCCCATGCTCCCCATGTTTCCCCGTGCTGGCTCTGTCCCCGTGCGCTCCATGTTTCCCCCGTGCTGGCTCTGTCCCCCCCGTGCTGGCTCTGTCCCCGTGCGCTCCATGTTTCCCCCGTGCTGGCTCTGTCCCCCGTGCGCTCCATGTTTCCCCTGTGTGCTCCATGTTTCCCCCGTGCTGGCTCTGTCCCCGTGCGCTCCATGTTTCCCCTGTGCGCTCCATGTTTTCCCCGTGCGCTCCATGTTTCCCCAGTGCGCTCCATGTTTCCCCCATGCTGGCTCTGTCCCCGTGCGCTCCATGTTTCCCCTGTGCGCTCCATGTTTCCCCCTGTGCGCTCCATGTTTCCCCCGTGCGCTCCATGTTTCCCCCGTGCGCTCCATGTTTCCCCCGTGCTGGCTCTGTCCCCGTGCGCTCCATGTTTCCCCTGTGCGCTCCATGTTTCCCCCGTACTGGCTCTGTCCCCGTGCGCTCCATGTTTCCCCCGTGCTCCCATGTGTCCCCCGTGCGCTGCATGTTTCCCCCGTGCAGGCTCTGTCCCCCCCACATCTTGGCACAGCCGCACAGAGGCTAAAAATAAAAATAAAAAAACTCACCTTCTGGCCCCCATCCTCCGCTGCTGCGTCCTCAGTCACTTCAGTTCCCGCGCGGCCACAAGACCCCGGCGCCGCCTACTGACACTCCTCCGTCTCCTAGGCAACAGGCCTGCAGCCCAGGAGAGGAGGCGTGTCAGAGCGAGGAGTAATGTCTCCTCTGCTAAACACCAGTTTGAGCTGCTGGCGCGTCCACACCAGCAGATCAAACTGGCTCAGTGTGGCGACACAGCGCGTGCCAGCACAAAGGGCTCTGCGTGCCCTGTCTGGCACGCGTGCCATAGGTTCGCCATCACTGGTATAGGGGAATATATTAGGGACAACTGTAGAGGCAACCATAAGGTTACTAACTCATCTTATTACTTTTTGATTACTATTGGTACTTCTGTAATCCTGGTTTTAATGTGTTTTGATATGGGTGTTTTTATCTGTATTTAATAAAAGTTAATTTTTAAATTTTGGGGTTAAAATATTTTTCGTTATATGGTGATGTGGTAGAACAATGTGATATTTTTTTTTTAAAAAAAAAAATGGTTTTATTAAAGATTATATTTAAAAAATGTGAAAAGGTTTTTAGCAATATACAAGTGCATCTCAAAATATTAGAATATCATCCAAAAATTAATTTATTTCAGTAATTCAATGCAAAAAGGGAAACACATATATGATATAGTCATTACACACAGAGGGATCTATTTCAAGTGTTTACTTCAGTTAATATTGATGATTATGGCTTATAGCCAATGGAAACCCAAAAGTCATTATCTCAGAAAATTAGAATAATTACCCCAAAACACCTGCAAAGGCTTCCTAAAGGTACAGTCACACTAAGCGATGCAACCAGCGATCTGATCTGGCAGGGATCGTTGGTGCGTCGCTACATGGCCGCTGGTGAGCTGTCAATGAGGCAGATCTCCACAGCGATCAGAGATCAGCCACCAGCGACCTGTGTAACGACGCTGTGCTTCGTAACCATGGTACACATCGGGTTACTAAGCAAAGCGCTTTGCTTGGATACCCGATATGTACCTTGGTTACCAGCATCCGCAGCTGCCAGAAGCCGGCTCCCTGCACACGTAACCATGGTACACATCGGGTTACTAAGCAGAGCGCCTTGCTTGGATACCCGATATGTACCTTGGTTACCAGCTTACCGCAGGCTGCCAGAAGCTGGCTCCCTGCACATTCAGATCGTTGGCTCCCGCTGTCAAATACAGCGATGTGTGCTTCACAGCGGGAGAGCAACAACCAAAAAATGGTCCAGGACATTCAGCAATGACTGGCGACCTCACAGCAGGAGCCAAGTCGTTGCTGGATGTCACACACATCGACATCGCTAGCAAGATCGCTGTTGCGTCACAAAAAATGTGACTCACCAGCGATGTCGCTTAGTAAAGGCCCAGTCACACACAACGAATTACCAGTGATCCTGAAAATGATGCACCTGATAGAGATCGCAGGTAAGTCGCTGGGAGGTCGCAGGTGAGATGTCATACAGTCAGATCTTAGCAGCGATGCAGGAACAATACAGGTCGCAGTAGTGACCTGTATAACGATCTCAGCAGTCACTGTGACCCTGTCACACAGTGTCAAACACAGCGATGTGTCCTGCTCAGCAGGACATCACCTTTGAAGAAAATGGTCTGGACCATTCTGCAACGACTAGAGATCTCACAGCAGGGGCCTGATCGCTGGTAGGTGTCACACATAACAAGATCGCTAACGGGATCGCTACTGCGTCACGGAAACAGTGCCTCAGCTGCGATCTCGCTAGCGATCTCGTTATGTGTGATGGTACCTTAAGACGTGGCCCTAAGCATTTACAAGCAACCAGGATAACCACAGCATTGAAAAGACTGTATAGAAAAGGCCATTCAAAAACTTGTAGGAGATTTACAAGGAGTGGACTGCTGCTGGAGTCAGTGCTTCAAGAGCCACCACACACAGACGTATCCAGAACATGGGTTACAACTGTCGCATTCCTTGCATCAAGCCCCTCATGACCAGTACACAACGCCAGAAGCGTCTTACCTGGGCCAAGGAGAAAAAGAACTGGACTGTTGCTCAGTGGTCCAAGGTGCTGTTTTCAGATGAAAGTAAATTTTGCACTTCATTTGGAAATCGCGGTCCCAGAGTCTGGAGGAAGAGTGGAGAGGCCACAATCCAAGCTGCTGGAGGTCTAGTGTGAAGTTTCCACAATCAGTGATGGTTTGGGAAGCCATGTCATCTGCTGGTGTAGCTCCACTGTGTTTTACCAAGACCAAAGTTAGCGCATTCGTCTACAAGGAAATTTTACAGCACTTCATGCTTCCCTCTGCCGACAAGTTTTTGGAGAAGGAAATTACATTTTCCAGCAATGACTTGGCCCCTGTCCACACTGCCAAAAGTACCAATACCTGATTTACTAACCATAGTATCACTGTGCTTGATTGGCCAGCAAACTCGCCTGACCTAATCCTCACAGAGAATCTATGGGATATTTATCAAGAGGAAGATGAGAGACACCAGACCCAACAATGCAGATGAGCTGAAGGCTGCTATCAAAGCTACCTGGGCTTTCATCACACCTCAGCAGTGCTACAGGCTGATCGCCTCCATGCCCCGCCGCATTAATGCAGTAATTCACTTGTTTAAAATCATTTTTTCAGTTCGTCTTATATAATATTCTATCTTTCTGAGATAATGACTTTTGGGCTTTCATTGGCTGTAGGCCGTAATCACCAGCATTAACATAAATAAACACTTTCAATAGATCACTCTGTGTGTAATGACTCTATATAATATATGTGATTCCCTTTTTGTATTGAATTACTGAAATAAATTAACTTTTTGATGATATTCTATTTTATGAAGATGCACCTGTATACTTTTTATTAGTATGTATTTTCTTCTTTCCTTTAGTGGCTTAATTTTTTTTTCACTGGTTACTCCTAAAGTTTGTTGCACATGAAAATTTCTTTTATTTTGGGTAATTCCTATAGCTTAACAAATTATCCCCATATGTTTTGGGGGGTGGGTTGTATTTTTCAATTATCTCCTCCTACTACTTTAAACCCACCCATGTTGTTCAAGTCCTAACCCTTGTAAACGTGAGTTTTCTGGAGAGGAGGATTCACTTTCTTTTACTATGTACTCATTTTTTATCTATTGACACCTGATGAAGGTATTGTTATGCGAAACGCGTTATCACTTTTTAATTAATAATAAACTACTATATCTGTCATCCATTTAATGTTAGATCCTTGTCCTGCAAATTGCGAGCGCAACATTCAACGTTTTTCTTTGGTAACATTGCTGGTTGTTGGATTAGCCAGAGGAAGTACTTCACAGCCCTTGTGTGAGGGCATACTGGATCAGAATCACCCTGCCTAGACGATCAGGAGGTTCACATTGTTATATGCCTTCATTTACCTTATCATATGTGAGAGTATATTTTTCTTTCATCAGTCAATTCAATGAAATTACTACTCTAAGGGGCACTTTGCACACTGCGACATCGCAGGTGCGATGTCGGTGGGGTCAAATTGAAAATGACGCACTTCCGGCATCGCATGCGACATCGCAGTGTGTAAAGGCAGGATAATACGATTAACGAGCGCAAAAGCGTCGTAATCGTATCATCGGTACAGCGTCGGCGTAATCCATAATTACGCTGACGCAATGGTCCGATGTTGTTCCTCGCTCCTGCGGCAGCACACATCGCTGTGTGTGAAGTCGCAGGAGCGAGGAACATCTCCTACCTGCCTCACTGCGGCTTCCGTAGGATATGCGGAAGGAAGGAGGTGGGCAGGATGTTTACATCCTGCTCATCTCCGCCCCTCCGCTCTGATTGGCCGCCTGCCGTGTGACGTCGCAGTGACGCCGCACGACCCGCCCCCTTAACAAGGAGGCGGGTCGCCGGCCACAGGGACGTCGCACGGCAGGTGAGTGTGTGTGTGAAGCTGGCGTAGCGATAACTTTCGCTACGCCAGCTATCACCACATATCGCTGCTGCGACAGGGGCGGGCACTATCGCACTCGGCATCGCAGCATCGGCCTGCGATGTCGTAGTGTGCAAAGCCCGCCTTAAGGCCCAGTCACACACAATGACTTACCAGCGATCCCGAAAACGATGCAACCTGATAGGGATCGCAGGTAAGTCGCTGGGAGGTTGCAGGTGAGATGTCACACAGTCAGATCTTACCAGGGATGCAGGAACAATACAGGTCGCAGTAGCGACCTGTATAACGATCTCAGCAGTCACTGTGACCCTGTCACACAGTGTCACAGCGATGTGTCCTGCCCAGCAGGACATCGCCTTTGAAGAAAATGGTCCGGACCATTCTGCAACGACTAACAATCTCACAGCAGGGGCCTGATCGCTGGTAGGTGTCACACATAACAAGATCGCTAACGGGATCGCTACTGCGTCACAGAAACCGTGACTCAGCTGCTATCTCGCTATCGATCTCGTTATGTGTGACAGTACCTTTAGGGTAACATTGTTTTGTCACCTTCCCTATTGAGGGTTTTTTTTGTCTTTCTTAAATATTCAGTGTAATCATCACAAAATGTAATCCCATCACTGTGTAGTCCTCATGAATTTGTATCCTCATCAACCTTTCCCATCTTTGTGCTGATTAAATAGCTAGGTTAAAGGTTAATTTCATGCAATGTTTTCTTTTGGAATATTTGCAAGATTTGTTTTCCAGAGTAATATAATAGAACATTGTATTACGGTCAATCCACTGTATGCCAACTTATGTTCTTTATTGCAGGTAACATCAAATGTAATTACGAAGACAGATCAGATAAAGATCGGTGATTGTTGTATTACCAAACCTGACCACAGATGACTTCTAAAGCCTGACGTTACAGGTTCTGTTTACATCGAAATTGGAGCCTGTCGTACAATTCATTTTCAATATATATATATATATATATATATATATATATATATATATATATATATATATATGTATATATAAAAAAAAAAAGCGCAGCAAATAAAATGAGGGACAGCAAGACAAAAATCCAATAAAGCCCATTGTATTGGACTAGAAAAACATAATTCCTTAATGTAGATGTCATGCAAGTCTCAATAGGGATAACTAGACTCTATTAGTCTTAAGCGGGCTTTACCCACTGCGATCTCGCTAGCGAGATCGCAAGCGATCGTACTCGCCCCCATCGGTTGTGCGACACGGGCAAATAGCTGCCCGTCGCACACAACCTCGCTTACCCCCGTCACACGGACTTACCTGTCCTGCGACGTCGCTTTGGCTGGCGATCCGCCTCCTTTCTAAGGGGGCGGGTCGTGCAGCGTCACAGCGACGTCACACGGCAGCCATCCAATAGAAGCGTAGGGGTGGAGATGAGCGGGACGTAACATCCCGCCCACCTCCTTCCTTCCGCATTGCCGGTGGAGGCAGGTAAGGAGATGTTCGTCGCTCCTGCAGTGTCACACACAGCGATGTGTGCTGCTGCAAGAACGAGGAACAACATCGCTAACGAGAGGTAAACGATTTTTTGTTTTAGGACGACCTCTCCACGGCAAACGATTTTTGCCGCTTTTGCGATCGTTTCAGGTCGCACATAACTATTACATGCTACAATATCGTTAATGACGCCGGATGTGCGTCACAAACAACGTGACCCCGACGATAATTCATTAACGATATCATAGCGTGTAAAGCCCGCTTTACTGTGTCTGAGGACAGACCCTATCCATCCCATGTCTTCCCCTATTAGGGACTTAGGGTAGTCTTCAGGTCACTGAGTGCATAAAAGTCGTCAACCTTCTGACTCAGTAAGTGCAGAGTTCAAAACCTCATGGTGCTAACATCAGCACAAAAATTGAGAGTCGGGTTTCCATGTCATGGGTTTTCATGGTTGCGTCGCTGTATGCAAGTCATACATCACCAAACACAATGCCAAGTGTCAGATGGAGTGGTGTAAAACAACCCCATCTGGACTCTGGTGCAGGGGAAACATGGTCTGTGGAGTGATAGATCATGCTTCTTTGTTCAGCATCTGATGGACAAGTCTGGGTTTGGCAAATGCCAGAACAAAAACAGATTTTCCTGGCTGTGCCAGTTGTGAAGTTTGGTGGAGGGGGGATAATTCCCTAAGGTTGTTTTTCCAGGCCAAAGACATATTGAATAATTGTACGTTTAAATGTTATGGAAATAGTTGAGGGAAGACCTTATTTTGTTCGCCATGACTGGGCCTTAGGGCACAAAGCAAAGACCAAAATGTCATGGTTGGGGGAGTTAGGTGTAAAAGAACATCATACACCTTTTGGATAAACTAGAATAGAGATCACTAACCAGATCTTCTCCTCCATCATCAATGTTTGACCTCACAAATGCTCTCCTGGATGAATGTACTCAAATTCCCACAAACATATCCATAATCTTGTAGAACGTGTTCCCAGAAGAACGAAGGCTACAAGGGCAGGATCAACTCCATGTTAATAAACTAAAATCTCAAAAAGCTCCGTTAGGTGTGAAATGTAAATGTCACAAAACATTTGTCCATTAATGAGCTTTGGACATCCATGAACGCTACCAGTTCACCAATTGTCCTTCCTTTGCCCACTGTCAGCAGGTACTAACCAATGCACACCAGGAACGTCACACAAGACCTGGTGTTTTGGCGATGTTCTGACCCAGTCATTTAGCCACAATTTGGACCTGGTCAAAGTTGCTTATATCCTAACACATGCCGATTTTTCCTGCTTCCAACACAACCATATTAGTTGACTGTATCCTCACAGCCTACAGTATCCCCCCTTTTCGGTGCCTGTAATGGTGCACACATATACTGATGCCTCTGTTGTACAGTACAGACCAAAAGTTTGGACACAACTTCTCATTCAAAGCATTTTCTTTATTTTCAGGACTCTAAAAATTGTAGATTCACATTGAAGGCATCAAAACTATGAATTAAAACACGCGGAATGAAATGCTTAAAAATGTGTAAAACAACTGAAAATATGTCTTATATTCTAGGTTCTTCAAAGTAGCCACCTTTTGCTTTGATTACTGCTTTGCACACTCTTGGCATTCTCTTGATGAGCTTCAAGAGGTAGTCACCGGAAATGGTTTTCCAACAGACTTGAAGAAGTTCCCAGAGATGCTTAGAACTTGTTGGCCCTTTTGCCTTCACTCTGCGGTCCAGCTCACCCCAAACCATCTCGATTGAGTTCAGGTCTGGTGACTGTGGAGACCAGGTCATCTGGCGTAGCACCCCATCACTCTCCTTGTTAGTCGAATAGCCCTTACACAGCCTGGAGGTGTGTTTGGGGTCATTATCCTCTTGAAAAATAAATGATGGTCCAGCTAAACCCAAACCGGATGGAATAGTTTGCCGCTGCAAGATGCTGTGGTATTCATGCTGGTTTAGTATGCCTTCAATTTTGAATAAATCCCCAACAGTGTTACCAGCAAAGCACCCCCACACCATCACACCTCCTCCTCCATGCTTCACGGTGGGAACCAGGCATGCAGAGTCCATCCGTTCACCTTTTCTACAAAGACACAGTGGTTGAATCCAAAGGTCTCAAATTTGGACTCATCAGACCAAAGCACAGATTTCCATTGGTCTAATGTCCATTCTTTGCGATCTTTAGCCCAAACAAGTCTCTTCTGCTTGTTGCCTGTCCTTAGCAGGGGTTTCCTAGCAGCTATTTTACCATGAAGGCCTGCTGTACAAAGTCTCCTCTTAACAGTTGCTCTAGAGATGAGAAGGTGTGTCCAAACGTTTGGTCTGTACTGTATATCGGCAGGGTCGGACAGCTGAATATCTGACTTCAGCACTTGCCATTAGACAGTAACTTGTTAAAGCATGGACCCTGTACGACTTTATTGACATGTGTTCAGCACAGCTCTGAGTCACAGGACAGAAGTGCAGGGAGATGGTTTATTAGTTACAAATCACAAGTAAAAATGAAAATGTTGAAGCACAAAAAGAACAAAGCAGCAGAAAGTTATAAGCAAGGACAGACTGTGACTATGTTATGCAAGAAGACATATCACACTCAGGACGCAGGTTTCTTCTTCCTCCTCTGCCTGTTTTTATTCTTCCAGCTGGCAGGAACTTGTGATGTTTTCTTTGTCTTTATTTTTAGATTTCTTTTGCTCGTATTTTGCTGTCTGATAGATTAATGAAAAAATGTTGTTAGAATTTTTGTATATATAATTCTGTGAAGGCGCACAATGCTTTCTACTGAGAAGCCATAAAATTAAAACTACCTGCCTAATGCTGGGAGGTCCTTCTTACTCCTAAAGGTGTCTTCTGCTATGTGGCACCAAGATGGAAGACTAAGCCTGCGTGCCCACGATCAGTGTTTGCAGTGTTTTGGATGCAGCGTGTTTTCACTGCGTCCAAATAGCTGTGTTGTACAGTACAAGCACAGTGGATGAGATTTCTAGAAATCCCATGCCCACTGTGCGTTTACGGCCCACAGCAAAAACAGACCTGTGGTGCAGCTTTCCGGGCTGCAGCATGTGAATTCTTTGCTGCGGAGTCGCAAGCGTTTTCCATAGAGAGAATACAAGCGAGAGACCGCAGCGCTCCCAACCCTGATCTTGGGCACAGGAGGCTGCGGTCTCCTACGAAGGAGGCTCACGGTACCCTAAAGCGGGTTTTACACGCTACAATATATCTTACGATGTGTCGGCGGGGTCACGTCGTAAGTGACGCACATCCGGTATCGTAAGTTATATTGTAATGTGTGACAGCTACTTGCGATTGAACGTTAAAACGTTCTTCGCATGCAATTCGTTCAATTGCTAAAAATTGAACGTGAGGTTGTTCAATGTTCCCGAGATAGCACACATCGCAGCGTGTGACACCTCGGGAACAATGAACAGATCTTACCTGCGTCCCGCGGCTCCCGCCGGCAATGCGGAAGTAAGGAGGTGGGCGGGATGTTTACGTCCCGCTCATCTCCGCCCCTCCGCTTCTATTGGCCGCCTGCCACGTGACGTCGATGCGATGCCGGACGTTCCTCTCACTCCAGGAAGTGGACGTTCGCCGCCCACATCGAGGTCATATGGAAGAGTAAGTACGTGTGACTGGAAATAATCGTTTGTGCAACACGCTCAACAAATTGAATGTGCCGCACATACGAAGGGGGCGGTTACGATTGCATACGATATCGTATGCTTAATCGTAACGTGTAAAGCAGGCTTAAGTCCTGTAAGTTGCAAACTAGAGTCTCCATGGGCGTTTTTTTTTTTCTTTTCATACACTACATCCAAGAACAATGTTTTATCCCCCAGTTGAAACATTCAAAGACTGCTAATGGCTCTCCCTGGGATCCTGCATACATCATGCATTAAAGCACACCTGTGCTGTGTGGCCGTTGTTTCATGGACGACACATCCAAGCACACTTGTTACTCGGACGAGCTCCACGAGTATCCAAGCACGCTACACTAATGCTTAATCAAGTAATGAGCACATAAACCTATCA
Source organism: Anomaloglossus baeobatrachus (assembly GCF_048569485.1). Taxonomy (NCBI): domain Eukaryota; kingdom Metazoa; phylum Chordata; class Amphibia; order Anura; family Aromobatidae; genus Anomaloglossus; species Anomaloglossus baeobatrachus. Next base: position 98,659,528 of record NC_134353.1, on the reverse strand, counting down.
CTATAAAGGCACTCATATCTGTGATGCAAGTTCACCAGTTGTTTTTCCCTTACGTTGTCCTGTTATAATAAACTGCTTTTGGTAGGTGCTAACCAGTGTGCATACTTCCCAAAAGACCCAATTTTGGAGATGGTTTGAGCAAGTCATCTAACCATCACTTGGCCCTCAACAAAATCACTGACTTATACTCTAGCCTATTTATCCTGCTTTAATGAATTGACTGCTCACTTGCCATCTAATATATACCAGCCCCAGACAGGTACCTCTTCTATTCAAGCAATACACAGTAAAATAAAGACACACACAACTAAACGTAACCAATATATATATATATATATGGGTTGGACAAAATATTGGAAACACCTAACGTTTTGGCATCATAATCTTCGAACATGTTATAAACATGCAAACCGTGACATATGTTAATGTTTTGTAGTTGATTATATGTGTTATGTAATATGTGTATGTTTTATCTTTCAGGATGATAATGCACCAATTCATACAGCTAGAATCGTTAAAGCATGGCACGAGGAACATTCTAATGTAGTTAAGCATCTCATCTGGCCCCCACAATCCCCACACCTCAACATTATTGAGCATTTATGGTCGATTTTAGAGATTAAAGTTAGACGTCAATTTCCGCCACCATCATCGCTCAAAGAGCTGGAGGGTGTTTTAACTGCAGAATGGGCTAAAATTCCTTTGTAAACAATTCACACCTTGTATGAATCTATACCTTGGAGAATTGAGGCTGTAATCGTCGCAAAAGATGGACCTACACCATATTAAACTAACTTTTGTTGATGTTTCCAGGTGTTTTCATTATTTAGTCCAACCCTTGTATATTATACATAATATATATATATACACATATATATACACATTATATATATATATATATATATATATATATATATATACACACACACACACACACACACACACACACACACACACACACACATATATATGTATATATATAGAGAAATGTTCTTCTTTCTACTCCAGAATTGATCTTTCATTCTCAAAATTCTCAGTTCACCAGTTAAAGGGTTTATCCGGCTTATTTTGAGTTTTTTTCATTATTACCCTATTGGGCTACATTGGGGCAGGTAAGTAGATAGTGAGCACTTACCTGCCCTGCTGTCAGCCCCTCTCTCCCGGCTCAGAGTGGTCATGTGACCGCTCCTGCCGCGATTTTGCTGCTTCCGGTCATTTCATGTCAACATGAGCAGAGCCATGTTGACATGCAAATCTGGAAACAGCATGTCACCTCCCTGCTGGGCTGTACAGTGCGTGGAATCCCCGCCCCCCGTCCCTGCACCCTCCCACAGATTCGCCCGCACCCCGTACTCTGCCCACAACCTCCCCCTGTACTGCTGTGGGGTCCGTGACCTGGGGGAGGGGCCTGTCAGCGCCAGCACCAGGCCCCCTGCTCAGGATCGCACATTCAAATGTACCGGCATCACAGATCACAGATGCCGGTACATTTGAAAGCGCTGATGAGAAGCAGCGCAGCGCTGCTTCTCATCACGGTCCCGCTGTCTGTGCTCTCTTCAGCACAGCGGTGACGTCACTACTGTGCTGATATGGCCAGAGCACAGACAGCGCGCGAACGTGCAGGAGCGGCGGGGACCGAGGACGGGTGAGTATGTACTCCCTACATGTGTTCCCTAAGGGGGTAGGGGGGGTCAGTGCAGAGCGCCGTGTGTGCGTGCGGTGCAGAGCCATATGTGTGTATGCGGTGCAGAGCCTGATGTGTGTATGCGGTGCAGAGCCTGATGTGTGTATGCGGTGCAGAGCCCGATGTGTGTATGCGGTGCAGAGATGTAGGGGTGATTTTATATGACAATACAGCACAGATTAGCTTAAACTCAAAAATGTTTGTTATGTCGGACAACCCCTTTAAATCTATCATCAGTGAATACAAATTTACAAATTAACTCAGAGAAGACAGTTGGTGCTCATAAAGTTCTACGGAGGACTGTGTGGTTTCAGAACGTGCAGCACAATGTCTGGGTGTGTATGTTCCTCCTCTCTCAACAGAATTTTATACTGATCTGAGTAATGGGAAAATCTGTCTTTACTGAATTGAGATTTCACCGAATGAAAGATCAGTCCAGAAGAAGAAAGAAGCAGATTTCTCTGATAAGATGTATTCAAAAGTTGCTTATTTTCACATGTACTGTTGAATTATTAAATAATTTTTCTATGCATGTGTCATAACTCACTTTTTGAGGACCCCAGTAACATGGCGGCGAGGACAGCTGCTGCGTTTGTGGTCTTTTTCTCCACACTGAAAGCAGCCCTCCACAGCACTGCCACAGGGATGGTTTTCCAGAGCACATCGGTCGCAAGAGGAACAATGAGCCCACGCTGTGAAATAAGACCCGTCTTGAATTAGCAGATTCTTAGATGTAATTATACACAATAACCCTAAAGTAAAAAGTAAAATGATGCCTCCCCTCCATATTGTAGATGGGAAGGCAGAGGAAGGTACCATAGTGGTGACACAGCAATGCCATGGTTGTATGTAAATCTCAACAACATTTAGATTGTGTTTTCACCTTGATTTGCTGCGGTTCATCAATGAGTTAATTTGCCGAGAATCTTTTGCAGGTGAAACCTAATGAATAAAAGAGTTCCACCTGCCAAAACCTCATCAAAATGTTATGTGTTTTGTTGTGGTTTAAACCACTCTTACCACTAAAAATTCCCAAACCTTTCGGACCGCAAGAGTCAAAGGTCAGTTAGGAAGTGGATGTGGGATAGTTTTGATAGTTTGCTATGAGCAGAAGTCATTATATGAACGATGCCTTAAGCAGGCCATACACATGCGGCGATGGTGGGGTAGATGCTTGTTTGGTCAACTGCTACCACTTCCGACTCAGCACGATTGTCCATTTGTTTTTAATAAAGAGGACAGTGGCTTTATTTCTTGAAGAATAAAATGGTCGTGCATGTGAATTCACACAACTCAACTCTCATTTCCTTGAAATCATCTGTAGGGGAACAGAGGACATCAGATGACCGACTAATCCCACTTTTAACCTAATGTGCATGGGAGCCTTATTCCCATCTTTTTAAATAGATATTGTCAGATAGTGATCGTAAATACAAGCAACTAAGCAATGTACTGCTTATTAAAGAGGTGGTGCACTACAATGTATAGTCGCTACATTGATTTAAAGCTATGAAGAGTCTTTTTCCAAATAACTCACATTTCCAATTCTGCATGTGAGTGGCCCAATCGCTGTCCACTCAGTCCCCATGACGTGACCTGGGATGCAGCGGCCTCTAATGTCCGATTATGTCACGTGATGTCCGGTGATATCACGTCAACTTCTGCAACTGGAAGTTGACCAGGCATCACCGAGGCGAGATCCAAACTCTCCGAGTGACTGGGCTGTGAGGGCAGAGTTTTACAGCATGTCACAACCCAGCATTTTGCGTGCTTGTGGTGCTCTGTTATAGGGAATCTGCAATGCTTTTACTTTGCAGGGCATTAAAGGGAATCTGTCATCAGTTTTGGGGCCTATAAGCTGCGGCCACCACCGGGCTCTTATATACAGCACTCTAACATGCTGTATATAAGAGCCCAGGCCGCTGTGAGAACATAAAAACCAGTTTATAATACTTTCCTAACGGTCGCACAGTTGGCCATATGGGCGTCTCAGTTGTCCGGTGCTGGCGCTGCCTTTTTCGGCCATTTTCATCCTCTTTCTGAAGCTTGTGTGCAAGATGCGCCTACGTCATACACACTTGCCGGTCCTGACTTGAATGCCGGCGAGTGTGGATGACGTCGGACGCGTCATGCACCGCGGCAAGAGAAGAAGGAGAACAAAGATGGCCAAAAGAGGCAGCACCGGAGAATGGAGACGCCCATATGGCCAACCGCGCAACCATTAGGTATTATAAACTGGTTTTTATGTTCTCACAGCGGCCTGGGCTCTTATATAAAGCATGTTAGAATGCAGTATATAAGAGCCCGGTGGTGGCCGCAGCTTATAGGCTGAAAAAGTGGTGACAGGTTCCCTTTAATGAAAGCAGTGAAAAAGAGTGCGCATGATGCTGGGCTGTGACGTCCGGTGAAACTCTCCTCACAGCCCAGTCATTCAAGGAGACTGGGTCCCGCCTCGGTGATGTCAGGTCAACTTTCAATTCCGGAAGTTGACATGAGATCACCGGACATCAGAGCTCACTGCAGCCCAGGTCATGTGATGAGGATGAGCAGAAAGTGATCGCGCCACTCACAGGTAAAATGGACAACAGAAGGTATTTGGAAAAAGCCTTCTTTCCCAGCTTTAAATCGATGTCACTCACTATACATTGTAGTGGACCACCTCGTTTGCGATATTAACACATTTGTTTATAGCTTGTCGTCCTACCACCGATAGCTTGTAAGCACTGTGTAGAAGCTGGTCCAAGATTAGGAGGTATCAGCTTTAGTTATCCTGGCCAGCTCCAGTATTTACAAGCTCAATAGAAAAGGAGTCTGTAATCACCGCACATGTTCTGCTGTCTAGAAGCTGCGGCCATTCTTTAAGGCAACGAGCTGTAAACAACAGAAATGGGTTAACATCTCAAGGATGGATGAAAATTTTAGTAATCAGCAAATTGCAAGACTGCTTAACAAGAATCAGATAATACCCTTCTATGAAGATGGGAATAAACCTTTAACCTGCTCCACGTGACCAATGGAACTAAACCTTCCTGATAAGCAAATGAAATCAGAACTTTAACAAGCGTTGAAAACAACAATAACAGTATATCTATGGGAAAAACAACAAGAAATAACCTAAAACTGATAGAAAAAATAAAAAGATAAAATGTTATGCATTTACTTGACTTTTTATGATGGAAAAAAGGTGAAACAAGTAATGGAATATAACTGTAAAGTGATGTAGAATATGTTGGCGCTATATAAATAAAGATAATAATAATAATAATAGTAATAAAAAAAACAACAACGTATATAAGAAAAGCAGGGTCTATTACAGAATACTATGTTTCGAAAGTGAATTTCGAGAATGTTTCGAAAATGGGATTTCCAAAACTATAATAAATTCAGTAAATTGAATTCATAGTGAAATATTAATATCAATGACTTACATTATGTCTACGGGAAGTTAATGTGAAGAAAACATGATCAGTCAAAAAATACTTTTTATCATATCTTAGGCCCATTGTAAGATCCTAATATACAGACAGGATCACAAAGGCATTTTTCCTTGTCTTGCTCCATATTCAGGTCTCTTTTTTTGGTGAAAAGTTGTCAAATATTTGCAAACGTGAGTAAATGATATAATCCCGGTGAAGTGCTCTCAATCACACACGTGCTGACAGCTCACTGATGTAAGGCACATTTGTATGGAAATTCTTTGTGAATGTGTGAATGGAGGTAGGGCAGGGCTGTGAGGCAAAATGGGATAATGTGCAGTATCTTATAGAAATGTGGTCCCCAAACAGTGGCTGAAAGAACCCCATTGTGTGGCTCACGACTGTTTGTTCAGGCAAGTGTCACTCTCAACTCTATTGGGACATTTTTACTATATAAGAGGACACTCAGAGCATTACTGCTTCATAAGGGGAGATTTTGGTCATTATTAACCCCTTCAGCCCCCAGCCTGTTTTCACCTTAAAGACCGGGCCATTTTTTGCAATTCTGACCAGTGTCACTTTGACAGGTTATAACTCTGGAACGCTTCAACGGATCCAGGCGATTCTGACATTGTTTTTTCGTGACATATTGTACTTCATGTCAGTGGTAAATTTAGGCCGATATGTTTTGCATTTATTTGTGAAAATTTCGGAAATTTGGCGAAAATTTTGCAATTTTCAAAATTTTAAATTTTATGCCCATAAATCTGAGAGATATGTCACACAAAATAGTTACTAAATAACATTTCCCACATGTCTACTTTACATCAGCGCAATTTTTGAGGAAAAAAAAAAAATTTCTGTTAGGAAGTTAGAAGGGTTCAAAGTTCATCAGTAGTTTCTCATTTTTCCAACAAAATTTACCAAAAAAATTTTTTTTAGGTACTACATCACATTTGGAGTGATTTGAGAAGCCTAAGCGACAGAAAATACCCAAAAGTGACGCCATTCTAAAATCTGCACCCCTCATTCTGCTCAAAACCACATCCAAGAAGTTTATTAACCCTTTAGGAGCTTCACAGCAACCAAAGCAATGTAGAAGGAAAAATGAAAATTTTACTTTTTTTTACACAAAAACGTTACTTTAGCCATAAAATTTAGCATTTTCACAAGGGTATCAGGAAAACTGCATCATAAAATGTATCGTGCATTTTCTCCTGAGTACGCAGATACCTCATATGTGGTGGTAATCAAATGTTTGGGCACACAGCAGGACTCGGAAGGCAAGGAGCGCCATTTGAATTTTTGAGTGCAAAATTAGCTGCACTCATTAGCAGACGCCATGTCGAGTTTGAAGACCTCCTGAGGTGCCTAAACAATGGAGCTCCCCCACAAGTGACCCTATTTTGGAAACTAGAGCCCTCAAATAATTTTTCTAGATGTTTGATGTGCACTTTGAACCCCTGGGGGCTTCACAGACGTTTATAACGTTGAGCCGTGAAAAGAAAAATTTTTTTTTTACCACAAAACTGTTGCTTCAACCAGGTAGCTTTTTTTATCACAAGGGTATCAGGAAAAAGTGCACCATAAAATGTATTGTCCATTTTCTCCTGAGTACGCAGATACCTCATATGTGGTGGAAATCAAATGTTTGAGCACACGGCAGGACTCGGAAGGCAAGGAGCGCCACTTGAATTTTTGAGTGCAAAATTAGCTCCTCTCATTAGCGGACGCCATGTCGGGTTTGAAGACCCCCTGAGGTGCCTAAACAATGGAGCACCCCCACAAGTGACCCCATTTTGGAAACTAGAGCCCTCATGGAATTTATCTAGCTGTTTAGTGAGCACTTTGAACCTCTGGAGGCTTCACAAACGTTTGTAATGTTCAGCCGTGAAAATATATATTTTTTTTTTTTACCACAAAATAGTTTTTTCAACCAGGTAGCTTTTTTTTCCACAAGGGTATCAGGAAAAAATGCACCATAAAACGTATTGTGCAATTTCTCCTGAATACACAGATACCTCACATGTAGTGGAAATCAATTGTTTGGGCGCACGGCGGGGCTCAGAAGAGAAGGAGCGCCATTTCACAGCAAAATTGGTTGGAATTATTAGCAGACGCCATGTTGCATTTGGAGACCCTCTGAGGTGCCTAAACAATGGAGCTCCCCCACGTGACCCCATTTTGGAAACTAGACCCCCCCACGCCCATATACAAAAAAAATAGTTTGGCGAAATAAAAAATACAGACGTCAGTAAAAAAAAAAAAAAAGAATAAAAAAAAATATGAGCGCTTGCCACTAAGACCAGTGCCAAATGTGAGAGCAATGCACGAGTCTCGCATCGCATCATCCACTCCAGTCTGGAAGCGAGCAGCTGCACTGGATAATGCGACGCGAGAGGGCGCGGCGGCGGATGGAGGGGCGGCAGATGAGAAAGGGCGCAGCGGATGGAGGAGCGGCAGAGGATGAGAAAGGGCGCAGTGGATGGAGGAGCGGCAGAGGATGGGAAAGGGCGCAGTGGATGGAAAAGCGGCAGAGGATGGGAAATGGCGCAGCGGATGGAGGATGGGAAATGGCGCAGCGGATGGAGGAGCGGCGGAGGATGGGGGGGGTGAGATTGGGGATAGCTACCTTACAGGATGGATCCAGGCAGCAGGATCACAGCAGACAGAAGAGGCAACAGATTGAGGAGGGTGAGAGGGGGCGTAGATGAAGAGGATGGGAGAGAGCAGGCAGCAGATCGGGGAGGGGGGCAGAGTCTGATGGGAGAGAGCGATGGCACATGAGGGGGGGAGGTAGCACATGGAGGGGGGGGGCAGCACATGGAGGGGGTGGGAGAGGCAGCACATGGAGGTGGGGGAGGCAGCTTGCAGCACATGGAGGAGGAGGGGGGGGAGGTGTAGTGGCGGATGGAGAAGGGGCAGCCGATGGAGGAGGCAGCGGCCGATCGGGAACAGTGGCGGCAGATTCGGGGGCAGCGGCGGCTGAAAAAGGTGGGTGCGACGGCGGCGGGGACAGCGGCGTGGCTGGCGATGGCGGCAAGGACAGTGGCGGGCGTGGCGGGGACAGCGGCGTGGCTGGCGGTGGCGATTGGGGACAGCGGCGGGGTGATCGGGTACAACGGCGTGGCTGGCAGTGCCGGGGACAGCGGCGGTGACAGTAGCGGGGAGAACGGCGTGGCTGGCGGTGGCGATCGTGGGCAGCAGCGGGGTGAGTGGCGTGGCTGGCGGTGGTGATCGGGGACAGCGGCGGGGTGAGCGGCGTGGCTGGCGGTGGCGGGGACAGCGGCGTTGCTCGTGGTGGCAATCGGGGACAGCAGCGGGGTGATCGGGGACAGCGGCGTGGCTGGCGGTGGTGGGGACAGCGGCGGTGACAGTGGCGGGGACAGCGGCGTATCGGGGACAGCGGCGGGGCGGGACAGTGGTGGATCGGGGGGCTATAACTTACCGATAGGCGACCGCTCTCCTCAGCTTTCAGGGACGGACTCGGGTCACCGGCACCAGATCCACGGTGATTGGAGAAATCGGCCACAAGACCGGTCTCTCCAATCAGAGCTGGGGGCGGGTGAATCACCTATCACCCAGCTCCAGCCAATGATCAGAGCTACAGCTGCTCTGATCAGGGCTGGATTTCAATGTTCCAGCCATTTTCAATGGCTGGAACATTACAGTGACTGTAATTGGCTGAGCGGCGTTAATCAGCCAATCACAACCTCTGTAGGTTCGGGGAGGAGGCACCACCCCTCCTGAGGTCAGGCAGAGGTCCCCTCCTTCCCGAATCTACTATTTGATTACACCGATCGCACTAACGGGGGCTCCGGGGCCGCGATTTCGCCATGAAGTACTGGGTACGTCATGGGTCGTTTAGCTCCATGTCACCATGAACTTATAAGAGGGCACTACTACTTCTTAAGGGGGCAATCAAGACACCATTAGTTTATCCGGACATTATAACCTTCAAAGGGGCACACACTGCGAAGATTTCTATGGATAGAATGTGAATGTTTCCTTTATGTTAATGGTTTATATACTGAACAAAAATATGAATACAACACTTTTGGTTTTGCTCCCATTTTTCATGAGCGGAATTCCAAGATCTAAGACTTTTTCTATGTAGCCAAAAGGCCTTTTTCTCAAATATTGTTCACAAATTTGTCTAAATCTGTGTTAGTGAGCACTTCTCCTTTATGGAAATAATCCATCCACCTCACAGGTGTGGCATATCAAGATGCTGATTAGACAGCATGATTATTGCACAGGAGTGCCTTATGCCTGCTTTACACGAGACGACCGATTGTGCGATGTCACGAGCGATCGTACCCGCCCCCGTCGTTTGTGCGTCATGGGCAAATCGCTGCCCGTTTCGCACAAAGTCGTGAAACCGCTGTCACACGTACTTACCTGCTGAGCGACCTCGCTGTGGGCGGCGAACATCAACCTTCCTAAAGGGGGAGGGACGTTCGGCGTCACAGCGACGTCAAACAGCCGCCGGCCAATAGAAGCAGAGGGGCGGAGATGAGCGGAACATAAACATCCCGCCCACCTCCTTCCTTCCGCATAGCCGCCGGACACTGCTAAGCTGTGTTCATCGTTCCCGGGGTGTCACACGGAGAAATGTGTGCTACCCCGGGTACGATGAACAACCGGCGCCATTTTAATTAAAGAATTTTTTAAAACTGAGCGACGAGTACACGACTCACGATTTGTGAGCGATACTGCGTCGCTCGGAGGTGTCACACGAGACGACGTCGTGAACGATGCCGGATGTGCGTCACGAAAACCTTGACCCCGACGATGCATCGCACGATAACTCGTCTCGTGTAAAGCCCGCATTAGGCTGGCCACAATAAAATGTGCAGTTTTATAGTATTGGGGGGCTCCAGGGGGGTCAGAAAATGTGTCAGTATCTGGTTTGACCACCATTTGCGAGTGTATCATATACCCTGTACAGTGAAAACCGGGATTCATCCGTGAAGAGAACACCACTTCAACGTGCCAGACACCATTGAATAAAAGCATTTGCCCACTCAATTCAGTTACGAAGGCAAACTGCAGTCAGGTGGAGACCCCGATGAGGACCACAAGCAGCTGATGAGCTTCACTGGGATGGTTTCTGACAGTTTCTGCAGAAATTCTTTATTTAAGCAGCTGATTGTTGCAGCAGCTGTCAGAGGGGCCGGTCTCAGACAATAATGGAGGTGAAGATGCTGGATGTGGAGGTCCTGGGCTGCTGTGGTTACACGTGGTCTGTTTTTGTGAGGCCAGTTGGCTCTACTGACAAATTCTCTGAAATACCTTTGGAGATGGCTTATGGTGGAGAAATGAACATTTAATTCACTTCACAGGCAACAGCTCTGGTGGACATTCCTGTAGTCAGCATGTCAATTGCACACTGCCTCAAAACTTGCGACATTTGTGGCATTGTGCTGTGTGATAAAACTGCACATTTTGGAGTGGCATTTTATTGTGGCCAGCCTAAGGCACACCTGTGCAATACTCATGTTGTCCAATCAGCATCTTGATATTTCACACCTGTAAGGGCAGTTTCACACATCTGGCATTTCGCCGGATTGACGGATCCGGCACACTCCAGTACAGTGTAATGCAGTACAATGGCATCGCGGCAACCTTTGGTCACATGCTGTCATGTGACCGGAGCATGTGACCGGAGCTTGCCGCAATGCCATTGTACAGCAACACTGTACTGGAGTGTGCCGGGTCCGTCAATCCGGCAAAATGCTGGATGTGTGAAATGGCCCTAAGGTGGATGGATTATCTTGGCACAGGAGAAGTGTTCACTAATACACATTCAGACAAATTTGTGAATATATGAGAGAAAAAGGCCTTTTGTGTACATAGAAAAAGTCTTAGATTTTAGAGTTCAGCTCATGAAAAATGGGAGCAAAAACAAGTGTTGCGTTTATGTTTTTGATCGGAATAGCATGGAGGCAAATCCTTAGTGAAAGGAGAGGAAAAGAATTAATAGAGTTGAGCGAGTATCTAACTATTCGCACTCGCTATACTCATAACGGGTACTGTGTAATACTCACATATTCCTTACAAATAGCGTGTACAATGCAAGTCAATGGGGAAAAACTCACAAAGTAATGAGTAACCCAAATGCCGTACTATTCGTGCGAGTAGCAAATAGTGCGGCATTCGAGTTACTCGTTACTTTGCGAGTTTTCCCCATTGACTTGCATCGCACACGCTATTTGGAACGAATAAGCAAGTAGTAAATAGTACTTGTTATGAGTATAGCGAGTATGAATAGTTAGGTACTCGCACAACTCTATTCACAAATAAAACTTTGTGACTTTCATTTTTTGCTACAGGGATCCAGTCAATGGGTCACCTTAACATCAGGTCACCATCTTGATTGTCTCTGTGAGCCGGATTTCACGCGAGCCTTAGCATGTTGTAGAAGCATGTTCTGCAGAAACAGTAATAACCAAGGAATAGTGAATCCGACTGCAAGCTAATCTATTTATATGTGTAAGGGATGTGCCCCTGTATTTTAATAAGCTGTGCCATCTCATGATAATTATTTATAGGTTTTGTATCTGACAGGATATATTTGCGTATGGTTCTTTGGCCCTAATTCCAGGTTCCACCCAATTCCTGTAGACTTTGATGACAACTTGTATGCAAGATTATAAGGAAGTAATTACTAAAAAAAATACTGTAAATCAGAAAATAAAGTTCAGTAGTTACCTCTTACTTTTAGTTTTGCAAATTAACAGGAAGAAATGCTAGCGTGGTACTTACATGGCTTCACACATTTATTACACAGGAGACAGTGTTTCCACGCTCGGCCATCCTAGAAGAAAATAAAGAGAATTTTGTTACTTACCGTAAATTCTTTTTCTTATAGTTCCGTCATGGGAGACCCAGACCATGGGTGTATAGCTACTGCCTCCGGAGGACACACAAAGTTACTACACTCAAAACGTGTAGCTCCTCCCTCCTAGCATATACACCCCCTGCTAGCCAGTCCTAGCCAGTTTAGTGCAAAAGCTGAAGGAGGACATCCACCCACAAGAAGAGACAGAGTAAAATCCGGAAGAACCGGAACCTCTGTCTACAACAATAACAGCCGGTGAAGACACACGGAACAAGAAACCTGCCAACAGGCAACAGGGAGGGTGCTGGGTCTCCCATGACGGAACTATAAGAAAAAGAATTTACGGTAAGTAACAAAATTCTCTTTTTCTTTATCGTTCCTATGGGAGACCCAGACCATGGGACGTTCAAAAGCAGTCCATGGGTGGGAATAAACAGACAACTGAGAAGCAGGCAAACCCAACTTCACAAATGGGCGACAGACGCCTGAAAGATGCGTCTGCCCAAGCCCGCGTCTGCCAAAGCAAGAGCATGCCTTGGATAGAGCTTCGAAAAAGTATGCAGACTAATTCGAGCTGCAGTCTGACAGACCTACTGAGCCGTAGCCTGGCGTGAAAGCCCAAAAGGCACCGACAGGTCTGATCAAATGTGCTCTAATCCCCGGCGGGGAAGGCACTTGAGTACACTTGTAGGCCTCGGAAATGGCCGACCTAAGCCAACGAACCAGGGTCGGCTTAGATGCCGAGAGACCGCTACGCTGACTAGCAGTCAGTACTAGAGAGAGGTGCACCGCCTAATAACGGCGGTGTGAGACACATAGATCCGGGGCGCCCGCACCAGATCCAGGATATGCAACGCTTCCTCAAAGCGATGAACAGGAGCCGGACAAAAGGAAGGCAGGAAAATTGCCCCGGATAAGGTGGAAGCTGTAACCACCTTAGGGAAAAAAGTCCGGAGTCGGACGGAGACCACCTTGTCTTGATGCAAAAGACCAAAAAAAGGGGGTGACTCAGAGAAAGTGCCGCCAGAACTCCCTGGCGGGAAATTATAGCCACTAGAAAGACTACTTTCTGTGAAATATGAAACAAAGAAACCTCCCTAAGAGGCGCAAAGGGGGGTTTCCGGGAACCGGGAGGACCGGATTAAGGTCCTAGGGCTCCATAGGCCGCCGGAAAGGCGGAATGATGTGAGATGCGCCCTTAAAGGAGCGCACCGGAGCCAGCCGGACGATACGCCGCTGGCACATACTGACAGAGCCGAGACCTGTCCCTTAATGAGGGATAGTCCTAGCTGTAGACCGGACTGTGGAAGGGACAGGAGGGTCGGCAAGGCTAAAAAGGTCCAAGGACACTTTGGAGCTCGAGTCATAGCGGAGATGACTTCAGGAAGGATACCAGAAGTCGCCAAGATCCAGGACTCAATAGCTACGCCGTCAATCTGAGAATCCAGAATTCTGACGGAAAAAACTGACCTTTTGAGAAAAGGTCTGGACAGTCCGGAAGATGCCATGGCAACCTAACGGACAAAAGGAGCAGGTCAGGGTACCAAGCCTGCCTGGGTCAGTCTGGAGTAAGAGAATGACCCGACGGCCCCCTTTACTGATCTTGCGCAGGACTCTGGGCAAGAGGTAGAGACGAAGCTGGGATCAAACATGAGCCAGTGTGTCTACCGCAAAACCTGAGGATTGTGGACCACGGTTGGACAGCTGAAATAGTATGCCTCGCAGTTTTGACATCTAGGATGTGGGCTGCGGATACGGTGGACTAGGAGTCCCTTGTCCACTGAAGAATGTTGAGGCGCCAAGATTGCCAGGCGGCTGAGTGTCCCGCCCTGGAAGTCGATGTAGGAAAACGCTGTCACGTTTTCCGACTGGACTCGAATGTGCCTAGCCGCCAACAGATGGTGAAGGCTTAGAGAGCTAGAAAAAGAGCTCTGATTTCCAGCCTATTGATCCAGAGGGCTGATGCGGACAGAGTCCAAGCGCCCTGCGCTCCACGGTGGAGATATACTGCTCCCAAGGCGGAAAGACCAGCACCCTGGTGAGGATCACCCGGGACGGGGCCAGGAAGGAGCGTCCCTGAGACAGAGTGGCCGAAACCACCACTGAAAACGAGCCCCTGGTCAGTGGCAAAGCCACCACCCCGTGGAAGGAGGGAGTTCGCGTGTACAGCGGAAAACATCCAGTCTCAGAGGACGCAGGAGAAACTGGGCAAGGAATCGCTTCCATTGACGCCACCGTCTGACCAGCACCTGTATTTGGTGTCTGATAGAACGACGTCGACCGCCAGCGGAGGGACTACTGATCGACTAAGAGCAGCTTCACAAGAGCCGACAGAGTCTCGAATTGCGTCCCTGAGAACCTCTGGTTCGAAGTCAGAGTGGACTTGAACAGAATGACAAGCCACCCAGATAGGTTAGAGTGGCGAGAGTAAGCGAAGTACTCTGCTAAGAGTCTGCACTGGATGAAGCCCCGAGAAGAAGGCCGTCCAGGGCAAACGATCACTGCCAATCCCTAGGGGTGCAGGACCTTAATCACAGCAGCCCCAATGAGAATACTCGAGGGGCCGTGGCTAACCCCAAGGGAAGAGCCACGAATTGGACCACTCCGATGGCAAAACGTAGTCAACGCTGGTGTGAAACTGCGATTGACCCCTGCCGAAAAGCATCTCTGATGCCGATGGCTGCTAGGGAATCTCCTTGGGTTCTTGATTGATCCGGTGAAAAAAACACACGGAACAAGACCGAGGCTCCATGTGAAAACGCCACACCTGACCATGCTGAAAAAGCTAAAGATCTAGGTCGGAAGGCACCGCCCTCTTCGGGGACTAGAAATAGATTTGAACAAAAATCTCAGAACGGTTCCCAGTCGAGAACCGGTACAATTACTCCATTGGCCTGCAAGAAATGCCACGGCCTGTGAGAAGGCGGCGGCCTTGGAGCCGGGAGGTGACAGAAAAAAATCTGTTTGGCGGGTGGACAGAAATCCATCCTGTAGCCATGGGAGATATGATCTCGCCCCCACTGAACGGAGACGTGGTAGAACCATACGTCGCCAAGTGGAGAGAGCCTGCCACCGACCAAGGAGGTGGTTGGCGTGGCTAGATAGCTCGGAGGAAGCTGACTCCGTGGTAGCATCTCCTGCGGTCTTTTGAAGACGCAGCTTCAAGCTATTTGGTTCTATGAACCAAGGCCGAGCTAGAGGACGATCAGATGGAGGAACGGAAACCACCAAAACCTCAACTGATTCCTGTCCTGGACAGGTTCCCTGGTTTAGGTTTGTGGCAAGGAAGAACTCTCCCCGCCAAGAGCTTCCTGAATTTCATCCAGTTGGTTCCGAAGAGACTGGTCCCACCAAAGGGGAGCCCAGCAAGGAACCCCTATAGAGGCATCTGCTTTCCATTACCGAAGCCACAGGAGCCTGCGGATAGCGAGGAAAGTAGGCAAGACCACCGCCGTGCGGTGTCCAGCATGGCAGACCTGGCATAGGATGAAAAGACTGAAGTCTGGAAGTTCAGGCAACCGTTTTGGGCATAGAGTCCCTGTGAGGGAATGCATCTCCTCCAGACAAGCAGAGAAGGTACAAAAGAACCGCACTGCCGTAAAGCTGAGGAGAACGAAGCTGCTGCCGCCCCAATACCGACTTGGCCCAAGGACAACCGGGCGGACCGCAAAACCTTAAGTGAGGAGCTAACAGCCACTGACATAACGGTCCGGGCTGAGCCACCTGAGGTGACTGAGCCCACTTCTTGACCACCATTGGTGGACAGGGGAAACACAGTCCTCAGAATCACGCTTCATGGGAAGCGACTGTCAGAGCGGACCCTGGGCTTGGTCACAGGGGCCTGAAAACTGGAGTGGTTAAGGAACACACTTTGTGTTCTCCTAGGTAAGGTAACTCCGGCGGATTGGGGTCCAGTACAAAATTAATGTACCGTGGGAGCCCTATAGAGGTGCCGTCAGCCACTGATACAACTATCCGGGCTGAAAGTCTGGACACTGGAGGGGCCACGTTTGGCGAATGAGTACACTCCTTGACCACCTCTGATGGGAGGGGGAAACAGGCCGCAGAACCCCGCTTTGGGGTCTGCAGGACAGGCTGTGAGCTTGGACGCAGCAGGCTGAAAACTGGAGTGGTTAAAGAACACACTCCTCGTCCTGTTAAAGGTATACTGATGCCTTTCTGCCAGCGGGGAATACTCCCCTGATACGGGCGGATGGAGGTCCAGTACAAGTATAATGGACGCAATCCAATCATTCGGCTCTGCGTCACGTACGGACGGATCAATGTACATAAAGTAGCGTCCGAGCCCCTGGTAGAGACATCCTCCTCGTCCAGTGAGTCAGCTCGTAATCGGAGCTGCGGGACGGGGAAGGACAGGGGACCCTGTGTCTCCCTGTCAGGAGGACGGGGTCTGAGCCCAGAAGGAGAGTCCTTTGTGAGCTTTATTGAGCGAGCTGAAGCAGAAAACGCCCTGAGAGGGGAGCTGCATGCTCAGCAGATGCCAGGACAGCCGACCCCTGGAAATAGGATTCCCTCAGGGGTCAGCCACCGAAACCGGAGCAGATGGAGGGGCCACTAATTAGCAATCAATCGGCTCTGCCTCCAAGCTGAGGGGCCACCATGGTTATGAGCTCGGTACAGCCGTACGAGACTACCTGCAGTGCATAATAAAAACAACCTGCAGCCCTGCTCTGTGAGACATGCTGCAGAGGTGGGGGCTCTGTCAAGACTGGCCCCCAGCATATATAAACCGATAAAACAAGCAGCTGCACAACCGGAGGTTGTGGCTGCCAATCGTTTAAACAGACATGTCTGTGCCCCCTGGTCCCTCAGCCCAGGTCCCCACTTGTCACACTGTGGAATCTCTGTGCCTATGCAGGCACAGAGAACGCCGAGAAAATGGCGACCGGAGCGAGGAGAGGGGGCGGGGCCTACTCTTAGAGCGGCAAAAGGATTCCCTCAGTGAGGTAGCCAGGGGAGGGAATCCTTCCTCAATGAGGAGTGTCCCTTCCCTTGTGCTGCGCAGCCGCTGGGCGGAGCTACACTGCCTCTCTGCAAGACTGACATGCAGAGACAGTGGAAACCGAAACTAGGCCTCAGGCGAAGCCGGGGCCTAGAGTAAAACATGCGGCCGGCGTGCAGGCACCATCGGCGCGGTTCTCCAGTGAAAACTGGAGAACCGGCCGGAAATGTTAACACCAAACATAAAACACACTCCCCCAATAAATAAACATAAAGGACCCCTGGAAAGACCACTTTCTGTGGTAATAACGTCTCATATACTTAGCTTGAGACGCAGGTTGCCAGGTTCCTGGGGGATGATAGCTCCGTCCAGCAGGGTCCTGCAAAAGGGCTGCGGATGGAGACCGGTCTCCTGCAAAGCAGTGAGAACCGTGTTGGCTCCCACTTCAAGCCAGAGCCCCAGCATGGGATGGTGAAGGAGCGCGGCATGAAAGGGATACAGCCCTGAAATCAACCTTAACAGCACCGCCCAGTGGGGTGAGAAGGGACATGCCGGGAGTCCAGACTGGACCCGCTTTTCTTCCAAATCTTTGTCCAAAAGGAAAAATCAAAAATCAAAATCAGAGAATGCATGTGTGTGTGATCCTCCTGAAACACAAAGCATGAAACTGGCTAGGACTGGCTAGCAGGGGGTGTATATGCTAGGAGGGAGGAGCTACACGTTTTGAGTGTAGTAACTTTGTGTGTCCTCCGGAGGCAGTAGCTATACACCCATGGTCTGGGTCTCCCATAGGAACGATAAAGAAAATTACATTTACATGCGCCCTCGTATATTCTTTTTGGTATCAACTGCAAGGGAGAATTAATTTCAGGTTAGATATGTAAATAAAAAAAATCCTGGGTAGGGATTAAAGCCCTCAGACATTAGACTAAAAAGGGCCACGCCTGCCGATATCAACGGGCCTGGTTGACATGTGTGGGGGTGCCGACCAAGTGATCTTTGGGGAGATGCCAATCGGTCCTGTCTGATTATGGACTGTTGATCATTTGGTTCTCCTTGAGATAAGATGGCGGCACAGAAGTCTACCGTAGGCTCTCTCATAGGGAACACAGGAGCACTTGGCCAAGCAAGCACTCCTGTGTATAGGAGAGACAGTAGACATGGCATAGTCCCCGGTCCAGATGGCTGCAGGCTGGCAGCTCCTAGACCCAACTCTTCCACACATGGGAGCGTTCGTGCTTCTGTGTTCTCTATGAGAGAGACGATGCTATCATCATCATCTTTGATGATGACTAATTTCTTAAGGCCCAGTCACACACAACAACTTACCAGCGATCCCGACAACTATACGACCTGATAAGGATTGCTGGTAAGTCGCTGGTGAGATGTCACACAATCAGACCTTACCAACGACGCAGTAACGATGAGCGACCTGTATAACGATCTCGGCGGGTAACGACCCTGTAAGGGGGCCATTGGTAGGTGTCAAACACAGCGATACGTCCTGCCCAGCAGGACATCGCTTTTGAAGAAAATGGTCCGGACCATTCGGCAACGACTAGCGATCTCACAGCAGGGGCCTGATCGCTGGTAGGTGTCACACATAACAAGATCGCTGGCGAGATCATTACTACGTCACAGAAACTGTGGCTCAGCAACGATCTTGTTAGTGATCTCGTTCTGTGTGACGGGACCTTTAGTGAACAAAGGATCAGCAGTCCAAAATCAAACATGCTGGGTCCTTATCTCCCTGACATTGTCTGGGAGATTAGGGGCCCCCATACACATTAGACTCTGAGCAGAATGGGTCAAAATTGGCAGGTTTGGCCGACATTAGTCTAATTTGTATTGGGACTTATGCAGTTCATTATGGTTATCTGAGCTCTGTTGTGTTGCGAGCCATGCACCTGTGTGACCATCAGACAACCAGGAGAGATCTTCATAAGCAAGAACTAAGGCTTCTAATTCCATATCTGCAAGCAGAGATCTTGAAAACTAACTAATATGTTTAGAATTACACATATTTTCATTACACAAAAAATAAAATCAATGATTTAATTTTTGTCTTTACAACCGATTTTCAAATAGCTTAGTTACCATTAAAGGAAACCGGTCACCTACTCACCTACGGGGCAACCCAGTCCGATGGGCGTTGCTGGTCTTGACTCAGCGTCTCCTCTACATTTACGATTGCCAATTTCAGTCTTGCTTTGTGTGGATGATACGTTCTACGTCATCCACACAGTGACCTCCATTCTGCTCCTGCGCACTTCTCTCTGCCCTGCTGCAGGCATAGCAAAGTATAATAATACGCTGGCACGGAGAAAGGACAGAGAACATCAGAGCATGCGCACTAGAATATTTTGATTAGCTCTCGGCAGGGCAGAGAGAAATGTGTGCACTCAGGAGTGCAATTGGAGGACACCATGTGGATGACATAAAACGTGTCATCCACACGAAGCAAGAGGGAAGACAGTGATTGCAAAGATAGAGGCGGCGCCAGGTCAAGACCAGCGACGCCTATTGAACCACCCTGACCGCAAGTGAGTAGGTGACAGGTTCCTTTTAAAAAAATTATAGTGACAGGCTCTCCGGGTACCGTTCTAACTGTAGATCCGAAAATGAGGATGTAAGATAAATGCCATTACCTTTGAGGGGCACGAATTGCAGATTTCACAATGCTTATTTTCAGAAGACACGTATCTCTTGCAGACGGAGCAGAACCTAGATTGTCAAACAATGCAAGGGCCAAGATAAAAAGTATATATATTTACATTTAAAATCTGAGGTTGTGAGTACATTTATGAAAAATATAAATATAGCAACAAGAGAAAATATATAATATAATTAGATAAAAAAAAGTCAAAAGGAGTGGAGGAAGTAATGACAGGAACAGACTCAGGGATAGCAGCCTGCAATCATGGAGACAAGAAGCAAACATCAGTCTTCATAGGAGCTGCAGACGCCAACAGAAGGCGTTTAAGTTTTGATTAAAAATATTTTTGTTTTAAAATGTTTAAAGGGGAGGGGTTTTCTCACTAACAAAGTTCATTTCAAAATTGTTATTAATGAATAGATCTCGGAATAATAATCATTTCTACAATTGGATGCGTTTAAAAAAAATGTTCCTCTGCTGAGATATTCTTATATATGTGTCCTGCTGTGTACTGTGTAATGGCCGTGTCTGACCGTACAGGGACATGGGTCTGATGGCTCCTGGGCCGGGGTGAAACAAGAGTATAAAGACAGGGCAACATAACGGGGGGAAGCCAGCACTGCCTGAGAATGGCATGCAAAAAAAAATTTTTTAGTGTAAATTCACAAATATTCGAACTGTACTATAATGCAAATTGAGATTTTTAGCAAAAGATTGATGAATAATTTGAGCCGCCCCTGCCAACGTCAAGGCAAATCTCTACTCTATATTTATATTTTCATTGTGCCATACGGCTAACTAATTAAATTAAAAGCAGAACCATATTAAAGCAACACATACGTATACCTTATACCGTGTTTTTCCAAAAAATAAGACCTCCCCCAAAAATAAGCCCTAGCAGGGATTTTCAGCATTTTCGGAGAAAGGCTTAAATATAAGCCCTCCCCCGAAAATAAGCCCTAGTCGCAGATCAATAATGAAGTGTCCGTGCAGCTAAAAAAGTTACAGATACTGCAGGACACGTCATTATAGACAGTGGCACCCGGCAATTACACTCACCCGACACTGAGAGGCAGGACCTACAGTGATCACACACCCGCACTCATCAGCTCACACACACACACACACACACACACACACACACACACACACACACACACACCAGATCTCTCACACACACCAGATCTCACACACAAACATCGGATCGCACACACAGTCAGATCGCACACACAGTCAGATCGCACACACAGTCAGATCGCACACACAGTCAGATCGCACACACAGTCAGATCGCACACACAGTCAGATCGCACACACAGTCAGATCGCACACACAGTCAGATCGCACACACAGTCAGATCGCACACACAAACATTGGATCACACGCAAACATCAAATCACACACACACAAACATCGGATCGCACACACATCGGATCGCATACACACTCACCTCATCCAGTGACACCGAAGCGGGGAGAATCCTGAGAGGCAGTGAGGGCAGTGCAACGAAGAGGACCTGCGGCCGGACACTTGACTTGCTCTCATTCCCTGCTGCCATAAGTGCTGGATGTGATGTGTGTGTGTGTTTGTGTGTGTGATCTGCTGTGTGTGTCTGGGATCGACTGTGTGTGTGTCTGCAATCCGCTGTGTGTTTTTCTGCGATCGGCTGTATATGTCTGCGTTCGGCTGTGTGTATCTGTGATCGGCTGTGTGTGCCTCTGATCAGATGTGCCTGCGATCGGCTGTGTGTGCCTGCGATCGGCTGTGTGTATCTGTGATCGGGTGTGTGTGCCTGCGATCGGCTGTGTGTGCCTGCGATCGGCTGTGTGTGCCTGTGATCGGCTGTATCTGTGATCGGCTGTGTGTGCCTGTGTTCGGCTGTGTGTGCCTGTGTTCGGCTGTGTGTATCTGTGATCGGGTGTGTGTGCCTGCGATCGGCTGTGTGTGCCTGCGATCGGCTGTGTGTGCCTGTGATCGGCTGTATCTGTGATCGGCTGTGTGTGCCTGTGTTCGGCTGTGTGTGCCTGTGTTCGGCTGTGTGTATCTGTGATCGGCTGTGTGTGCCTGTGATCGGCTGTGTGTGCCTGTGATCGGCTGTGTGTGCCTGTGATCGGCTTTGTGTGCCTGCGATCGGATGTGTGTATCTGTGATGGCTGTGTGTGCCTGCGATCTGCTGTGTGTGATCTGCTGTGTATATCTGTGATCTGCTGTGTGTGTGATCTGCTGTGTGTGATGTGCTGTGTATATCTGTGATCTGCTATGTGTGTGATCGCTGTGTGTGTGTGATCTGCTGTGTGTGCCTGCGATCTGCTGTGTGTGTGATCTGCTGTGTGTGCCTGCGATCTGCTGTGTGGGCGATCTGCTGTGTGTGCCTGCGATCTGCTGTGTGGGCGATCTGCTGTGTGTGTCTGCTATCTGCTGTGTGTCTGGGTGATCTGCTGTGTGTCTGGGTGATCTGCTGTGTGGGCCTGCGATCTGCTGTGTGTGTCAGCGTGTCAGCTAGCAGCAGGGTAGGACGGCGTGCAGCACCGACCGGAGATCACAGGGAGGACCTGGGAGCCACGCAGAAGTACTGGTCTGGTGAGTATGAGTCTCCTGGGAAGTGGGGGGGGGTCTGCTTTTTTGAGGGGTAAACTTACCCCCAACCGTGTTTCTCCAAGAATAAGACCTCCTTCAAAAATAAGCCCTAGTGCTTTTTTGGGGGGCAAAAAATATATGAGACAGTGTCTTATTTTTGGAAAAACACGGTACATGTCAGAACCGCTCCCATGCTGCAAAGACAGGCCAAACTGCGAATAAAGGCAGTCCACGTCCCAGCACGTGCAGCTGTATGCCGCACACACTTGGACAATGTCAGAACTAGCCCTCACAGTGCCCACCCCACAGCCATGAATGAAGGCGGAACAGGCCTAAGCATATGGTGCCTAAATAATGCCTGTGGAAAAGGGCATGGTAGCTGTGTGTGAGCAGACACCAAATTATATATATGTAGCTAGAAACAGAAGGAATATGCAAACCAAAGTCAAGCGTGCACGGCATGGCGGGGGTCAGCCACCAAACCAAAGTACAACAAAAAGGGGGGCGAGCCAGCAAACAATGGCATGCAAAAAAATTTAACTTGGTGTCTGTTCACACACAGCTACCACGCCCTTTTCCACAGGCATTGTTATTTAAGCACCATATGCTTGGGCCTGTCCCGCCTTCATTCATGGCTGCTGGTCAGGGACTGTGAGGGCCAGTTCTGACATTGTCCCAGTGAGTGCGGCATACAGCTGCACGTGCTGGGATGTGGACTGCCTTTATTCGCAGTTTAGCCTGTCTTTGCAGCATGGGAGTGGTTCTGACATGTATCAGGTATACGTGTTACTTTAATATCGTTCTGCTTTTAATTTAATATTTAGCCATAAGGCACAATGAAAATATAAATACAGAGTAGGACCCCCTATAGAGATTTGCCTTGACGTTGGCAGGGGTGGCTCAAATTATTGATCAATTATTTGATAAAATCTCAATTTGCATTATAGTACAGTTGGAATATTTGTGAATTTACAGAAAAAAAAAAATTTAGTGTACAAAAAATATGAGTTATATATATTGTAGGGACCTACAAGCATGATGTTCCCGTGACGAGGGTTGTAGGCTTCCGTTTTATGGCCATAACACTAACAAAAAAACTCATTTTTTGTACAAGATACAGCCAGGCCCCTTTTAGTTAGGCCTTGCTATTAGCGTTCCTGTCCCTATGTAGTGCGCAGTTGGGGTACAGCTTGGCAGCCCGCTGATCTAATAGTATGGGTGTCACCCAATAGGCTGTGGGCTTGTGACTGTGCATCTGCTAGTGTGAACAGTGCTCTGTGCAAGCCATCAGTGTGCAGTTTTATCATCCAGCAATCACCCCCTCTATTCCATGGAAGTGTGTGGGTGATTTGCTCCTCCTGCATCTGTGATGCCTCCACTTAGTGGGGGCTTAGCTGTATCCTGCTAGAGTAGTAGTCTTTTGGCCCGGGCATTATACAGCTGCAATTCCATCTTTGCTGTAAGTAGTGATATTTATTCCTCTGTTTTGTTTTTTTATATTAATGTGTTTTTGGCAGCATTATTTTCAACACAAATATTTATGTGCATTTTTTCAGCTGGTTTTCAGGTCCTTTAAACGAAGCATAAAAAAAGTTTTAAAAAAGGGACAAAAAACACCACATCCAAATCAGAATGTGTTTCTGAAAAAAAAAAATACATGGACCCGAAAATACCAAAAAAGTAACACAGAAAAATGTAATATGCCTTTACTATAGACCTGAATATAAAACAACATGATAATGAAGCAGTCAGTAGAAATCAATAAGACACAGTCTACAAGTGACTTGAAGGGGTTGTCCACTACTGTAAACACATTTTAAATGGAGCCACAGTAGCAGCAATATAAAAATAAAAACATGTTATCAGACCGGCACTGCTCCTCCACACTGTGTCCCCCAGGCTTCTTCCAGTAGGGGACATTACGTGATTGCTGCAGTCAATCAATAACCCTGATCAGCTGCAGCCTTCACATTCCGGCTGAGCGGAAAGAAACAGTCTCTCCTCCAGATCATATAGAATATGTGAAGACTGTAGTCGATCAATGGCTACTGATTGGCTGCAGCATTTTTGCGATTAACCCAGCTATAAGAAACAGCCAGTAAACCATCAGAGGGAGGTTTTGCGATTAACCCAGCTATAAGAAACAGTCAGTAAACCAGCAGAGGGACACAGAACAGAGAATGAAAGGGCTGTGGTGGACCGGTAGGTGAGCACCAATCGTGTTTTAAAAGTATTGCACAACCCCTATAAAGACCACAAATAGTTTTTGACATATAAGCAAATATTAGCAGATGTTCTAAATAAAGAGAATTTTGTTACTTACCGTAAATTCTTTTTCTTATCGTTCCGTATTGGGAGACCCAGACCATGGGTGTTTAGCTTCTGCCTCCGGAGGACACACAAAGTACTACACTTAAAAGTGTAGCTCCTCCCTCTGAGCTTATACACCCCCTGGTAGCCAGTCCTAGCCAGTTTAGTGCAAAAGCTGAAGGAGAATAGCCACCCACAAGTAGAACCGAGTAAGAACCGGAACAACCGGAGACTCTGTCCACGACAACAGCCGGTGATAACACACGGAACAAGAAAATTGCCAACAGGCAACAGGGAGGGAGCTGGGTCTCCCAATACGGAACTATAAGAAAAAGAATTTACGGTAAGTAACAAAATTCTCTTTTTCTTTATCGTTCCTTTGGGAGACCCAGACCATGGGACGTTCCAAAGCTGTCCCTGGGTGGGAATAAACAGAAAAAACTAAGAAGTAGGCGGAGCGACAGCCGCCTGAAGGATGCGTCTGCCCAAGCTCGCATCTGCCGAAGCATGAGCATGCACTTGGTAGTGCTTCGAAAAGGTATGCAGGCTAGTCCAAGTGGCAGCCTGACAGACTTGTTGAGCCGTAGCCTGGTGCCTAAAAGCCCAAGAGGCACCGACAGCTCTGGTCGAGTGTGCTTTGATCCCCGGCGGGGGAGGCACCTGAGTACTCTGGTAGGCGTCCGAAATGGTCGATCTAATCCAACGGGCCAAGGTCGGCTTAGAAGCAGAGAGACCCTTGTGCCGCCCTGTGGTTAGCACAAAAAGAGAGGTGCACCGCCTAAGCGCAGCGGTGCGAGACACATAAATCCGGAGAGCACGCACCAGATCCAGAGTATGCAGCGCTTTCTCAAAGCGATGAACAGGGGCCGGACAGAAGGAAGGCAAGGAAATATCCTGGTTAAGGTGGAAGGGAGAGACCACCTTAGGAAGAAAGTCCGGGGTCGGACAGAGAACTACCTTGTCTTGGTGAAAAACCAAAAAAGGTGACTCCGAAGAGAGCGCAGCCAAATCAGAGACTCTCCTGAGAGAAGTTATGGTAACTAGAAAGGCCACCTTTTGAGAAAGACGATACAAAGAAACCTCCCTAAGGGGCTCGAAAGGGGGTTTCTGCAATACCGTGAGGACCAAGTTAAGGTCCCAGGGATCCAAGGGCCGCCGATAAGGCGGAATGATGTGAGACGCACCTTGCATGAAGGTGCGGACCTGAGCCAGCAGGGCGAGACGCCGCTGGAACAGCACTGATAGAGCTGAGACTTGTCCCTTGAGAGAGTTGAGGGACAGTCCTAGCTGCAGACCGGACTGTAAAAAAGACAGAAGGGTCGGCAACGAGAATGGCCAAGGGGAATGGCCGGAAGAGCGACACCAGGACAGGAAAATTTTCCAAGTCTTGTGATAGATCTTGACGGAGGAAGACTTACGGGCCCGAGTCATAGTGGAGATGACTTCAGGAGGAATACCAGAAGCCGTCAAAATCCAGGACTCAAGAGCCACGCCGTCAATTTGAGTGCCGCAGAATTCGGGCGGAAATACGGACCTTGCGAGAGCAGGTCTGGACGGTCCGGAAGATGCCACGGCATCTCCACGGACAGTTGGAGCAGGTCCGGATACCAAGCTCGCCTGGGCCAGTCCGGTGCAATGAGGATGACTCGACGGCCCTCCATTCTAATCTTGCGCGGGACTCTGGACAAGAGAGCTAGAGGGGGAAACACGTAGGACAGACGAAACTGGGACCAGTCTTGAACCAGAGCGTCCGCGGCGAAGGCCTGAGGATCGTGGGAGCGAGCCACGTAAACCGGAACCTTGTTGTTGTGACGGGATGCCATTAGGTCCACGTCTGGAGTGCCCCACTTGCGGCAGATTGACTGAAACACTGCCGGGTGCAGGGACCACTCACCACCGTCCACGGATTGACGGCTGAGATAATCTGCCTCCCAGTTTTCTACGCCAGGGATGTGGACTGCGGATATGGTGGACTTGGAGTCCTCCGCCCATTGAAGAATGCGTTGGACCTCCAACATTGCCAGGCGGCTGCGTGTCCCGCCTTGGTGATTGATGTAGGCAACCGCTGTCGCGTTGTCTGACTGGACTCGAATGTGCCTGCCCGCCAACAGGTGGTGAAAGGCTAGGAGAGCTAGAAGCACAGCTCTGGTTTCCAGCACATTGATTGAAAGGGCTGACTCAGACGGAGTCCAAGTGCCCTGTGCTCTGTGGTGGAGATGTACCGCTCCCCAGCCGGATAGGCTGGCATCCGTGGTGAGAATCACCCAGGACGGAGTCAGGAAGGAGCGCCCTTGGGACAGGGAGAGGGGTCGAAGCCACCACTGAAGAGAGCTCCTGGTCCGTGGCGACAGAGCCACTAACCTCTGTAAGGAGGAAGGCCGCTTGTCCCAACAGCGGAGAATGTCCAGCTGCAGAGGACGCAGATGGAACTGGGCAAAGGGAACCGCCTCCATGGAGGCCACCATTTGACCCAGCACCTGCATCAGGCGCCTGAGGGAATAACGGCGGGGCCTCAAGAGAGAGCGCACCGCTAGCCGGAGAGACTGCTGTTTAATTAAGGGCAACTTCACAAGTGCCGGCAAAGTCTCGAACTGTATCCCTAGGTACGTGAGACTCTGGGTCGGAGTCAGAGTGGATTTGGGAAGATTGACAATCCACCCGAATTGGGCTAGGGTGGCGAGAGTGAGCGAAACACTCCGCTGACAGTCTGCGCTGGATGGACCCTTGACCAAAAGGTCGTCCAGATAAGGAAGCACTACTAACCCTGGAGGTGCAGGACCGCAATCACTGCCGCCATGACCTTGGTGAATACCCGAGGGGCCGTGGCTAACCCGAAGGGGAGAGCCACGAATTGGAAATGATCCTCTCCTATCGCAAAACATAACCAACGCTGATGTGACACTGCGATTGGCACATGTAGATAGGCATCTCTGATGTCAATGGACGCCAGGAAATCCCCTTGGGTCATAGAGGCAATGACTGATCGCAGAGACTCCATGCGAAAATGCCGCACCCGGACATGCTTGTTGAGAAGCTTGAGATCCAGGATGGGCCGGAAGGTACCGTCCTTTTTTGGAACTAGGAAGAGATTTGAGTAAAAACCTCTGAACCGTTCCTGAGCGGGAACTGGGACAATCACTCCGTTTGCCTGCAAGGACGCCACGGCCTGTGAGAAGGCGGCGGCCTTGGAGCAGGGGAGAGTTGAGAGAAAAAGTCTGTTTGGCGGGCTGGAAGAGAATTCTATCCTGTAGCCGTGAGATATGATGTCTCTCACCCACTGATCGGAGACTTGCTTTAACCAAGCGTCGCCAAAGTGGGAGAGCCTGCCACCGACTAAGGACGTGGCTGGAGCGGGCCGAGAGTCATGAGGAAGCTGCCTTAGTGGCAGAACCTCCTGCGGTCTTCTGCGGACGCGCTTTTGGGCGCCAGTTGGATTTCTGATCCTTGGCTGAGTTAGCGGACGAGGCGGAAGGCTTAGAGGATGACCAGTTGGAGGAACGAAAGGAACGAAACCTCGATTGATTCCTACCCTGGGCGGGTTTCCTGGTCTTGGTTTGTGGCATGGAAGTACTCTTCCCGCCAGTAGCTTCTTTAATGATTTCATCCAGCTGTTCACCAAACAGCCGTGAACCAGCAAAAGGGAGCCCAACAAGAAACTTCTTGGAAGAAGCATCTGTCTTCCACTCTCGAAGCCACAAAATCCTGCAGATAACAAGAGAATTAGCTGAAGCCACCACAGTGCGGTGAGCAGCCTCTAGCATGGCAGACATGGCATAAGATGAAAAAGCTAAAGCCTGAGAAGTTAAGGTAACCATCTCAGGCATAGATTCCTTGGTGAGGGAATGCATCTCCTCTAGAGAAGCAGAGATGGCTTTGAGAGCCCACACTGCTGCAAAAGTCGGGGAAAACGCGGCCCCCGCAGCTTCATACACAGATTTGGCCAGAAGGTCAATCTGACGGTCAGTGGAATCCTTAAGTGAGGTGCCGTCAGCCACCGACACAACGGTCCGGGCTGAGAGCCTAGACACCGGAGGGTCTACCTTTGGGGAGTGAGACCACTCCTTGACCACCTCAGGTGGAAATGGAAACCGGTCATCAGAACCACGCTTTGGAAAGCGTTTGTCAGGGCAGGTCCTGGGTTTGGTCACAGCGGTCTGAAAACTGGAGTGGTTAAAGAACACACTCTTTACTCTCTTAGGCGAGGTAAACTGATGTTTTTCTGCCAAAGAGAGTTGCTCCTCTGACACTGGTGGATTGAGATCCAGCACAGAATTAATAGAAGCAATCAAATCACTAAGATCTGAGTCACCCTCAGAGAAATCGAAGGGATACATAGCCTCCGAGCCCCCAGTGAGGGCATCCTCCTCATCTTGAGAGTCAGCTCTTGAGACAGAGCCGTGGGATGGGGAGGAAACCCTGCGCCTTCTCTTAGAAGGACAGGGTCTGGGATCAGATGATGAATCCTCCGTGAGCTCCGATGGACGAAGGTCAGAGGATAGGAATCCTCTGTCAAGAGTATTAGAGGCACCCTGTTAGGGGGGCTGATGCATATTCATCAAAGTCCTGGACAAAAGTCCCATGGACTCAGGAAATGACTAGGATATGGACCTAGAAAAGGACTCTACCCAGCCCGGGGGTTCAGTCACAGGTGCAGCAGCAGCCTGAGAGACCACTGGGGGTGAGACTCCAGGCTGTGGCACCGCCAAGTTAGAGCAACCATCACAGTGTGGATAAATGCTCGGCTCAGGCAGCAGGAGCTTACATGCAAAGCATACTGAATAAAGCTTTGGAGCCTTGCTCCTTGTGTGAGACATGCTGCTGGAGTGGGGGCTTTGCAGAGAATGAACCCCAGGGAGAATATACAGAGGTCCACAACCGGAGACCGGCTGTGGCTTACCAGACCGCTGAGCGCGGTGTTGTGTGCCCTCCAGATCCCGAAGCCCGGTCCCCCAGTCCCAGCACCTCAGCAGAGATGCAGAATGCAGGATGTCCCAGAGCAGAGTGAACTCTGCCTGAGAAACCGGAGCGAAGAGAGGGGGCTGGACTAGGGGGCGTTCCTATAAAAGAGCGGGAACTGGAGGGCTATAGAGACCTGCAGGGAAGGAGGGACGCCCCAGCAGTGGGGAGTGTCCCTCCCCTGTGTAGAACGGCCGCCGGGAGGAGCCGAACCTGTCCCTCTGCATGAGTGACATGCGAGGGCAGGAAAATGAAACTAGGCCTCCGGCGAAGCCGGGGCCTAAATTTAAGCGGCGAGACCGACAAGCAGGCACCATCGGCGCGGTTCTCAGGCAAAAGCTAGAGAACCCGCCGGAAAAGTTAAAACAATCACATACAGCATACTCTCCCCTTACAATAAAGAACCGGGACCCCCAACATAAACGTCTCAGGTACTTAGCTGCTGAGACGCAGGGCCATGTCCCTGGGGATGAGTGCTCCGGTCCAACAGAATCCTCAAGGGGCTGTGGATGGAGACCGGACTCCTGCCAGGCATGGAGACCGTGCTGGCTCCCACTTCAAGCCAGAGCCCAGAAGGGATGGTGAAGGAGCGCGGCATGTAAGGCTGCAGCCTTGTAAATCAACCTTAACAACACCGCCGACACAGTGGGGTGAGAAGGACATGCCGGGAGTCCAGACATGGACCCGCTTTTCTTCAAACTCTTTCCAAAAGTCAAACAAATCAGATGAGAATGCATGTGTGGATGTATGCCTCCTGACACAAAGCGATAAACTGGCTAGGACTGGCTACCAGGGGGTGTATAAGCTCAGAGGGAGGAGCTACACTTTTAAGTGTAGTACTTTGTGTGTCCTCCGGAGGCAGAAGCTAAACACCCATGGTCTGGGTCTCCCAAAGGAACGATAAAGAAATCCATATTTTAATACAGTTTACCAAGATGATGACTATATTTATGGAAAAAGTGTAACACAGGATTGATTCTTTACCTGTAACCTTCACTGGTTGGAAGAACAATACTCTCTGGGGAAATATTGGTAAAAATGCGGACAGGTGACTGCTTCCGTCCAGTCTTCCCGTATTTGTACTGGGCATGGTTCTCATAATCCACCTGAAGTGACAAATAGAAGGTTCCTTTACCATAATCTGCCGCTGTAGAAAGGTCTGTAATTGTCCCATGGAACTATTTTAAGTCCCTAAAATTTCCACAGGAAAATCTACAGGATAAGAATTCATCCTAAGGTCTCTTTTAGAGGTTTGTGCTTTACGTACGTGTTTTATCAGTGTTTCAACCATATAGAACACATACTCACAATTGTCTATATTGCTGTTCATGAGTATATTTTTTGAAGATCAAGTGTCTACAAAAAAGTCAGTTTTTGATCTTGGTATAGGCCTGAAATTACCAAGCCAATGGTTCAGTGAAAAAAAAATAAAAAAAAAAAACCACACAAAAATCAGATACTGTAATACACAAATGCCATTAGTGAGTCATCTGAGTGCTGTCCATTTTTTTTTTTTTTACATTTTAAAAGGGCAGTAGAAGCTTGAAACATTTATTTATTTAGGAATATAAGAACATTGGCGATATGGACCTAAAAAAATAATGAAAATGGATGAAACACTTTTTCTCTGGTAAGCAAAAAGAAATAACAAACAGATATATGATAGAGGCCTCAGGGTATATATTATAATGGTTATAATCGATCAGGGTCCAAAACGGACGGATGGATGGATAGATGGATAGATGGTTAGATAGATGGTCTTTTCCACATTTTTTTTACATTAACCACCACAAACTGAAATGCATTTTATCGGGATTTTATGTGACATACCAACACTAAGTACCAAGAATTTGTGAAGTGTTAAGCAAACTATGCATTTCTTTTTAAATAGTTTAAAAATATAAATCTGAAATTTGTGATGTGCATTTGTATTCTTAAATGAAATCCTGAGTGATCAATTGCTTCTAAAAGTCACCTAATTATTATATTGTGTCCACCTGTATGTCATATCCTCAGTATAACTACAGCTGTTCTGTGAAGGCCTCAGAGTTTTTTTTTGTTTTTTTTAGACATTAGGAATCAAACATTATCATGAAAACCAAGGAACACACCAGGCAGGTCAGGGATAAAGGTGTGGAGAAGTTGTGGAGAAGATTAAAGCAGGCTTAGGTTATAAAAATAAAAAGCCAAGCTCTGAACGTCTCACAGAGCACTGTTCAATCTATCATCCAAAAATGGAAGGAGTATGGCGTGACTACAAACCTACAAAGAAGGGATGGCCATCCATCTAAACTAACATCCCAAGCAAGAAGAGCACTAATTATAGAAGCAGGCAAGAGGCCCATGGTCATTCTGGAGGAACTGCAGAGATCCACCGCTCAAGTGGAAGCATCTGTCCACAGGACATCTATTAGTTGTGTGCTCCATAAATCTGACCTTTATGGAAGACTATCAAGAAGAAAGACATTTTTGAAAGTAAGCCATAAGAAGTCCTGTTTGCAGTTAGTAAAAAGCCACGTAGGGTTCACAGCAAGGTACAACTTTTTGGGCTTACTGCAATAGGTATGTGTGGTGTAAAACAACACTGCACATTACCCTGAAAACACCATCCCCACTGTCAAATGTGCTTGTGGCAGCATCATGCTATGGTTAAACAGCAAAAACAAGAAAGCTGGTCAGAGTTGATGGTAAAATGAAAGGAGATAAATACAGGGCAATTCTGGAGGAAAACCTGTTAAGAGTCTGCAAAAAGACGGGAGAGACTGGGACGAAGGTTCATCTTCCAGAAGGATAACGACTCTAAACATACCAAAGTTACAATGGATGTTTAGATTAAAGTAGGTTCATATGTGTGAATGGCTCAGTCACAGTCCAGACCTAAATCTCATTGAGAATCTGTGACAAGACGTGAAAATTGCTGATCACAGACGCCTCCATCCAATCTCTATGAGCTAGAATTAATAATAATAGAATAAAATTCAGTCTCTAGATGTGCAAAGATGATAGAGACAGACCCCAAAAATTTGCAACGAAAGGTGATCCTACAAAGTACTGACTCAAGGGACTGAATACAAATGCACGGCACAATTTCCAGATCTTTAGTTTTTAAATATTTAGAAAAACACTTCACAAATATTTGCTACTTTGTGTTGGTTTTCGATATAAAATCTTGATAAAACACATTTAAGTTTGTGGGTGAAATGTGGAAATGTTCATGAGGTATGAATACTTTTTCAAGGCACTGTAGATGGATAGATAACATGTACAACTACAGTGCCTTGCGAAAGTATTCGGCCCCCTTGAATTTTTCAACCTTTTCCCACATTTCAGGCTTCAAACAAAGATAAAAATGTTCATGTTATGGTGAAGAATCAACAACAAGTGGGACACAATTGTGAAGGCGAAAGATATTTATTGCTTATTTTACATTTTTGTAAAAAAGAATAAACTCAAAATTGGGTCGTGCAATATTATTCGTCCCCTTTACTTTCAGTGCAGCAAACTCACTCCAGAAGTTCATTGAGGATCTCTAAATGACCCAATATTGTCCTAAATGACTGATGATGATAAATATAATCCACCTGTGTGTAATCTAGTCTCCGTATCAATGCTCCTGCTGTGTGATAGTCTCAGTGTTCTGTTTAAAGTACAGAGAGCATCATGAAGACCAAGGAACACAACAGGCAGGTCCGTGATACTGTTGTGGAGAAGTTTAAAGCAAGATTTAATTACGAAAAGATTTCCACAACTTTATACATCCCAAGAAGCACTGTGCAAGCGATCATATTGAAATAGGAGTATCATACCACTGCAAATCTACCAAGACCCGGCCGTCCCTCAAAACTTTCATCTCAAACAAGGAGAAGACTGATCAGAGATGCAGCCAAGAGGCCCATGATCACTCTGGATGAACTGCAGAGATCTACAGCTGAGGTGGGAGAGTCTGTCCATAGGACAACAATCAGTCGTACACTGCACAAATCTGGCCTTTATGGAAGAGTGGCAAGAAGAAAGCCATTTCTCAAAGATATCCATAAAAAGTGTCATTTAAAGTTTGCCACAAGCCACCTGGGAGACCTACCAATCATGTGGAAAAAGGTGCTCTGGTCAGATGAAACCAAAAATCGAACTTTTTGGACACAATGCCAAACGATATGTTTTGTGTAAAAGCAACAGAGCTCATCACCCTGAACACACTATCCCCACTGTCAAACATGGTGGTGGCAACATCATGGTTTGGCCTACTTTTCTTCAGCAGGGACAGGGAAGATAGTTAAAATTGATGGGAAGATGGAAGGCGCCAAATACAGGATCATTCTTGAAGAAAATATGTTGGGAGTCTGCAAAAGACCTGAGACTGGGACGGAGATTTGTCTTTCAACAAGACAATGATCCCTAACATAAAGCAAAATCTACAATGGAATGGTTCACAAATAAACGTATCCAGGTGTTAGAATGGCCAAGTCACAGTCCAGACCTGAATCTAATCAAGAATCTGTGGAAAGAGCTGAAAACTGCTGTTCACAAAAGCTCTCCATCCAACCTCACTCAGCTCCAGCTGTTTACAAAGGAACAATGGGCAAGAATTTCAGTCTCTCGATGTGCAAAACTGATAGACACATACCCCAAGCGACTTGCAGCTGTAATCGCAGCAAAAGGTGGCGCTACAAAGAAGGGAATTTTGTTTACTTACCGTAAATTCCTTTTCTTCTAGCTCCTATTGGGAGACCCAGACAATTGGGTGTATAGCTTCTGCCTCCGGAGGCCACACAAAGTATTACACTTTAAAAAGTGTAACCCCTCCCCTCTGCCTATACACCCTCCCGTGCATCACGGGCTCATCAGTTTTGGTGCAAAAGCAGGAAGGAGGAAACTTATAAATTGATCTAAGGTAAATTCAATCCGAAGGATGTTCGGAGAACTGAAACCATGAACCAAAAGAACAATTCAACATGAACAACATGTCTACACAAAAGAACAACAGCCCGAAGGGAACAGGGGCGGGTGCTGGGTCTCCTAATAGGAGCTAGAAGAAAAGGAATTTACGGTAAGTAAACAAAATTCCCTTCTTCTTTGTCGCTCCATTGGGAGACCCAGACAATTGGGACGTCCAAAAGCAGTCCCTGGGTGGGTAAAAGAATACCTCGATAAAAAGAGCCGAAAAACGGCCCCCTCTTACAGGTGGGCAACCGCCGCCTGAAGGACTCGCCTACCTAGACTGGCATCTGCCGAAGCATAGGCATGCACCTGATAGTGTTTCGTGAAAGTGTGCAGACTCGACCAGGTAGCCGCCTGACACACCTGCTGAGCCGTAGCCTGGTGCCGCAATGCCCAGGATGCACCCACGGCTCTGGTAGAATGGGCTTTCAGCCCTGAAGGAATCGAAAGCCCAGAAGAACGGTAGGCTTCAAGAATCGGTTCCTTGATCCACCGAGCCAAGGTTGACTTGGAAGCCTGCGACCCCTTACGCTGGCCAGTGACAAGGACAAAGAGCGCATCAGAACGGCGCAGGGGCGCCGTGCGAGAAATGTAGAGCCGGAGTGCTCTCACTAGATCTAACAAGTGCAAATCCTTTTCACATTGGTGAACTGGATGAGGGCAAAAAGAAGGTAAGGATATATCCTGATTGAGATGAAAAGGGGATACCACCTTAGGGAGAAATTCCGGGACCGGACGCAGAACCACCTTATCCTGGTGAAAAACCAGGAAGGGGGCTTTGCATGACAGTGCTGCCAACTCCGACACTCTACGGAGCGATGTAACTGCCACTAGAAATGCCACCTTCTGCGAAAGACGTGATAGAGAGACATCCCGCAGTGGCTCGAAAGGTGGTTTCTGAAGAGCCTTTAGCACTCTGTTAAGATCCCATGGTTCCAGCGGCCTCTTGTAAGGTGGGACTATGTGGCAAACTCCCTGCAGGAACGTGCGGACCTGCGGAAGCCTGGCTAGACGCTTTTGAAAAAACACGGAAAGCGCCGATACTTGTCCCTTGAGAGAGCCGAGAGACAAACCCTTGTCCATTCCGGATTGAAGGAAAGAAAGGAAAGTGGGTAAGGCAAACGGCCAGGGGGTAAAACCCTGATCAGAGCGCCAGGATAAGAAGATCCTCCAAGTCCTGTGATAGATCTTGGTGGACGTTGGTTTCCTGGCCTGTCTCATAGTGGCAATGACATCTTGAGATAACCCTGAGGACGCTAGGAGCCAGGACTCAATGGCCACACAGTCAGGCTGAGGGCCGCAGAATTCAGGTGGAAAAATGGCCCTTGGGACAGCAAGTCTGGTCGGTCTGGGAGTGCCCACGGTTGACCCGCCGTGAGGTGCCACAGATCCGGGTACCACGACCTCCTCGGCCAGTCTGGAGCGACGAGGATGGCGCGGCGGCAGTCGGACCTGTTCTTGCGTAACACTCTGGGCAGCAGTGCCAGAGGAGGAAATACATAAGGCAGTCGAAACTGCGACCAATCCTAAACTAATGCGTCCGCCGCCAGAGCTCTGTGATCTTGAGACCGTGCCATGAATGCCGGGACTTTGTTGTTGTGCCGAGACGCCATGAGGTCGACGTCCGACGTTCCCCAGCGGCAACAGATCTCTTGAAACACGTCCGGGTGAAGAGACCATTCCCCTGCGTCCATGCCCTGGCGACTGAGAAAGTCTGCTTCCCAGTTTTCTACGCCCGGGATGTGAACTGCGGAGATGGTGGAGGCTGTGGCCTCCGCCCACAGCAGAATCCGCCGAACTTCTTGGAAGGCTTGACGACTGCGTGTGCCTTGGTGGTTGATGTACGCGACCGCCGTGGCGTTGTCCGACTGTATGCGGATCTGCCTGCCCTCCAGCCACCGATGGAACGCCTTTAGGGCTAGATACACTGCCCTTATCTCCAGAACATTGATCTGAATGGAGGACTCTGTCGGAGTCCAGGTTCCCTGAGCCCTGTGGTGGAGAAAAACCGCTCCCCAGCCTGACAGACTCGCGTCCGTCGTGACCACAGCCCAGGATGGGGGTAGGAAGGATTTTCCCTTCGACAGAGAAGTGGGAAGAAGCCACCACTGAAGAGAGGTTTTGGCTGCCAGAGAAAGAGTGACATTCCTGCCTAGGGACGTTGACCTCCTGTCCCATTTGCGGAGAATGTCCCATTGAAGTGGACGCAGATGAAACTGCGCAAAAGGAACTGCCTCCATTGCTGCCACCATCTTCCCTAGGAAGTGCATGAGGCGCCTCAAGGGGTGTGACTGGGCCCGAAGAAGAGAGTGCACCCCTGTCTGCAGCGAACGCTGTTTGTCCAGCGGTAGCTTGACTATCGCTGAGAGAGTATGAAACTCCATCCCGAGGTAAGTCAGTGATTGGGTCGGTGTCAATTTTGACTTTGGGAAATTGATGATCCACCCGAACCTCTGGAGAGTCTCCAGAGCAATGGTCAGGCTGTGTTGACATGCCCCCCGGGAGGGTGCCTTGACTAGGAGATCGTCTAAGTAAGGGATCACCGAGTGGCCCTGAGAGTGTAGAACCGCCACCACGGATGCCATGACCTTGGTGAAGACCCGTGGGGCTGTCGCCAGGCCAAAAGGCAGTGCCACAAACTGAAGGTGTTCGTCCCCGATGGCGAAACGCAGGAAGCGTTGATGCTCTGGTGCAATCGGCACATGGAGATAAGCATCCCTGATGTCGATTGATGCTAGGAAGTCTCCTTGGGACATCGAAGCGATGACAGAGCGGAGAGATTCCATCCGAAACCGTCTGGTTCTCACGTGTCTGTTGAGCAGTTTGAGGTCCAGAACGGGACGGAATGATCCGTCCTTTTTTGGCACCACGAACAAGTTGGAGTAAAAACCGTGACCACGTTCTTGAAGGGGAACGGGGATCACAACTCCTTCTGCCTTCAGAGTGTTTACCGCCTGAAAAAGCGTATCGGCTCGCTCGGGGGGCGGAGATGTTCTGAAGAAACGAGTCGGAGGACGAGAGCTGAGCTCTATCCTGTAACCGTGAGACAGAATGTCTCTCACCCATCGGTCTTGGACATGTGGCCACCAGGCGTCGCAAAAGCGGGAGAGCCTGCCACCGACCGAGGATGCGGTTTGGGGAGGCCGAAAGTCATGAGGAGGCCGCCTTGGAGACGGTTCCTCTGGCGGTCTTTGGAGGACGTGACTTAGACCGCCATGCATAAGAGTTCCTCTGGCCCTTCTTTGGCCTGTTGGACGTGGAGGATTGGGCCCTGGCTGAGGGCCGAAAGGACCGAAACCTCGATTGAATTTTTCGTTGCTGAGGTCTGTTTGGTTTGGACTGGGGCAAGGACGAGTCCTTTCCCTTGGATTGTTTAATAATTTCATCCAATTGCTCGCCAAACAAACGGTCGCCAGAAAATGGCAAACCGGTTAAGAACTTCTTGGAAGCAGAGTCTGCCTTCCATTCGCGTAGCCACATGGCCCTGCGGACTGCCACCGAATTGGCGGACGCTACCGCTGTACGGCTTGCAGAGTCCAGGACGGCGTTCATGGCGTAGGATGAAAATACCGACGCCTGAGAAGTCAAAGACGCAACTTGCGGAGCAGAGGTACGTGTGACCGCATTAATCTCAGACAGACAAGCTGAGATAGCTTGGAGTGCCCACACGGCTGCAAAGGCCGGGGCAAAAGACGCGCCTATGGCTTCATAGATGGATATCATCAGGAGCTCTATCTGCCTGTCAGTGGCATCCTTGAGCGATGAACCATCTGCCACAGATACTACGGATCTAGCCGCCAGTCTAGAGACTGGAGGATCCACCTTGGGACACTGAGCCCAACCCTTAACTACGTCAGGGGGGACGGGGTAACGTGTGTCATTAAGGCGCTTAGCGAAGCGCTTGTCCAGAAAAGCTCTGTGCTTCTGGACAGCATTTCTGAAGTTAGAGTGATCGAAAAACGCACTCCGTGTACGCTTGGGAAACCTAAACTGGTGTTTCTCCTGCTGCGAAGTCGACTCCTCTATAGGTGGAGTTGGTGGGGAAAGATCTAGCACCTGGTTAATGGACGCTATAAGGTCATTTACTATGGCGTCCCCTTCAGGTGTATCAAGATTGAGAGCAACGTCAGGATCAGAGCCCTGAGTTGCGACCTCCGCTTCATCCTCCAGAGAGTCCTCAGGCTGAGACCCCGAACAGCGTGATGAAGTCGGGGAAGGTTCCCAGCGAGCCCGCTTAGCCGGTCTGGGACTGCGGTCCGTGTCGGAGTCCTCCCCGTGGGACCTATGTGTCACCCCAGGAGCACTCTGCGGCGCAGACCGAGAGGAGCCTGGGGGCGATGAACTCACAGTGCCCGGGGCCTGTGTAAGTACCGATCTGGACTGCAAGGCTTCTAGTATCTTAGCAGACCATCTGTCCATAGACTGAGCCATGGATTGTGAAAGTGACTCAGAGAGTTTCTCAGCCAAAACTGCAAACTCTGTCCCTGCCGCCTGGACAGGGGGAGCAGGGGGGTCTACCTGAGCCGAGGGTCCCACCAGTGCCCGAGGCTCCGGCTGAGTGAGTGCCACAGGGGCCGAGCATTGCTCACAGTGAGGGTAGGTGGAACCTGCAGGTAACATAGCCGCACAAGAGGTACAGGTTGCAAAATAACCCTGTGTCTTGGCACCCTTGCTCTTTGCGGACGACATGCTGTTGTC
Organism: Anomaloglossus baeobatrachus; assembly: GCF_048569485.1. Taxonomy (NCBI): domain Eukaryota; kingdom Metazoa; phylum Chordata; class Amphibia; order Anura; family Aromobatidae; genus Anomaloglossus; species Anomaloglossus baeobatrachus. Next base: position 98,620,487 of record NC_134353.1, on the reverse strand, counting down.
TCCTCTGAGAGTGATCACTGAGGGTATATAGCCAAAGGCAAAACCAATGCGGCCGAACAGAGAAAATGTATACAAATATATATATATATATATATATATATATATATATATATATATATATATACACTTCGGCACCCTAAGGGGACCAGCACCGGGTAACCGGTGTGGCTTACCGACCGCCCAAAGCGGTTGTGTGTCCACCAGATTCCCTGCCTGGGCCTCCCAGAGCTGCAGAGCTCGTTCTGAAATCCTCCACCGGCAGAAGTGATTGTAAAAATGGTTGCCGGAGCTCTCAGGGGAGGAGGGAGCCGTGGGTGGTGACTAATAAAGTGCGGGAATCTGGTGCCCCACAGTGATCAGTGAGGGGGGAGGAGGACACCTAAGTATGCTCCAGCCCTCACAGCCGACGTCCAGTCGACCGTCCCGCCCTTACCCCTGACTGGCAGGCCCGGGGGCGGGAGCTATGGTACTAGGCCGCATGAAGCCGGGGACTAAATTTAATAACGCGGCCGGCAAACAGGTGCGGTCGGCGTGGTAGTCCCGGTCGTCACAAAAAAACAGCAGCCGCTGCAGCGTCTGTGACACAGGAGCTCCATGCACCGTCCCCAAGGGGACACAGAGTACCTTTTAGATGCAGGGCCTGTCCCTGATGATACCCAGTCTCCTGTCCGGCAGATTCCCCCAGGGGCTGCGGAGGGAGCCCGGTCCCAGTGAATGGTGACCGGTTAGGATCCCACTTCTCCCAGAGCCTCTAAGGGATGGGGAAGGAAAACGGCATGTGGCTCCAGCCTTTGTACCCGCAATGGGTACCTCAACCTTAACAGCACCGCCGACTTAGTGGGGTGAGAAGGGAGCATGCCGGGGGCCCTGTTGGGGGCCCTCTTTTCTTCCATCCGATACAATCAGCAGCTGCTGCTGACTAAAATGGGAGCTTGAGTGAATGTGTGCCTCCTTCAACACAAAGCATAAAACTGATGAGCCCGTGATGCACGGGAGGGTGTATAGGCAGAGGGGAGGGGTTACACTTTTTAAAGTGTAATACTTTGTGTGGCCTCCGGAGGCAGAAGCTATACACCCAATTGTCTGGGTCTCCCAATGGAGCGACAAAGAAGTATTAACTTAAAGGGGCCGAATAACATTGCACACCCCAATTTTCAGTTTATTATTTTTTATAAAAGTTTAAAAAAGCAATACATTTTGTTCAACTTCACAATTGTGTCCCACTTGTTGTTGATTCTTTACAATAACATTAACATTTTTATCTTTCTGTTTGAAGCCTGAAATGTGGGAAAAGGTTAAAAAATTCAAAGGGGCCGAATACTTTCACAAGGCACTGTATATTCCAAGCAGCTAACATTCTAAGCCTCAAATGAAGGCATGGTGGCGAAGCTTTGGGTGGGCGATGCAGCAGCGATCCCACCAGTGATCTGACCTGGTCAGGATCGCTGCTGCATCGCTACATGGTCGCTGGTGAGCTGTCAAACAGGCAGATCTCACCAGCGACCAGTGACCAGCCCCCAGCCAGCAGCGACGTGCAAGCGACGCTGCGCTTGCACGGAGCCGGCGTCTGGAAGCTGCGGACACTGGTAACTAAGGTAAACATCGGGTATGGTTACCCGATGTTTACCTTAGTTACCAGCTCACACCGCTTAACTTAGCATGTGCAGGGAGCAGGAGCCAGCGTGAGAGCTGCGGAGGCTGGTAACGAAGGTAAATATCGGGTAACCACCTTGGTTACCCGATGTTACCTTGGTTACAGCTTACCGCAGGCTGTCAGACGCCGGCTCCTGCTCCCTTCACATTCAGGATTGTTGCTCTCTCGCTGTCACACACAGCGATGTGTGCTTATCAGCGGGAGAGCAACAATAAAAAAACGAACCAGGGCTGTGTGTAACGAGCAGCGATCTCACAGCAGGGGCCAGATCACTGCTCAGTGTCACACACAGCGAGATCGCTAATGAGGTCACAAAAAACGTGACTCAGCAGCGATCTCAGTAGCGATCTCGCTGTGTGTGAAGTACCCCTAAAGGTACAGTCACACATAACGAGATCGCTAGCGAGATAGCAGCTGAGTCACGGTTTCTGTGACGCAGTAGCGATCTTGTTATGTGTGACACCTACCAGCGATCAGGCCCCTGCTGTGAGATTTCTAGTCGTTGCAGAATGGTCCAGGCCATTTTCTTCAAAGGCGATGTCCTGCTGGGCAGGACACATCGCTGTGTTTGACACTGTGTGACAGTGTCACAGTGACTGCTGAGATCGTTATACAGGTCGCTACTGCGACCTATATTGTTTCTACATCGCTGGTAAGATCTGACTGTGTGACATCTCACCTGCGACCTCTCAGCGACTTACCAGCGATCCGTATCAGGTCGCATCGTTTTCGGGATCGCTGGTAAGTCGTTGTGTGTGTGACTGGGCCTTAACGGTTTACATCTTCTAGCACCTTTATTTGATAAAAAGTATCAGTGCCCATTATCTATTTTATTCCTTTGTTTGAACTTTTCTCAAAAAAAAAAACAAACCTAAAAGTTCAAATCAACCCCCTTTCACCCCATTGAAAATTAAAGGGTTAAAAAAATAAAAAATATACACATATTTGGTATCGCCGCATACAGACATGCCCGATCTATGAAAATATAAAATTAATTAATCTGATTGGTAAACGGCGTAGGGGCAAAAAAATTCCAAACGCCAAAATTACGTTTCTTGGTCGCCGCAAATTTTACGCACAATGCAATAACAGGCGATGAAAACATAGCATCTGAGCAAAAATGGTATTAAAAATGTCAGCTCAAGACGCAAAAAATAAGCTGTCACTGATCCCAAAAAATGAAAATGCTACAGGTTTCGGAAAATGGCGCAAAACGTACGCCACTTTTATTGGACAAACTTGTGAGGTTGTTTTAACCCCTTAGATACAAGTAAACCTATACATGTTTGATGTCTACAAACTCACACCGACCTCAGTCATAACACCCACACATCAGTTTTACCATACAGTGAACACGGTGAATAAAACAACCCAAAAACTATTGTGCGATCACACATTTTTTGCAGTTTTTCCACACTTAGAATTTTTTTGCTGTTTTCCAGTTCCCTGTATGGTAAAACTAATGGTTTAATTTAAAATTACAACTCGTCCTGCAAAAATCAAGCCCTCATATGGCAAGAGTGACAGAAAAGTAAAAATGTTACGGCTCTCGGAAGAAGGGGAGCAAAAAACAAAAACCGCCAAAACAGAAAGTGCCCGGGGGCTGAAGGGGTTAAGACCTTATAAGGTACAGTGTGTGAAATAATGAAAAAAAATAAAAAGGAAAAATTAAGTTGAAAACCTAAAAACGACAATCGCGGTTTCTAGCCCTGCCACTGTCAGAATGAATGAATGAATAAAATGTCCAACATATAAAAATAATTTCCATGCAGAGGGGAACACTATTTAAGATGTTTTTTTAGTGGTCCTTTGTGGATTAAAAAAATAAATACAATAAAAATGTGAAAATAATGTCTATTTATTTCCTATTTTGCTTTACACTTTCCCCTGATATCAGCAAAATAAATAAATTAAATCGAAATATAGAAGTGTCGTAAAAATTAAGCCCTATCGCAAAAAAAAATAAAAAATCAATCAATACGTATTTGGTCAGGAATAAGTAAAAATGGCCTACTTCTGAACTGGCTGCCGTCATCCTATATTCAGATGTATTTGCGTCTTCCAGACGTGAATACATTTGAACACTTGGGTATTAGGACACACGCAAAGGAGTGTTCATCACCCCCCACTCTGACGTGCTACTGCGTGGTGAGAACAGCAGAGATGACAATGGGTAACAGTAAGTGCTCTATGGAGGAGACAAGGATTAAATGTCCTATTTAGATGGGGGGAGCAAATGAGGTTGGCGTTACTGTGAGGGCACATTATGGGGCAATAAAGGGGATTAAGAAAGGGGGCATGGTATAGCAAGGGACAGCATGTGAGAATATCTTGGAGAAGGGGCTAATATAGAGAGGGGCAGTATGGGGGAATATTATAGAGGGAAAAATATTGGGTGGGATATTATGGAGAAGGGCAGAGTGGCTGAGATATTATAGAGAGGGCAGTGTATGGGGGATATTATAGAGAGGGGCAGTGTATGGGGGATTTTATAGAGAGGGGCAGTGTATGGGGGATACTATGTGAAGGAAGCATGATGAGAGGCAATTATTTATTCAGGGGTGCAGCATGAGAGATATTTTTATTTATGGGGCAGTACAATGATATTTTAAGTACACCTTGTCAAGAAGTGCTGTAGAAGACAGAGAAGAGAGGAGTATGGAAAGATAACACTTGGGCTGTAAATCTCATCATCGTCTGTATTACATGGAACTAAAAAGGATGAGAATGTCTAAGATCAGAGATGTCACTTATAAGGTACCTGGATGTAAATGTTTATTTGAGATACTGCCTGTGGTTCCTTTATGATCCGCAGTCTGATGATGACTGGTAACAACTCCCAGCATCTCCTTCCCATTGTTAAGGACATACTGGGAGTTATAGTTTCATACGATACAATTGTATATGGGGCAGAGCCGACATTACAACCAATGTCTGTACTATGCTGAGCAATTTACTCATGTACTGACAGTGGTTCCGGCGCTGCGATCATGTACTGACTAGGCTTCTAATCTTGTACATATGAAGCAATCCATAATGTGCTCAATGGCTATATTAAAATTTCACAAAACTTAAGGGTTTTGAGATTCTGGGTAGAATTTGTAGAGTTTCCAAAATCTCCAAAACCTCAGTGTAATTTAGTGTGCTTCCCACTGATTTTTGTGGAACAGAAACTCTACAAATCCTCCTCAAATATTCAAAACTCGATTCTGGTGATGTATTAATGTACTGATAGTGGTTCTGGTGATGTATTAATGTACTGATAGTGGTTCTGGTGATGTATTTATGTACGTACCTCTGTAATATTTTTTGCGGCCTTTAGGATTGGTTCAGCATGGCAATGTGGCTCTTGGGCCATAAAATGTTGTGCTCCCTTGCGTTTTGGGAATAGAAAAACTGAACATCTGTAGAAACTTATCTGTCCTATGCAGGACACATATTGCACCAGAAACACCCCATTAAGTATAATAGTGTCTATTTAATTTCTGTCCGGGAAGCAAGCATTTTAGCAAAAAGAAATAAAGCAGCCTGATAGTGGTGTAATATTTCCAGGATCACAATCAGAGCATTTTCCGTGAAGAACTTGGAGCATAGCAGTATTGTGAATGCAGCGCTGTACATGATCATGATCCGTACAACACAAAATATATACAAACAAAGTTACTGAACTTTTCTACTAAGAATAGTCAGTAAAGAAACTGGTGGCCATGGCCCCCTGTACAAGTCACTTACCTGATAATCTAACATGCGGAAATCAGGAAAACACTGAACGATACGCGTCTCAAAGAAGTAGGGAAAGATCCAAAACATGGACAGCTCCTTAGAACTGGCTGAAACAAAGACATGGCAGTGTTAAGAAACCCTATAAACTGTGTGATCATCTCCAGAAAAAAAAGACTATTGCCTCCATTTGTTAGTACATTTAAGACGTTTTTGGTGTTTTGTTTTTTTAATTTGTGACTTTTTTAAAGCCTATTTTATGTGTTCTCCGGGATTTTTTATAATAATGTTCGCCATTGTGAACACAATTTGGGGTATCCATACGTTTGTGGTCCATTCATCAATTTTGACTTTTTAAAAAGGTTTACTCCATTCCGCCTCCTGGAGTGATTTTAGGTATGCCTGGAAGTTTTGCACAAATGTTATGTCATTTTAGCAGAATGTGTGACTTTTTGCTTACAAAGGTTAAAAATGTGACAAATTCATGAATCACATAAAAGAACAAAAGAAAAAAAAAAAAAAGAAAAAATATCTGTATATTATGAATCAGGTCCTATGTCCCTGCAGATCATCGTCCACCCAATATCATCCAGCACTGGTGATCAGGGGGACATCCCTGTCATCATTTGACGGTGGCAACTGTCACTTCCCAATCTTACGTAAAGGCTGTATAGCGAGAAAATGCTCAAACAAAGTTACTAAGATTACTTTTAACCAATCAGTGTTTTTTATGTGCAAAAAAACAGCTTGCAGGAGCGCTAAAGTGTCGTTCTATCATCTCCTCCAATACTATGCATTAGTGATTCCCATACAATATTCTCCACCAAAAAGGAAAACAAGCTAAATTATATCAGCAACTGGGCGCTAAAGGCAGACATAGTGTGCCCTCTAGTGGACAAGGGTGTGCACTGCGTGAATGTCAATCAGTAACATTATCAAAGACCCCTTAGGCCCCATACGCACACTGCAGTTTTTCAGGCGTTTTTGGTGCAGTTTGTGGTGAATTTTAATCACCACAAACTGCACTCTTTTCCTTCCCCAGCAAAGTCTATGAGATTTCTGATTTTGCTGTGCGCACGTCGCTTTTTTTTTTGGCTGCAGTTTTGTGGTGACAACAAAACAGCAGCATGTCAATTCTTTTTGCATTTTTCCCTGCCTTGTTCATGCATTGGTGTTAAAAGACGCATCAAAAACGTATGGTCAAAAAACGCATAAAAAACGCATGGTCAAAAAACGCATCAAAAACGTATGGTCAAAAAACGCATCAAAAACGTATAGTCAAAAACACATGGTCAAAAATGCATCAAAAACACATGGTCAAAAACGCATTAAAAAAACATGGTCAAAAAACGCATCAAATACGCATCAAAAACGTATGGTCAAAAACGCATGGTCAAAAAACGCATCAAATTCGCATCAAAAACGCATGGTCAAAAAACGCATGGTCAAAAAACGCATAAAAAACGCATGGTCAAAAACGCATCAAAAACGTATGGTCAAAAACGCATCAAAAACATATTGTCAAGAAACGCAATAAAAATGCATTCTTTTTTAATGCGTTTTTTTATCACAAGATGCGTGCGGACTTAACCTTAAAAAAACGCATCAAAAACGTATGGTCAAAAACGCATGGTCAAAAAACGTATCAAATTCGCATCAAAAACGCATGGTCAAAAAACGCATAGAAAACGCATGGTCAAAAACGCATCAAAAACGTATGGTCAAAAACACATGGTCAAAAATGTATCAAAAACACATGGTCAAAAACGCATTAAAAAAAACATGGTCAAAAAACGCATCAAATACGCATCAAAAACGTATGGTCAAAAACGCATTGTCAAAAAACGCATCAAATTCGCATCAAAAACGCATGGTCAAAAAACGCATAGAAAACGCATGGTCAAAAACGCATCAAAAACGTATGGTCAAAAACGCATCAAGAACGTATGGTCAAAAAACACATCAAAAACGTATGGTCAAAAAACGCATCAAGAACGTATGGTCAAAAAACGCATCAAGAACGTATGGTCAAAAAACGCATCAAAAACGTATAGTGAAAAACACATGGTCAAAAACGCATCAAAAACACATGGTCAAAAACGCATAAAAAAAACATGGTCAAAAAACGCATCAAATTCGCATCAAAAACGCATGGTCAAAAAACGCATAAAAAACGCATGGTCAAAAAACGCATCAAAAACGTATAGTCAAAAACACATGGTCAAAAATGCATCAAAAACACATGGTCAAAAACGCATTAAAAAAACATGGTCAAAAAACGCATCAAATACGCATCAAAAACGTATGGTCAAAAACGCATGGTCAAAAAACGCATCAAATTCGCATCAAAAACGCATGGTCAAAAAACGCATAAAAAACGCATGGTCAAAAACGCATCAAAAACGTATGGTCAAAAACGCATCAAAAACATATTGTCAAGAAACGCAATAAAAATGCATTCTTTTTTAATGCGTTTTTTTATCACAAGATGCGTGCGGACTTAACCTTAAAAGAAATCTGTCAGATATTTGCTATGTAATCTGAAGACAGCACGCTGTAGGAGTTAACTCACAATTTTCAGCGATGCGGCTCTTATCAAGGTTGATGATGATATTAATCTGAAACTAAAACAGAGATTGCTGATAATTCCTGGACTAGGTCAACTACACCAGGCAGTGAACCCTAGTCCAGCACACCCCCTTCTGTGACTAGCAGCTCACTGTCTATAGACATTGTATATACAGAGCCTGATGTGGGAGGTGACAGCTTTCTTAGCTCTGCTGCATTGCTAAATATAAAAACTCTGTCAGAACTGCTGCATCCAGTAATCTAAGTGATACATTGTTGGATTCAGGATCTCTTTGCCTGCATCATGCTTCTCTCAAATGAGGTAGCAAAAACCTGCTGACAGATTCCCTCTAAACGTATTTGCTATGCAATCAAATCTGCAGCACCCAGTTAAATAAGTGACACATCAACGCAATCAGGGTCTCTGCCCCTATATCATGCTACTCTCAGATGAGGCAAGAAAAAAAACCTGGTGACAGATTCTCTTTAACAACCAGACTTGTTTGATAGTTATTAGCTAAGTAATTTTTTCATATTTGCACATTCAAGACCATTAACTTACATTTTTTATTATTCTGTCTTTTGTATGAAGGCTTTTTTTTTTGAGACAAGTATTTCTTCCATCTTGGACACATAACTTATTGATAAATTTTTATACATTTTGGTTGGGAAGAAAATGCAATCAGTGAATCTGTTATTGTTCCCTCTTAGTAGTAAGATATTAAGTTCATTTGATTCTATGGGTCTTTATGAATGCAGCGAAACCACATGCAAATTGTTTTTATTTTTGCACACTAAATATATGTTACATTGAAAGAAAATGAAAGTTTTTTATTTTTCCTCTGATCTATCTCGAACAGGTCTTGCTATTTTATGGTATGAGCTATACATTTTCTTGGTGCCAAATGATGGTATATAAAATTTATAGACTATGGTAATTCTTAAAAAAAAATTGTTGCCTTGCGGCAAAATAAAAAAAAAAAAAAAAAAAGACGAATCCGCCATTTTTTTTTACTATATATATTTTAACACAATCCTTTGTGTAGTATAAATAATAATTTCTTTTTAACCTGGGCTGTAAAGATTTTGGGTGCGGCAAATATTGGTATGTTGTGTGTGTCCCACTAGAGGATGTAGTTAATCATTTGAATACTTGTAAAATGCTTTACAACGAAGGGAATTTTGTTTACTTACCGTAAATTCCTTTTCTTCTAGCTCCAATTGGGAGACCCAGACAATTGGGTGTATAGCTTCTGCCTCCGGAGGCCACACAAAGTATTACACTTAAAAGTGTAAAGCCCCTCCCCTTCTGCCTATACACCCCCCGTGCATCACGGGCTCCTCAGTTTTGGTGCAAAAGCAAGAAGGAGGAAAAATTATAAATTGGTTTAAAGTAAATTCAATCCGAAGGAATTTCGGAGAACTGAAACCATTCAACATGAACAACATGTGTACCCAAAGAACAACAGCCCGAAGGGAACAGGGGCGGGTGCTGGGTCTCCCAATTGGAGCTAGAAGAAAAGGAATTTACGGTAAGTAAACAAAATTCCCTTCTTCTTTGTCGCTCCATTGGGAGACCCAGACAATTGGGACGTCCAAAAGCAGTCCCTGGGTGGGTAAAATAATACCTCGTAATAGAGCCGTAAAGAAGGGAATTTTGTTACTTACCGTAAATTCCTTTTCTTCTAGCTCTTATTGGGAGACCCAGACGATTGGGGTATAGCTACTGCCCTCCGGAGGCCACACAAAGCACTACACTAAAAAGTGCAAGGCCCCTCCCCTTCTGGCTATACCCCCCCGTGGTATCACGGGTTCTCCAGTTTTAGTGCCAAAGCAAGAAGGAGGAAGCCAATAACTGGTTTAAACAAATTAACTCCGAATAACGTCGGAGAACTGAAAAAACCGTTCAACATGAACAACATGTGTACCCGCAAACAACAAAAAAAATCCCGAAGGACAACAGGGCGGGTGCTGGGTCTCCCAATAAGAGCTAGAAGAAAAGGAATTTACGGTAAGTAACAAAATTCCCTTCTTCTTCAGCGCTCTATTGGGAGACCCAGACGATTGGGACGTCCAAAAGCTGTCCCTGGGTGGGTAAAGAGATACCTCATGTTAGAGCTGCAAAACAGCCCTCCCCTACGGGGATGTCACTGCCGCCTGCAGGACTCTTCTACCTAAGCTGGCATCCGCCGAAGCATAGGTATGCACCTGATAATGTTTGGTGAAAGTGTGCAGACTCGACCAGGTAGCTGCCTGGCACACCTGTTGAGCCGAAGCCTGGTGTCGCAAAGCCCAGGACGCACCCACAGCTCTGGTTGAGTGGGCTTTCAGCCCTGAAGGAACCGGAAGCCCAGCAGAACGGTAGGCTTCCAGAATTGGTTCTTTGATCCATCGAGCCAGGGTGGCTTTAGAAGCCTGCGACCCCTTGCGCTGGCCAGCGACAAGGACAAAAAGTGCATCTGAACGGCGGATAGGCGCCGTGCGAGAAATATAGATTCTGAGTGCTCTCACCAGATCTAGCAAACGTAAGTCTTTCTCATACCGGTGAACCGGCTGAGGACAAAAGGAAGGCAAGGATATATCCTGATTAAGATGAAACGAGGATACGACCTTAGGGAGAAACTCCGGAATGGGGCGCAGCACTACCTTGTCCTGGTGGAACACCAGGAAGGGAGCCTTGGATGACAGAGCTGCCAGCTCAGACACACGCCGAAGCGATGTGATCGCTACGAGAAACGCCACTTTCTGTGACAGGCGAGAAAAGGAAACGTCCTTTAGAGGCTCGAAGGGCGGCTTTTGCAGAGCAACTAGTACTCTGTTCAGATCCCATGGATCTAACGGCCGCTTGTACGGGGGCACAATATGACAGACCCCCTGTAGGAACGTGCGCACCTTAGGAAGACGTGCTAGACGCTTCTGAAAAAACACAGATAGTGCCGAGACTTGCCCTTTAAGGGAGCTGAGCGACAAGCCCTTTTCCAACCCCGATTGCAGGAAGGAAAGAAAGGTGGGCAATGCAAATGGCCAAGGGGATACTCTCTGTGCAGAGCACCAGGATAAGAAAATCTTCCACGTTCTGTGGTAGATCTTAGCAGACGTTGACTTCCTAGCTTGTCTCATTGTGGCTACGACTCCTTGAGATAATCCTGCGGAGGCTAGGATCCAGGACTCAATGGCCACACAGTCAGGTTCAGGGCCGCAGAATTCTGATGGAAAAAACGGCCCTTGGGACAGTAAGTCTGGTCGGTCTGGCAGTGACCACGGTCGACCGACCGTGAGATGCCACAGATCCGGATACCACGATCTCCTCGGCCAGTCTGGGGCGACGAGTATGACGCGGCTGCAATCGGATCTGATCTTGCGTAACACTCTGGGCAAGAGTGCCAGAGGTGGGAAGACGTATGGGAGCCGGAACTGCGACCAATCTTGAACTAATGCGTCTGCCGCCAGAGCTCTTTGATCGCGCGACCTCGCCATGAATGCCGGGACCTTGTTGTTGTGCCGGGACGCCATTAGGTCGACGTCCGGCACTCCCCATCGGCGACAGATTTCCTGAAACACGTCCGGGTGAAGGGACCACTCCCCTGCGTCCATGCCCTGGCGACTGAGGAAGTCTGCTTCCCAATTTTCTACGCCTGGGATGTGAACCGCGGATATGGTGGATGCTGTGTCCTCCACCCACATTAGAATGCGCCGGACTTCTTGGAATGCTTGCCGACTGCGCGTCCCTCCTTGGTGGTTGATGTATGCCACCGCTGTGGAGTTGTCCGACTGGATTCGGATCTGCTTTCCTTCCAGCCACTGTTGGAAGGCCAGTAGGGCAAGATACACTGCCCTGATTTCCAGAACATTGATCTGAAGGGTGGACTCCTGCGGAGTCCACGTCCCCTGGGCCCTGTGGTGGAGAAACACTGCTCCCCACCCTGACAGACTCGCATCTGTCGTGACCACTGCCCAGGATGGGGGCAGGAAGGATCTTCCCTGAGACAATGAGGTGGGAAGGAGCCACCATTGTAGAGAGTCCTTGGCCGTCTGGGAAAGAGAGACTTTCCTGTCCAGGGACGTTGACTTCCCGTCCCATTGGCGGAGAATGTCCCATTGAAGTGGGCGCAGATGAAACTGCGCAAAGGGAACTGCTTCCATGGCTGCCACCATCTTCCCGAGGAAGTGCATGAGGCGCCGTAAGGGGTGCGACTGGCCTTGAAGGAGGGATTGCACCCCTGTCTGTAGGGACCGCTGCTTGTTCAGCGGAAGCTTCACTCTCGCTGCTCGAGTATGAAACTCCATGCCAAGATACGTTAGCGACTGTGACGGTGACAGATTCGACTTTGGAAAGTTGATAATCCATCCGAACGTCTGTAGAGTCTCCAGCGTAGCATGTAGACTGAGTTGGCATGCCTCTTGAGAGGGTGCCTTGACAAGTAGATCGTCTAGGTAAGGGATCACCGAGTGTCCCTGAGAGTGCAAGACTGCTACCACCGCCGCCATGACCTTGGTGAAGACCCGGGGGGCTGTCGCCAGACCGAATGGCAGAGCTACGAACTGAAGATGATCGTTTCCTATCACACAACGTAGAAAACGTTGATGTTCTGTAGCAATTGGCACGTGGAGATAAGCATCTTTGATGTCTATTGAGGCAAGGAAGTCTCCTTGAGACATTGAGGCAACGACAGAGCGGAGGGTTTCCATCCGGAACCGTCTGGCGTGCACATGTTTGTTGAGCAGCTTTAGATCCAGAACAGGACGGAACGAGCCGTCCTTTTTTGGAACCACAAAGAGATTGGAGTAAAACCCTCGCCCTTGTTCCTGAGGCGGTACAGGAACCACTACTCCTTCCGCTCTTAGGGAGTCCACCGCCTGCAGCAGGGCATCTGCTCGGTCTGGATGTGGGGAGGTTCTGAAGAACCGAGCTGGAGGACGAGAACTGAACTCGATTCTGTACCCGCGAGACAAAATGTTTGTCACCCACCGGTCTTTGACCTGTGACATCCAAATGTCGGAAAAGCGGGAGAGCCTGCCCCCAACCGGAGATGCGGAGGGGGGGGGCTGGAAGTCATGAGGTAGCCGCTTTGGAAGCGGTTCCTCCATTTGCTTTCTTGGGGCGTGCGTGAGCCCGCCAGGAATCTGAGACTCTTTGCGTCCTCTGAGTCCCTTTGGACGAGGAGAATTGTGTCTTGCCCGAACCTCGAAAGGACTGAAACCTCTGCTGCCATTTTTTCTGCTGAGGTTTGCTTGATCTGGGCTGGGGTAAGGAAGAGTCTTTACCCTTGGACTGTTTAATGATGTCAGCCAATGGCTCGCCAAACAGTCTATCTCTAGATAAAGGCAAGCTGGTTAAACATTTTTTGGAACCAGCATCTGCTTTCCAGTCCTTTAACCACAAGGCTCTGCGCAAAACTACCGAATTGGCGGACGCCATTGAGGTGCGGCTGGTAGATTCTAGGACCGCATTGATAGCGTAAGACGCAAACGCAGACATCTGCGAGGTAAGGAACGCCACTTGCGGCGCCGCTGGATGTATGATAGCATCCACTTTTGCTAAACCAGCTGAAATAGCTTGGAGTGCCCATACGGCTGCGAATGCTGGAGCAAACGACGCGCCGATAGCTTCATAGACAGATTTTAACCAAAGGTCCATCTGTCTGTCATTGGCATCCTTAAGTGAAGCGCCATCCTCCACTGCAACTATGGATCTAGCTGCAAGTTTGGAAATCGGGGGGTCTACTTTTGGACACTGGGTCCAGCGCTTGACCACATCAGGGGGGAAAGGAAAACGTGTATCCTTAGAACGTTTAGAGAAACGCCTTTCTGGATGAGCGTCGTGTTTCTGGATTGACTCTCTGAAGTCAGAGTGATCCAAGAAAGCACTCAATTTACGCTTGGGATAGAGGAAACGAAACTTCTCCTGCTCTGCAGCTGCCTCCTCTGCAGAAGGAGCTGGGGGAGAAATATCCAACAGTCTATTGATGGCTGAGATAAGATCGTTTACCATGGCGTCCCCATCCGTGGTATCCAGATTGAGAGGGGTTCCAGGATAAGACTCCTGATCACTCTCTTCAGACGCATCACAGGGCGACTGATTGCGCTGAGACCCTGAGCAGTGTGTGACGTTGAGGGTCTTTCCCAGCGAGCTCGCTTAGGGTGGCTGGGGCTATCATCTGAGTCATAATACTCAGCCTGAGAAGCCGAGGACCCCCTTGTAGTCTGGATTAATTCCAACTGAGGGGGATTAGAGGACAGAGACCTCGCCGTGTCCATAGACTGAGCCCCAGTCATGGATTGCAAAGTTTCAAGGATTTTTGCCATAGTCACAGACATTCCATCAGCAAAAACTGCAAAGTCTGTCCCTGACACCGGGGCAGGACTTACAAGCGTCTCAGCCTGGGTCACTACCCCTCCGGACTCCGGCTGGCGAAGCAGCACCGGATCTGAGCATTGCACACAATGGGGGTCTTTGGAACCTGCTGGTAGAGCAGCCCCACATGCAGCACACGCAGTGTACACAGCCCTAGCCTTGGCAGCCTTGCGTTTTGTGGATGACATGTTGCTGCCTCCTCAGAGCGATCTGGGGTATCCAGCCAGGAAGCGACCTCACAGTGCAAGAAATAAATAAATATATATATCTGGTGACACAGTACACCAATACACACTGAGGCACTAGAGGGGCCAGCTGAAATGCCGCTTACCGCCCGCTTAAGAGCGGGTGTGTGGTCTCCAAAAGCCCCCTAGTCCAGGTCTCCCAGAGCCTTGCGTCCTTCCTCTAGCCAGACTGCATGTAATGGCTGCCGGCGTCCTGGGAGAGGAGGGGGGGCGGGCCCTGGGCGTTCCTGACTAAGAGCGGGAAGCCTGCTTCCCTCTGTGCCTAGTGAGAGGGCTGGAGCATGTAAATCAGGCTCCAGCCCTCGTCGCTGCTGCGAAACAGCGTCTCTCCCCTACCCTGATTGACAGGGTGGAGGCGGGAACGAAGCGGAGCTAGGCCGCAAAAAGCCGGGGACTGGATTTATAAACGCCGCCGCCGTAAAAGCGCGGTCGGCGTGTCCCCGGCGCACCACAAGTCACAGCAGCGCCGCCCGGTCCAGTGGGGGTCGGCGCTGCGTTCCCACAACACAAAGTCCCCCAGTAAACTGTAGGAACACTAACTCCAACGTTACGGTCCCCGGCGCACTACAACACCCAGCCAGCCCGGAGTGTGTCTGTGCCTGCCGGGGACACAGAGTACCTGTATGATGCAGGGCCTTGTCCCTGATTGTACTCCTGCTCCATATCCATCAGGTGCTATGGGTCTGTGGATGGAGCCCGGCGTCAGAGCTTAGAGGCCGGCAGGATCCCACTTCCACAGAGCCCTACAAGGGGATGTGGAAGGAAAACAGCATGTGGGGCTCCAGCCCCTGTACCAGCAATAGGTACCTCAACCTTACAACACCATCCACGGGTGAGAAGGGAGCATGCTGGGGGCCCTATATGGGCCCTCTTTTCTTCCATCCGAAATAGTCAGCAGCTACTGCTGACTAAAATCTGTGGAGCTATGCGTGGATGTCTGACCTCCTTCGCACAAAGCTTGAAAACTGGAGAACCCGTGATACCACGGGGGGGTATAGCCAGAAGGGGAGGGGCCTTGCACTTTTTAGTGTAGTGCTTTGTGTGGCCTCCGGAGGGCAGTAGCTATACCCCAATCGTCTGGGTCTCCCAATAGAGCGCTGAAGAAACGGCCCCTACCTACAGGTGGGCAACCGCCGACTGAAGGACTCGCCTACCTAGGCTGGCATCTGCCGAAGCAAAGGTATGCACCTGATAGTGTTTCGTGAAAGTGTGCAGGCTCGACCAGGTAGCCGCCTGACACACCTGCTGAGCCGTAGCCTGGTGCCGCAAAGCTCAGGACGCACCCACGGCCCTAGTAGAATGGGCCTTCAGCCCTGAGGGAACCGGAAGCCCCGACGATCGGTAAGCTTCGATAATTGGTTCCTTGATCCACCGAGCCAGGGTTGATTTGGAAGCCTGTGTCCCTTTACGCTGTCCAGCGACAAGGACAAAGAGTGCATCTGAGCGGCGCAGTGGCGCCGTACGAGAAATGTATAGTCTGAGTGCTCTCACCAGATCTAACAAGTGCAAATCCTTTTCACATTGGTGAACTGGATGAGGACAAAAAGAGGGTAAGGAGATATCCTGATTGAGATGAAAGGGGGATACCACCTTAGGGAGAAATTCCGGAACTGGACGCAGAACCACCTTGTCCTGGTGAAACCCCAGGAAAGGAGCTTTGTATGACAGCGCTGCCAGCTCGGACACTCTCCGAAGTGAAGTGACTGCTACTACTTTCTGCGAAAGGCGTGAAAGAGAAATATCCTTCATTGGCTCGAACGGTGATTTCTGAAGAGCCATCAGCACCCTGTTCAGATCCCAGGGTTCTAACGGGCGCTTGTAAGGAGGGACTATATGACAAACCCCATGCAGGAACATGCGTACCTGTGGAAGTCTGGCTAGGCGCCTCTGAAAAAATACAGAGAGCGCTGAAACCTGTCCCTTAAGAGAGCCGAGCGACAAACCCTTTTCCAGTCCGGAATGAAGTAATGACAGAAAAGTGGTTAAGGCAAATGGCCAGGGAGAAAAACCTGAGCAGAGCACCAAGATAGGAATATCCTCCACGACCTGTGGTAGATCTTGGCGGACGTTGGTTTCCTAGCCTGTCTCATAGTGGCAATGACCTCTTGAGATAACCCTGATGACGCTAGGATCCAGGACTCAATGGCCACACAGTCAGGTTGAGGGCCGCAGAATTCAGATGGAAAAACGGCCCTTGAGACAGCAAGTCTGGTCGGTCTGGCAGTGCCCACTGTTGGCCCACCGTGAGATGCCACAGATCCGGGTACCACGACCTCCTCGGCCAGTCTGGAGCGACGAGGATGGCGCGGCGGCAATCGGACCTGATCTTGCGTAACACTCTGGGCAACAGTGCCAGAGGAGGAAACACATAAGGGAGTTGAAACTGCGACCAATCCTGAACTAAGGCGTCTGCCGCCAGAGCTCTGTGATCTTGAGACCGCACCATAAATGTCGGGACCTTGTTGTTGTGCCGGGACGCCATTAGGTCGACGTCCGGCATCCCCCAGCGGCAATAGATCTCCTGAAACACGTCCGGGTGAAGGGACCATTCCCCTGCGTCCATGCCCTGACGACTGAGAAAGTCTGCTTCCCAGTTTTCTACGCTTGGGATGTGAACTGCGGATATGGTGGAGGCTGTGGCTTCCACCCACAGCAGAATCCGCCGGACTTCCTGGAAGGCTTGCCGACTGCGTGTGCCGCCTTGATGGTTGATGTATGCCACCGCTGTTGAGTTGTCCGACTGAATTCGGATCTGCTTGCCTTCCAGCCACGGCTGGAACGCCTTTAGGGCAAGATACACTGCCCTTATCTCCAGAACATTGATCTGAAGGGAGGACTCTGTCTGAGTCCAAGTACCCTGAGCCCTGTGGTGGAGAAAAACCGCTCCCCACCCTGACAGGCTCGCGTCCGTCGTGACCACCGCCCAGGATGGGGGTAGGAAGGATTTCCCCTTCGACAGAGAAGTGGGGAGAAGCCACCACTGAAGGGAAGCCTTGGCTGCCCGCGAAAGGGAGACGTTCCTGTCGAGGGACGTCGACATCCTGTCCCATTTGCGGAGAATGTCCCATTGAAGAGGACGCAGATGAAACTGCGCAAAAGGGACTGCCTCCATTGCTGCTACCATCTTCCCTAGGAAGTGCATGAGGCGCCTCAGGGGGTGTGACTGGCCTTGAAGGAGAGAGTGCACCCCTGTCTGTAGTGAACGCTGTTTGTCCAGCGGAATTGATGCTAGGAAATCTCCTTGGGACATTGAGGCGATGACGGAGCGGAGCGATTCCATCCGGAACCGCCTGGTTTTTACATGTTTGTTGAGCAGTTTGAGGTCCAGAACAGGACGGAAGGATCCGTCCTTTTTCGGCACCACGAACAAGTTGGAGTAAAAACCGTGACCCTGCTGCTGAAGAGGAACAGGGATCACCAATCCTTCCGCCTTCAGCGTGCACACCGCCTGCAGAAGAGCATCGGCTCTCTCGGGGGGCGGAGATGTTCTGAAGAATCGAGTCGGAGGACGAGAGCTGAACTCTATCCTGTAACCGTGAGATAGAATGTCTCTCACCCATCGGTCTTTTACTTGTGGCAGCCAGGTGTCGCAAAAGCGGGCGAGCCTGCCACCGACCGAGGATGCGGTGTGAGGAGACTGAAAGTCATGAGGAGGCCGCTTTGGGAGCGGTTCCTCCGGCGTTCTTTTTAGGGCGTGCCTTAGACCGCCATGATCGGAGTTCCTCTGATCCTTCTGAGGCCCTTTGGACGAGGAGAATTGAGACCTGCCCGCGGTCCGAAAGGACCGAAACCTCGATTGTACCTTTCGTGGTTGAGGTCTGTTTGGTTTGGCCTGGGGTAAGGATGAGTCCTTTCCCTTGGATTGTTTAATGATTTCATCCAATTTCTCGCCAAACAGGCGGCCGCCAGAAAATGGCAAACAGGTTAAGAACTTTTTGGAAGCAGAGTCTGCCTTCCATTCACGTAGCCACATGGCCCTGCGGACTACCACCGAATTGGCGGATGCTACCGCCGTACGGCTCGCAGAGTCCAGGACAGCATTAATGGCGTAGGACGCAAACACCGACGCCTGAGTGGTTAAGGGCATCACTTGCGGAGCAGATGAACGTGTGACCGTATTAATCTGCGCATGACAAGCTGAGATAGCTTGGAGTGCCCATACGGCTGCGAATGCTGGAGCAAAAGACGCGCCGATAGCTTCATAGATGGATTTCAACCATAGCTCCATCTGTCTGTCAGTGGCATCTTTGAGTGAAGCCCCCTCTTCCACTGCAACTATGGATCTAGCCGCCAGTCTGGAGATTGGAGGATCCACCTTAGGACACTGAGCCCAGCCCTTGACAACGTCAGGGGGGAAGGGATAACGTGTATCCTTAAGGCGCTTGGAAAAACGCTTATCTGGACAAGCCCGGTGTGTCTGGACTGCGTCTCTGAAGTCAGAGTGATCCAGAAACGTACTCAAAGAACGCTTGGGACACCTGAAACGGAATTTCTCCTGCTGAGAAGCTGACTCCTCAATTGGAGGAGCTGGGGGAGAAATATCCAACACCTGATTGATGGTCGCTATAAGGTCATTCACTATGGCGTCACCTTCAGGTGTATCTAGGTTGAGAGCGATCTCAGGATCAGAATCCTGATCTGCTACCTCCGCTTCATCTTCCAGAGAGTCCTTGCTGAGACCCTGAGCAGTGTGATGAAGTCGAGTGAATTTCCCAGCGAGCCCGCTTAGGCGGCCTGGGACTGCGGTCCGTGTCAGGGACCTCACCCTGGGACCTGTGGGTCACCCCAGGAGCACTTTGCTGCTCCAATTGAGGGGTGCCTTGGGCCAATGATTGAACAGTGCCCGGGTCCTGAATCACCAGTCTGCACTGTAAGGCTTCTAGTATCTTAGCAGACCATTTATCCATACTCTCAGACAGTTTGTCAGCAAATACTGCAAACTCCGTCCCTGTCACCTGGACAGTGGTAGCAGGTGATTCTACCTGGGCCACCAGTGGCAGGGGCTCCGGCTGAGTAAGAGCCACAGGGGCCGAGCATTGCACACAATGCGGGTCAGTGGAACCTGCCGGTAGGATAGCCGCACATGAGGTTCAGGTTGCAAAGTAAGCCTGTGCTTTGGCACCTTTGCTTTTTGCGGACGACATGCTGTTGTCTCCTCTGATACAATCCAGGAGGGTATATAGCCAAAAATCAACAGTGCGACCATACAGTGTAATGTATAGCATATAAGCATATATATATATATATATATATACACTTCGGCACTCAGTGGGGCCAGCACCACAGGTGCTGCTTACCGACCGCTCAAAGCGGTTGTGTGATCATCAGATTCCCTGCCTGAGCCTCCCTGTTGTCCTCTCCGGTCTGAAGTGCTGACAGGAATGGCTGCCGGCGTTCTGTGGAGAGGAGGGGGCCGTGGGCGTGCCCTTGAAAAGTGCGGGAATCTAGTGCCCCACTGTGCTGAGTGAGGGGGGAGGAGGATACTAGGTATGCTCCAGCCCTCAGCACTGCCGTCCTGTGCAGCGTCCCGCCCTTCCCCTGACTGGCAGGCCTGTGGGCGGGAATATGCGATACTAGGCCGCAAAAGCCGGGGACTAAAGTTATAAGCGCGGCCGGCAAATAAGCACGGCCGGCGCGGTAGTCCCCGGCGCACTAACACACCCAGCAGTGCTGCAGTGTTTGTGGCACAAGCGATCCATACGCGGTCCCCACGGGGACACAGAGTACCTCACAGTTGCAGGGCCTTGTCCCTGACGATACTCAGCTCCAGTCCAGCAGAATCCCCAGGGGCTGCGGAGGGAGCACGGTCCTAGTGCCTGGAGACCGATAAGGATCCCACTTCACCCAGAGCCCTGAGAGGGATGGGGAAGGAAAACAGCATGTGGCTCCTGCCTATGTACCCGCAATGGGTACCTCAACCTTAACAGCACCGCCGACCAGAGTGGGGTGAGAAGGGAGCATGCTGGGGGCCCTGTTATGGGCCCTCTTTTCTTCCATCCGACCTAGTCAGCAGCTGCTGCTGACTAAGATGTGGAGCTATGCGTGGATGTCAGCCTCCTTCGCACAAAGCATGAAAACTGAGGAGCCCGTGATGCACGGGGGGTGTATAGGCAGAAGGGGAGGGGCTTTACACTTTTAAGTGTAATACTTTGTGTGGCCTCCGGAGGCAGAAGCTATACACCCAATTGTCTGGGTCTCCCAATGGAGCGACAAAGAAAATGGGAAACCTGTGGGTTATTGGTCGTAGTTCATTGGCACCCAGTGATTGTGGGGTGGGGGATGATGGGGATGACTGATGGAGCCTCCTCCCTCTGTCAAACACTTGAAATGCTGTGGTTGCTATTGGCTGCAGCATTTAAAAGGTTAAACTTCCTGCATCTGGCATAACTGGTTGTGAAAAACGGCATGAAAATTGTAGAAAATGTACGACTTGTCAGTGAAAAGTATAGATACGCCAGGTCCTCCAGAGAGAGAAAGGCCGTTTGTTTTGGCTCTACGGTACAGCTGAAATAGAGGTACCCAGGAAACCCCTTTACAAGAGGCCATTACCCAAAACCCCTTTATAAGAGGCCATTACCCGAAACCCCTTTATAAGAGGCCATTACCCGAAACCCCTTTATAAGAGGCCATTACCCGAAACCCCTTTATAAGAGGCCATTACCCGAAACCCCTTTATAAGAGGCCATTACCCGAAACCCCTTTATAAGAGGCCATTACCCGAAACCCCTTAATAAGAGGCCATTACCCGAAACCCCTTTATAAGAGGCCATTACCCGAAACCCCTTTATAAGAGGCCATTACCCGAAACCCCTTTATAAGAGGCCATTACCCGAAACCCCTTAATAAGAGGCCATTACCCGAAACCCCTTAATAAGAGGCCATTACCCGAAACCCCTTTATAAGAGGCCATTACCCGAAACCCCTTTATAAGAGGCCATTACCCGAAACCCCTTTATAAGAGGCCATTACCCGAAACCCCTTTATAAGAGGCCATTACCCGAAACCCCTTTATAAGAGGCCATTACCCGAAACCCCTTTATAAGAGGCCATTACCCGAAACCCCTTAATAAGAGGCCATTACCCGAAACCCCTTTATAAGAGGCCATTACCCTACCTGTCGAGTATAAATGTAGAGATATTGGAATTATAGGCATAGGAAACGTATTTCACGCATGGTCTGGATCTCACCTTTGTCTGGCGTCGACCTCCACATATCACTAATTCTCTTAAAGCTGAAAGCCAAAGGTTCCACTAAACCTCCGAAAGGAGGATCCGTCACCATGATCACCCCTTGTCCGTCATCTTCTTGTAGAAACTTCTGACAGACGTTCTTTGCATCCTGAAATATATTAAGGAAATATATGAGCAGTGCACCCATTATCATTTCTACAGATCAGAGGCGTCAACGGTTGGTAGCATTTTTGTAATAACCTGATAAGACTGTGCTGCTCAGATTCCTAATAGCTGAGCGCCATTCACACGTGTAAGAAATCTCCGCCATCTCTGGCTTCTCATAAGGGAAAATTTCTATTTGGTTCCAGTTCAAGCCATTAACAGTTTAAGGCCCACTTCACCCATCTGTGTCTCCAGTATGTGTGGTGTCCATCTCCACATGTACTGGAAACACACGTAGACTCATTAAATTCAATAGGTTTGTTCACACATCCGTGTTTTCACACGGACTGTGTGGCGCGCACACGCATTATCAGCCGGTAGCACGGACATCATACAGACAGAACAATGATGTGATCCATGTGACATCCATGTGACACACATTGGAGGACACCTCACTAACATTAAATGGATTTTTATACTTACCTGTCTTCGGAGCTGCTGTTGCTTCCGGGTCCTGCTCATTATGCCTCATGAATATCCACTGCACTGGAAGCAAGTGTGACAGCAGTGCCAACGACAGGTAAATATACAAGTTCATGCTGTCGGTGTGCTATCCGATGTTACATAGATAGCCTACGGACAAACATACTGATGACACAGACACTGGCACAGGGATGGCTCATGGAATACCATGACGGATGGAGCAAAACTTTCGCTTTTTGCACAACGTGTGAAGGTGAACTAGCAGATGCCCAGAAGGGAATCACTGTCCATGTATCAAGTATACAAGTACAATGTTCTAACCTCATAAGTTATCGTCTTTTCATACACTGCATAACAAATTTTCCTCAATGCAGCCTTTTTTGTCTTTTGCTATGGCCAATATACTATACACATTTAGGTAAATGTATATCCAAAAGTGAGTGATGTGCACAGTGCTAGTTAAGGAATGAAAGAAAATTTGCTTAGCCCCTACAAGACCATGCCATTTTACTTTTAAAGGGAATCTGTCAACGGGTTTTTGCTATGTTAGCTGAAGACAGCATGCTGCAAGGGTTTAATCACAGAATTCAGAGATGCCTGTCTTGTCAAGGTCAGATCTGTTACTTATTTACTGTGTTGGTATAACCAGCAGGGCTTCTCATTGCTTGGGCTACAATGTCAAGTGAACATCAGTTCAGCACACCCCTTCCTATGATTGGCACCTCGCTGTCAATGTACAATCTCCACTGACAGCCTTGTGTGGGCGGGGGCAGGAGAGCTCTCTGAGCTCTGTTACATGGTTACATCTAAAAATTGTGTCAGAACGGCTGCACCTGGTAATCTAAGTGACACATCACTGGATTCAGAATCTCTTTGCCTACATTATGCTGCTCTCAGATGAGGCAGTAAAAACCTGTCGGCAGATTCCCTTTAAACGCTTTTGTTTTTTCCTCCCCTTCTTCCAAGAGTCATAACTATTTTATATTTCTGTCCTGATTGCATTATGATGGTTTGTTTTGTTGCGGGACGAGTTGTACATTTGATTGACAGCTTTCATTCTATAATGTACAATAATACTGAAATGCACTGGATAGCAGGAAAAAAATTCCAAGTCTGCTGAAATTGCAAAAAAATCCACAATTGTTTACCATGTTCAATATATGGTAAAACTGACAGAGCAGTATGATTCTCCAGGTCAGTAGGAGTACACAGATCCCAAAAAGTATAGTGGGTTTTTTTTTGGTTTTTTAAGTGTTGGAAAAAAATTGGAAATTTGTGAGAAAAAAATAAACATTTGTGCTTTTGTCGCTATTTTCTGTGATCCATAACATTTTCATTTTTCGGGATCGGGGGCTGAGTGATGTCTTATTTTTTGTGCCCTGATTGACGTTTTTACCGATACCATTTTTGGGATAGATGTGATGTGATCGCCTCTTACTGC
This sequence comes from Anomaloglossus baeobatrachus, assembly GCF_048569485.1. Taxonomy (NCBI): domain Eukaryota; kingdom Metazoa; phylum Chordata; class Amphibia; order Anura; family Aromobatidae; genus Anomaloglossus; species Anomaloglossus baeobatrachus. The sequence continues at coordinate 98,596,686 of NC_134353.1, read as the reverse complement.
AATGTTACGATGGGCATTAATTTATTTTATACTAGATGTACTACCCAACTTCGCCCGGGTTAATAACTGCTGCTAACAAAAAAGAGAATTTTGTTACTTACCGTAAATTCTTTTTCTTATAGATCCGTATTGGGAGACCCAGCCCATGGGTGTTTAGCTTCTGCCTCCGGAGGACACACAAAGTACTACACTTAAAAGTGTAGCTCCTCCCTCTGAGCTTATACACCCCCTGGTAGCCAGTCCTAGCCAGTTTAGTGCAAAAGCTGAAGGAGAATAGCCACCCACAAGTAGAACCGAGTAAGAACCGGAACAACCGGAGACTCTGTCCACGACAACAGCCGGTGACAACACACGGAACAAGAAAATTGCCAACAGGCAACAGGGAGGGAGCTGGGTCTCCCAATACGGAACTATAAGAAAAACAATTTACGGTAAGTAACAAAATTCTCTTTTTCTTTATCGTTCCTTTGGGAGACCCAGACCATGGGACGTTCCAAAGCTGTCCCTGGGTGGGAATAAACAGAAAAAACTAAGAAGTAGGCGGAGCCTAACTTCACAAGTGGGCGACAGCCGCCTGAAGGATGCGTCTGCCCAAGCTCGCATCTGCAGAAGCATGAGCATGCACTTGGTAGTGCTTCGAAAAGGTATGCAGGCTAGTCCAAGTGGAAGCCTGACAGACTTGTTGAGCCGTAGCCTGGTGCCTAAAAGCCCAAGAGGCACCGACAGCTCTGGTCGAGTGTGCCTTGATCCCCGGCGGGGGAGGCACCTGAGTACTCTGGTAGGCGTCCGAAATGGTCGATCTAATCCAACGGGCCAAGGTCGGCTTAGAAGCAGAGAGACCCTTGCGCCGCCCTGTGGTTAGCACAAAAAGAGAGGTGCACCGCCTAAGCGCAGCGGTGCGAGACACATAAATCCGGAGAGCACGCACCAGATCTAGAGTATGCAGCGCTTTCTCAAAGCGATGAACAGGGGCCGGACAGAAGGAAGGCAAGGAAATATCCTGGTTAAGGTGGAAGGGAGAGACCACCTTAGGAAGAAAGTCCGGGGTCGGACGGAGAACTACCTTGTCTTGGTGAAAAACCAAAAAAGGTGACTCTGAGGAGAGCGCAGCTAAATCAGAGACTCTCCTGAGAGAAGTTATGGCAACTAGAAAGGCCACCTTTTGAGAAAGACGATACAAAGAAACCTCCCTAAGGGGCTCGAAAGGGGGTTTCTGCAATACCGTGAGGACCAAGTTAAGGTCCCAGGGATCCAAGGGCCGCCGATTAGGCGGAATGATGTGAGACGCACCTTGCATGAAGGTGCGGACCTGAGCCAGCAGGGCGAGACGCCGCTGGAACAGCACTGATAGAGCTGAGACTTGTCCCTTGAGAGAGTTGAGGGACAGTCATAGCTGCAGACCGGACTGTAAAAAAGACAGAAGGGTCGGCAACGAGAATGGCCAAGGAGAATGGCCGGAAGAGCGACACCAGGACAGGAAAATTTTCCAAGTCCTGTGATAGATCTTGACGGAGGAAGACTTACGGGCCCGAGTCATAGTGGAGAGGACTTCAGGAGGAATACCAGAAGCCGTCAAAATCCAGGACTCAAGAGCCACGCCGTCAATTTGAGTGCCGCAGAATTCGGGCGGAAAAACGGACCTTGCGAGAGCAGGTCTGGACGGTCCGGAAGATGCCACGGCATGTCCACGGACAGTTGGAGCAGGTCCGGATACCAAGCTCGCCTGGGCCAGTCCGGTGCAATGAGGATGACTCGACGGCCCTCCATTCTGATCTTGCGCAGGACTCTGGGCAAGAGAGCTAGAGAGGGAAACACGTAGGACAGACGAAACTGGGACCAGTCTTGAACCAGAGCGACCGTGGCGAAGGCCTGAGGATCGTGGGAGCGAGCCATGTAAACCGGAACCTTGTTGTTGTGACGGGATGCCATTAGGTCCACGTCCAGAGTGCCCCACTGGGTCGGAGTCAGAGTGGATTTGGGAAGATTGACAATCCACCCGAATTGGGCTAGGGTGGCGAGAGTGAGCGAAACACTCCGCTGACAGTCTGCGCTGGATGTACCCTTGACCAGAAGGTCGTCCAGATAAGGAAGCTCTGCTAACCCCTGGAGGTGCAGGACCGCAATCACTGCCGCCATGACCTTGGTGAATACCCGAGGGGCCGTGGCTAACCCGAAGGGGAGAGCCACGAATTAGAAATGATCCTCTCCTATCGCAAAACGTAACCAACGCTGATGTGACACTGCGATTGGCACATGCAGATAGGCATCTCTGATGTCGATGGACGCCAGGAACTCCCCTTGGGTCATAGAGGCAATGACTGATCGCAGAGACTCCATGCGAAAATGCCGCACCCGGACATGCTTGTTGAGAAGCTTGAGATCCAGGATGGGCCGGAAGGTACCGTCCTTTTTTGGAACTAGGAAGAGATTTGAGTAAAAACCTCTGAATCGTTCCTGAGCGGGAGCAGGGACAATCACTCCGTTTGCCTGCAAGGACGCCACAGCCTGCGAGAAGGCGGCGGCCTTGGAGCAGGGGGGAGTTGAGAGAAAAAATCTGTTTGGAGGGCTGGAAGAGAATTCTATCCTGTAGCCGTGAGATATGATGTCTCTCACCCACTGATCGGAGACTTGCTTTAACCAAGCGTCGCCAAAGTGGGAGAGCCTGCCACCGACTAAGGACGTGGCTGGAGCGGGCCGAGAGTCATGAGGAAGCTACCTTAGTGGCAGAACCTCCTGCGGTCTTCTGCGGACGCGCTTTTGGGCGCCAGTTGGATTTCTGATCCTTGGCGGAGTTAGCGGACGAGGCGGAAGGCTTAGAGGATGACCAGTTGGAGGAACGAAAGGAACTAAACCTCGATTGATTCCTACCCTGGGCGGGTTTCCTGGTCTTGGTTTGTGGCATGGAAGTACTCTTCCCGCCAGTAGCTTCTTTAATGATTTCATCCAGCTGTTCACCAAACAGCTGTGAACCAGCAAAAGGGAGCCCAGCAAGAAACTTCTTGGAAGAAGCATCTGCCTTCCACTCTCGAAGCCACAAAATCCTGCGGATAACAAGAGAATTAGCTGACGCCACCGCAGTGCGGTGAGCAGCCTCTAGCATGGCAGACATGGCATAAGATGAAAAAGCTGAAGCCTGAGCAGTTAAGGTAACCATCTCAGGCATAGATTCCTTGGTGAGGGAATGCATCTCCTCTAGAGAAGCAGAGATGGCTTTGAGAGCCCACACTGCTGCAAAAGTCGGGGAAAACGCGGCCCCCGCAGCTTCATACACAGATTTGGCCAGAAGGTCAATCTGACGGTCAGTGGAATCCTTAAGTGAGGTGCCGTCAGCCACCGACACAACGGTCCGGGCTGATAGCCTAGACACCGGAGGGTCTACCTTTGGGGAGTGAGACCACTCCTTGACCACCTCAGGTGGAAATGTAAACCGGTCATCAGAACCACGCTTTGGAAAGCGTTTGTCAGGGCAGGCCCTGGGTTTGGTCATAGCGGTCCGAAAACTGGAGTGGTTAAAGAACACACTCTTCACTCTCTTAGGCGAGGTAAACTGATGTTTTTCTGCCTAAGAGAGTTGCTCCTCTGACACTGGCGGATTGAGATCCAGGGATATAGCTACTGGGTATTGATTCACTAGAATGAAAGCTGTATTAGCAAAGTGAATAAATTAATTACGCCTAAAAATTAACTTTTAATATTATCAAAATAAGTAAAAAGGTCAGAAAAGGACCTGGTTTAAAAAGACAAACAATAGAGAAAATTAGCCAGAACCATTCATCCTGATCCAAACGGACCAACTGGCTAACACATAAAACACCCTATGGTTTGAGGATGTGAGTATTGTGTCAATAAACGATGCTGCATGTAAGTCGCATTAATAGCAGCAGTAGCAATAACGAGAGGAAAAAGGAACGGTCTTACCCCATCTGCCGTATACCCATTTCCTGGTTACTGTAAACACCTGATGCTGGATGGTTTTGATTTACCAAAAAGCAGGATACCCGGTCTTCAGACCTATGACCTAGGATCCCCACAGGTAACAAACGCATATCCAGCGGTGTGAAAGCTTCTCCCAACGCGTTTCTTTAGATTATATCATCAGGGGAGATGTCCGGTCATACATATGACCCACACAATATAGCACAGAAATACTGCAGAACAAACATGACAAACAAAACTCCGTCACAAAAGAGTCCTCGCCATCAAGGCACACCGGCACATCACAAGCGCGCAGCGGGTAACTTACTTCCATCAGGATCAAAAGATTCCTGGGCAGAGCGCGCCCCACAAGCCGCGCCGCCGAGTTTTAAAGTGCCGGTTGCTTGGAGTGGCGTCTGACGTCACATCCGCAGAAAGGATGGTGAGCTCACTTCCGGGTCACGTGATCGGGACCACTCCGTGCGCGTCACCAAGAAAGCGTAACTATGGCAGCCGTTATACACATGAAAGGCTACAAGAAAATGGCCACTAGTGAAATCGCTATCATAGCGATATAACGAACCATTAGTGTTAAAGTAATCCCATTCACACAAGGAATGGGTGACCAAAAAAAAACCAGACAAAAGTCATAGTTGACCCAGGTAAGGTATGCAGGCTCTAAATATAGCAACAGGACATAAAAATACACATACAAAAGGGGGGCCGAATAAAGAAAAAGAGATCCAATCCCAAAGAGAACAACATACTAGATGAAAAATATTAATAATAACCAAAAATAAAAAAGAGGCAGGCAGGAGAAGAGATCGGATCCGAGAAGCACAATAGGTAGGGACAATGCAAAATAGTCTATATTGGAAAAAAGGGGGAAAAGGAGAAACCTCCACCAACCATTACGACTATTACTCATTCTAACCAAAGCTAGTCCTACCTATTTGTGGAGGTCGGCACCCTAAGATAGTACGGTGGATGGTGCCCCCACTCGGACGACGACTGTCCCTCCTAGCACTAATCTAAACTAATCCACCACAAAGGGTGCGAAGGAAAGAGTGTCATTAAGGCCCAGTGGTTTGCACGTCCTCAGCCAAAAGATCCATTTGGTTTCCTGTCTGAGGATTTTCTTATCCCAATCACCTCCTCTAGAGGGAGGGGCCACAACATCAATGCCCTGAAAGCTGATAGATCCGGGGTCCCCTGCGTGGTACTCCGTAACATGGCGAGCCACAGGAGTATCATTACCCAAACGGATGTCCCGGATGTGCTCCCCAATCCTCCTTCTAAATTCCCTTTTGGTCTTACCTATGTACTCCTTATGGCAAACGCACGTGGCCTTATAAATAACGCCCTTTGTTCTACAATTGATGAAACTTCGTATCTCGTAACGTTTACCCATGACATAGGAGAAAAAGAATTTCCCTGGATTAAGCGACCCGCATGCAATGCATCCACTACATTTATAGCATCCCTTAACAGGGTTGACCAGCCATGTTTTTGTATGGCTGGAAAAATGACTGTGGACAAGTCTATCTTTAATAGAGCGGGCCTTCCTATACGTCACCGAGGGAGTGCTGAAAGACATTTTCCAATGTCCTCATCCATTCTCAGAATGGACCAGTGCTTCTCGAGGATCCGTCTCACCTCCCCTGATCCGTTATTGAAAGTAGTGATGAAACGAATAACATCCTCATTTAGTGTTGGTCTCCCTGGTCCGTGTAGAAGATCATTTCTCGTCTTCTTTTGGGTCTCTAGAAAAGCCTTGTTTATGACATGATCTGGATAGCCCCTATGATGAAATCTGAGGCTCAAGTCACGGGCCTGTTCACGAAAAACTTGCTCTTCCGAGCAATTTCGTTTAAGCCTGAAAAATTGCCCCTTTGGGATGCCCTTCTTCAAACTGTTCGGATGACTGCTCTCCCAACGTAGGAGTGAGTTTGTTGCAGTTGGTTTTCTATAAGTGCTGGTATGAATATTACCCATAGAATCCCTCTCCACAAGGACATCCAAAAAGGGCAGCCTCCACTTGTCAAATTCACAAGTAAAGTAGAGGCCAAAAGGGTTATCATTAAGTGCAGCGACAGTTTTTACAATTTCGTCTTCGGTACCCTTCCACAGAACAAACACGTCATCTATAAAACGACACCATAGGACCACCTTGTCCTGGGAAAAGGGGGAACAATCGCCAAAAACACAAGTCTCCTCCCACCAGCCGAGGAGGAGGTTAGCATACGATGGGGCCACTGGACTCCCCATCGCAGTCCCCCTCAACTGGTGGTAGACCTGTCCATCAAAAAGAAAGATATTGTTCCTTAAACAGAAATCGACGAGACTTAAAAGAAAGGAATTATGATCCTCAAATTGTTGCCCCCTACTCCTCAAAAAATAGGCCACCGCTTGTAGACCCAATTCGTGTCTGATCGAGGAGTAGAGGGATTCAACGTCGATGCTGACGAAGATGACATCCTCCTCTACAGTGACTCCCTCCAACTTTTTGAGTAGGTCTGTAGTGTCCTTAAGATAGGAACCCAAAGATGTAACAAAGGGTCTCAACACACGATCAGCATAGACACCCACATTTTGCGAGACACTCCCAATACCAGACACTATTGGTCTGCCTCGCAATGGAGAAAGGCCCTTATGTACCTTGGGCAGACAGTAGAAGGTAGGAGTCACTGGGAAAAGAGGATAGAGGAAATCAAATTCCGACTTATTAATTAAACCCTTGTCACGTGCATCACTCAGTAGCCCTTTTAGAAACAGCAGGTAGTCAGATGTGGGGTTCCTATCAAGTTTTTCATAACTCGATTTATCTCCCAGGATATCCATACACATTTTCTTGTAATCGGAGACATTCATGAGGACGATGTTGCCACCCTTATCTGATTCCTTCACCACAATGCTGGTGTCCCTCTCCAACTTTCTAAGGCATTCCATCTCACTCTTAGTCAGATTAAATTTTTGATGGTGCTTATCAGTGATCATGTCCAAATCTCGCGTAACCAAGTTACAAAAAATATCAATAGGAGACACTTCATTATTAGTAGGAGGCATTTTACTGCTCTTTGTTTTAAGATCAGTGAAAGGACCCCTACCCTCAGTATTAGGGTCAATGTCACTCAGATTATAAAGAAATCTAACATCCTCCAACAGATCGTCCGCAATGCCCAATTCTCTACAGATTTTCTTATTTTCAGTGGCAAAATGCTTCTTCCATTTAAGTTTACGTGCAAAAAGGTTAAGATCCTTTACTATATCAAAGTGATTGAAGTCAGAGGTAGGAACGAAGGAGAGCCCTTTGCTAAGCACAGTCATTTCCAGTTCAGAGAGGGATCTGTTCGAGAGGTTAATTATTTGGGTTGAGCAATCTGTGGGTTGTAACCCACCGGGTTTTGTTTGCTCCTCAGGAAATGGTTGGACTCTAAAAAAGGTCCCTTGTTATAACCACCCCTGTCCGAATTTCTCCCCCTACCTCTTTGTTTAGTCCTCCGCTGGTTACCCCTCCCCTCCGTGTCAGAAAACTCCGTATCGGTGGAGGTACCTTCCGTATCACTTGGTCTATTATATCTAATGACGGGGAAGTTATATGCCTTATTATCTCTGAACTCCTGTACGTCACGGATGTAAAACTTGTGCTTTTTCTCCTTCAAGTGGTACTGATGTTTCTCAATAATACCTTGCAAAGTGGTCTCCTTCGTCATCTAATATGTTGTTCTCTTTGGGATTGGATCTCTTTTTCTTTATTCGGCCCCCCTTTTGTATGTGTATTTTTATGTCCTGTTGCTATATTTAGAGCCTGCATACCTTACCTGGGTCAACTATGACTTTTGTCTGGTTTTTTTTTGGTCACCCATTCCTTGTGTGAATGGGATTACTTTAACACTAATGGTTCGTTATATCGCTATGATAGCGATTTCACTAGTGGCCATTTTCTTGTAGCCTTTCATGTGTATAACGGCTGCCATAGTTACGCTTTCTTGGTGACGCGCACGGAGTGGTCCCGATCACGTGACCCGGAAGTGAGCTCACCATCCTTTCTGCGGATGTGACGTCAGACGCCACTCCAAGCAACCGGCACTTTAAAACTCGGCGGCGCGGCTTGTGGGGCGCGCTCTGCCCAGGAATCTTTTGATCCTGATGGAAGTAAGTTACCCGCTGCGCGCTTGTGATGTGCCGGTGTGCCTTGATGGCGAGGACTCTTTTGTGACGGAGTTTTGTTTGTCATGTTTGTTCTGCAGTATTTCTGTGCTATATTGTGTGGGTCATATGTATGACCGGACATCTCCCCTGATGATATAATCTAAAGAAACGCGTTGGGAGAAGCTTTCACACCGCTGGATATGCGTTTGTTACCTGTGGGGATCCTAGGTCATAGGTCTGAAGACCGGGTATCCTGCTTTTTGGTAAATCAAAACCATCCAGCATCAGGTGTTTACAGTAACCAGGAAATGGGTATACGGCAGATGGGGTAAGACCGTTCCTTTTTCCTCTCGTTATTGCTACTGCTGCTATTAATGCGACTTACATGCAGCATCGTTTATTGACACAATACTCACATCCTCAAACCATAGGGTGTTTTATGTGTTAGCCAGTTGGTCCGTTTGGATCAGGATGAATGGTTCTGGCTAATTTTCTCTATTGTTTGTCTTTTTAAACCAGGTCCTTTTCTGACCTTTTTACTTATTTTGATAATATTAAAAGTTAATTTTTAGGCGTAATTAATTTATTCACTTTGCTAATACAGCTTTCATTCTAGTGAATCAATACCCAGTAGCTATATTCCATATTTATAAAGGGTATGGCTGGCTTCCTAGCAACAGGTTCTGATACCAGCACATGGGCCACGGAAGCGAAGGAGGTCTTCTCTGAGAGAGAGTTCATACAAAAAAAGTATACACCCTCACTTAATGGTGCCTTTAGGGATCAGACCAAGACATACAAGAATAGGATTACTTCCTGGTGGGAGATACAGTCACTTGAGTGCTACTTAAAAGATCAGATTGTACCCCGTAATTTACGTATTTCCCTCACTCCCAATTTCAGATATAAAAATCCGGAATTAATCTCTGCATGGCGTAAGGAGATCACAAACTGCTCCCTGAAACTAATGACCCTCCTATTGGAAGAGGAAAAGAAGAATCTGGCCAAGTTTGATTGTCTGCTCAGGGAGCAGATTGAGATCACCAAGAAATTTTCTGGTGAGGTAGATTTTGGGACGAAGGAGACCACTTTGCAAGGTATTATTGAGAAACATCAGTACCACTTGAAGGAGAAAAAGCACAAGTTTTACATCCGTGACGTACAGGAGTTCAGAGATAATAAGGCATATAACTTCCCCGTCATTAGATATAATAGACCAAGTGATACGGAAGGTACCTCCACCGATACGGAGTTTTCTGACACGGAGGGGAGGGGTAACCAGCGGAGGACTAAACAAAGAGGTAGGGGGAGAAATTCGGACAGGGGTGGTTATAACAAGGGACCTTTTTTAGAGTCCAACCATTTCCTGAGGAGCAAACAAAACCCGGTGGGTTACAACCCACAGATTGCTCAACCCAAATAATTAACCTCTCGAACAGATCCCTCTCTGAACTGGAAATGACTGTGCTTAGCAAAGGGCTCTCCTTCGTTCCTACCTCTGACTTCAATCACTTTGATATAGTAAAGGATCTTAACCTTTTTGCACGTAAACTTAAATGGAAGAAGCATTTTGCCACTGAAAATAAGAAAATCTGTAGAGAATTGGGCATTGCGGACGATCTGTTGGAGGATGTTAGATTTCTTTATAATCTGAGTGACATTGACCCTAATACTGAGGGTAGGGGTCCTTTCACTGATCTTAAAACAAAGAGCAGTAAAATGCCTCCTACTAATAATGAAGTGTCTCCTATTGATATTTTTTGTAACTTGGTTACGCGAGATTTGGACATGATCACTGATAAGCACCATCAAAAATTTAATCTGACTAAGAGTGAGATGGAATGCCTTAGAAAGTTGGAGAGGGACACCAGCATTGTGGTGAAGGAATCAGATAAGGGTGGCAACATCGTCCTCATGAATGTCTCCGATTACAAGAAAATGTGTATGGATATCCTGGGAGATAAATCGAGTTATGAAAAACTTGATAGGAACCCCACATCTGACTACCTGCTGTTTCTAAAAGGGCTACTGAGTGATGCACGTGACAAGGGTTTAATTAATAAGTCGGAATTTGATTTCCTCTATCCTCTTTTCCCAGTGACTCCTACCTTCTACTGTCTGCCCAAGGTACATAAGGGCCTTTCTCCATTGCGAGGCAGACCAATAGTGTCTGGTATTGGGAGTGTCTCGCAAAATGTGGGTGTCTATGCTGATCGTGTGTTGAGACCCTTTGTTACATCTTTGGGTTCCTATCTTAAGGACACTACAGACCTACTCAAAAAGTTGGAGGGAGTCACTGTAGAGGAGGATGTCATCTTCGTCAGCATCGACGTTGAATCCCTCTACTCCTCGATCAGACACGAATTGGGTCTACAAGCGGTGGCCTATTTTTTGAGGAGTAGGGGGCAACAATTTGAGGATCATAATTCCTTTCTTTTAAGTCTCGTCGATTTCTGTTTAAGGAACAATATCTTTCTTTTTGATGGACAGGTCTACCACCAGTTGAGGGGGACTGCGATGGGGAGTCCAGTGGCCCCATCGTATGCTAACCTCCTCCTCGGCTGGTGGGAGGAGACTTGTGTTTTTGGCGATTGTTCCCCCTTTTCCCAGGACAAGGTGGTCCTATGGTGTCGTTTTATAGATGACGTGTTTGTTCTGTGGAAGGGTACCGAAGACGAAATTGTAAAAACTGTCGCTGCACTTAATGATAACCCTTTTGGCCTCTACTTTACTTGTGAATTTGACAAGTGGAGGCTGCCCTTTTTGGATGTCCTTGTGGAGAGGGATTCTATGGGTAATATTCATACCAGCACTTATAGAAAACCAACTGCAACAAACTCACTCCTACGTTGGGAGAGCAGTCATCCGAACAGTTTGAAGAAGGGCATCCCAAAGGGGCAATTTTTCAGGCTTAAACGAAATTGCTCGGAAGAGCAAGTTTTTCGTGAACAGGCCCGTGACTTGAGCCTCAGATTTCATCATAGGGGCTATCCAGATCATGTCATAAACAAGGCTTTTCTAGAGACCCAAAAGAAGACGAGAAATGATCTTCTACACGGACCAGGGAGACCAACACTAAATGAGGATGTTATTCGTTTCATCACTACTTTCAATAACGGATCAGGGGAGGTGAGACGGATCCTCGAGAAGCACTGGTCCATTCTGAGAATGGATGAGGACATTGGAAAATGTCTTTCCAGCACTCCCTCGGTGACGTATAGGAAGGCCCGCTCTATTAAAGATAGACTTGTCCACAGTCATTTTTCCAGCCATACAAAAACATGGCTGGTCAACCCTGTTAAGGGATGCTATAAATGTAGTGGATGCATTGCATGCGGGTCGCTTAATCCAGGGAAATTCTTTTTCTCCTATGTCATGGGTAAACGTTACGAGATACGAAGTTTCATCAATTGTAGAACAAAGGGCGTTATTTATAAGGCCACGTGCGTTTGCCATAAGGAGTACATAGGTAAGACCAAAAGGGAATTTAGAAGGAGGATTGGGGAGCACATCCGGGACATCCGTTTGGGTAATGATACTCCTGTGGCTCGCCATGTTACGGAGTACCACGCAGGGGACCCCGGATCTATCAGCTTTCAGGGCATTGATGTTGTGGCCCCTCCCTCTAGAGGAGGTGATTGGGATAAGAAAATCCTCAGACAGGAAACCAAATGGATCTTTTGGCTGAGGACGTGCAAACCACTGGGCCTTAATGACACTCTTTCCTTCGCACCCTTTGTGGTGGATTAGTTTAGATTAGTGCTAGGAGGGACAGTCGTCGTCCGAGTGGGGGCACCATCCACCGTACTATCTTAGGGTGCCGACCTCCACAAATAGGTAGGACTAGCTTTGGTTAGAATGAGTAATAGTCGTAATGGTTGGTGGAGGTTTCTCCTTTTCCCCCTTTTTTCCAATATAGACTATTTTGCATTGTCCCTACCTATTGTGCTTCTCGGATCCGATCTCTTCTCCTGCCTGCCTCTTTTTTATTTTTGGTTATTATTAATATTTTTCATCTAATATGTTGTTCTCTTTGGGATTGGATCTCTTTTTCTTTATTCGGCCCCCCTTTTGTATGTGTATTTTTATGTCCTGTTGCTATATTTAGAGCCTGCATACCTTACCTGGGTCAACTATGACTTTTGTCTGGTTTTTTTTTGGTCACCCATTCCTTGTGTGAATGGGATTACTTTAACACTAATGGTTCGTTATATCGCTATGATAGCGATTTCACTAGTGGCCATTTTCTTGTAGCCTTTCATGTGTATAACGGCTGCCATAGTTACGCTTTCTTGGTGACGCGCACGGAGTGGTCCCGATCACGTGACCCGGAAGTGAGCTCACCATCCTTTCTGCGGATGTGACGTCAGACGCCACTCCAAGCAACCGGCACTTTAAAACTCGGCGGCGCGGCTTGTGGGGCGCGCTCTGCCCAGGAATCTTTTGATCCTGATGGAAGTAAGTTACCCGCTGCGCGCTTGTGATGTGCCGGTGTGCCTTGATGGCGAGGACTCTTTTGTGACGGAGTTTTGTTTGTCATGTTTGTTCTGCAGTATTTCTGTGCTATATTGTGTGGGTCATATGTATGACCGGACATCTCCCCTGATGATATAATCTAAAGAAACGCGTTGGGAGAAGCTTTCACACCGCTGGATATGCGTTTGTTACCTGTGGGGATCCTAGGTCATAGGTCTGAAGACCGGGTATCCTGCTTTTTGGTAAATCAAAACCATCCAGCATCAGGTGTTTACAGTAACCAGGAAATGGGTATACGGCAGATGGGGTAAGACCGTTCCTTTTTCCTCTCGTTATTGCTACTGCTGCTATTAATGCGACTTACATGCAGCATCGTTTATTGACACAATACTCACATCCTCAAACCATAGGGTGTTTTATGTGTTAGCCAGTTGGTCCGTTTGGATCAGGATGAATGGTTCTGGCTAATTTTCTCTATTGTTTGTCTTTTTAAACCAGGTCCTTTTCTGACCTTTTTACTTATTTTGATAATATTAAAAGTTAATTTTTAGGCGTAATTAATTTATTCACTTTGCTAATACAGCGGATTGAGATCCAGCACAGAATTAATAGAAGCAATCAAATCACTAAGATCTGAGTCACCCTCAGAGAAATCGATGGGATACATAGCCTCCGAGCCCCCAGCGAGAGCATCCTCCTCATCTTGAGAGTCAGCTCTTGAGACAGAGCCGTGGGATGGGGAGGGGGAGAAAACCCTGTGCCTTCTCTTAGAAGGACGGGGTCTGGGATCAGATAATGAATCCTCCGTGAGCTCCGATGGACGGAGGTCAGAGGATAGGAGTCCTCTGTCAAGAGTATTAGAGGCACCCTGTGAGGGAGGCTGCTGCATATTCATCAAAGTCCTGGACAAAAGTCCCATGGACTCAGCAAATGACTGGGATATGGACCTAGAAAAGGACTCTACCCAGGCCGGGGGTTCAGTCACAGGTGCAGCAGCAGCCTGAGAGACCACTGGGGGTGAGACTCCAGGCTGTGGCACCGCCAAGTTAGAGCAGACATCACAATATGGATAGGTGCTCGGCTCAGGCAGCAGGAGCTTACATGCAGTGCATGCAGAATAAAGCTTTGGAGCCTTGCTCCTTGTGTGAGACATGCTGCTGGAGTGGGGGCTTTGCAGAGAATGAACCCCAGGGAGAATATACAGAGGTCCACAACCGGAGACCGGCTGTGGCTTACCAGACCGCTGAGCGCGGTGTTGTGTGCCCTCCAGATCCCGAAGCCCGGTCCCCCAGTCGCAGCACCTCAGCAGAGATGCAGAATGCAGGATGTCCCAGAGCAGAGTGAACTCTGCCTGAGAAGAGGGCGTTCCTATAAAAGAGCGGGAACTGGAGGGCTATAGAGACCTGCAGGGAAGGAGGGACGCCCCAGCAGTGGGGAGTGTCCCTCCCCTGTGTAGAACGGCCGCCGGGAGGAGCCGAACCTGTCCCTCTGCATGAGTGACATGCGAGGGCAGGAAAATGAAACTAGGCCTCCGGCGAAGCAGGGGCCTAAATTTAAGCGGTGAGGCCAACAAGCAGGCACCATCGGCGCGGTTCTCAGGCAAAAGCTAGAGAACCCGCCGGAAAAGTTAAAACAATCACATACAGCATACTCTCCCCTTACAATAAAGAACCGGGACCCCCAACATAAACGTCTCAGGTACTTAGCTGCTGAGACGCAGGGCCATGTCCCTGGGGATGAGTGCTCCGGTCCAACAGAATCCTGAAGGGGTTGTGGATGGAGACCGGACTCCTGCCAGGCATGGAGACCGTGCTGGCTCCCACTTCAAGCCAGAGCCCAGAACGGATGGTGAAGGAGCGCGGCATGTAAGGCTGCAGCCTTGTAAATCAACCTTAACAACACCGCCGACACAGTGGGGTGAGAAGGGACATGCCGGGAGTCCAGACATGGACCCGCTTTTCTTCAAACTCTTTCCAAAAGTCAAACAAATCAGATGAGAATGCATGTGTGGATGTATACCTCCTGACACAAAGCAATAAACTGGCTAGGACTGGCTACCAGGGGGTGTATAAGCTCAGAGGGAGCAGCTACACTTTTAAGTGTAGTACTTTGTGTGTCCTCCGGAGGCAGAAGCTAAACACCCATGGTCTGGGTCTCCCAAAAAAACGATAAAGAAATAGAATGTATTAACAAAAATGTGTTCTGCACACAAACACCACAAAACAAATAGATAGAAATGTAATTATAATGTCTGTCTCCCCCTCTGTATATATCTGTCTCTCTCTTTCTTTCTTTGTCTGTCTCTCTCTCCGTCTGTCTCTTTCCTTGTCTGTCTCTTTCCCTCTCTTTCCCTGTGTCTGTCTCTTTGTCTGTCTCTTTACCTGTCTTTGTCTGTCTCTTACCTTGTCTGTCTCTGTCCCTCTCTTACCCTGTCTGTCTCTTTCCCTGTCAGTCTCTTTGTCTGTCTCTTTACCTGTCTTTGTCTGTCTCTTACCCTGTCTGTCTCTGTCCCTCTCTTTCCCTGTCTGTCTGTTTCCCTGTGTCTGTCTCTTTGTCTGTCTCTTAACCTGTCTCTCTTTCCCTGTCAGTCTGTCTCTTTGTTTGTGTCTGTCTCTTTGTGTCTGTCTCTTACCCTGTCTATGCTTGTTTCTTACCCTGTCTGTGTCTGCCTCTTTCCCTGTCTGTGTCTGTCTCTTTCCCTGGCTGCATTGTGACACGCCAACATTCCATGTAAGGGCGTGGCTGCGCATTCTTCTGAAGTTCTGGCTGCACTGTGGCTCCCAGCTCCATTCGCTTTAATGGAGGCAGGTTTTTTGGCGAATAAATGTAAAGCGTGGGGTTAAAATTTCCCCTCAAAACATAGCCTATGACGCTCTCGGGGTCCAGACGTGTGAGTGTGCAAAATATTGTGGCTGTAGCTGCGACGGTGCAGATGCCAATCCCGGACACACACACACACACACACACATTCAGCTTTATATATTAGAGATTTTGCTATCACTGCTTTTGTAAAAGTCCGATATACCAAATGTGTATTTTTTTTATTTTATTTCTCAATGGGGCAAAAGGGGGGTGATTTGATCTTTTGTGGTTTTTTTCAAATTTTTAAAATCTTTTTCATTTTCCCCCTTTTTATTATATTTAATAGTCCCCTTGGGAGACTTGAAGCGGAGACTGGCAAATTGCTTGTGCTGTACACAGCAGGGCATCAGCAGAAATCACCATCTATGAAGGCCGGCTCTATGAAGGCGTTCACAGGAGGTTTGTGATGACAGGCATGGAGGTCATCGGCTAACCCCTGGCTATCATGACAACCATTCGGTGCCCAGCGATCATGATGGCAGTGGAGAATGCTGCGATCCCTGCCGGTGCAGGTTAAATGTCGCTGTCAGAGATTGACAGATATATTTAACAAGATACAAGCTGTGGGCAGATCTCTGATGCACCTGCAGCTGATAGAGGCACATGATGGCTGATTAAACCAGTGCGGGGAAAGGCAGGAACATGTCCTTTGATGTACCATTATGTCAAAGGTTGTGAAGGGGTTACAAAAAATTAAGGGCTCATACCATTAGTGTGGCATCCTTTTTTCACTAACACATGGATTGGAATGGGCGGGTCTAATCTGGGACTAGGATCAAAAATGGACGTCTCGTTTTGGGGTTTTTTAACCCTTTAGTGACGGAGCTAATTTTCACCTTAATGACCAGACCAAATTTTGCAATTCTGACCAGTGTCACTTCATGAGGTTATAACTCTGGAACGCTTCAACGGATCCCGGTGATTCTGAGATTGTTTTTTCGTCACATATTGGACTTCATGTTAGTACCAAATTTAGGACAATATTTTTTGTGTTTATTTATGAAAAAAATTGAATATTGGCAAAAATTTTGAAAATTTAGCAATTTTCAACTTTTGAATTTTTATACCGTTAAACCAGAGATTTCTGTGACACAAAATAGTTAATAAATAACATTTCCCACATGTCTACTTTACATCAGCACAATTTTGGAAACAAAATTTTTTTTCGTTAGGAAGTTATAGGGGTTCAAAGTTTATCAGCGATTTCTCATTTTTACATCAAAATTTACAAAACCAGTTTTTTAGGGACCACATCACATTTGAAGTGACTTCAATAGGCCTAGATGACAGAAAATACCCAAAAGTGACACCATTCTAAAAACTGCACCCCCCAAAGTACTCAAAACCACATTCAAGAAGTTTATTAACCCTTCAGGTGCTTCACATGAACAAAAGCAATGTGGAATGAAAAAAAGCAAAAATTAAATTTTACCTAAAAATGTTGCTCTAACCCAAATTTATTCACTTTTAGAAGAAATAACACAACAAAATGGACCTCAAAACTTGTTCCCCACTTTCTTATGAGCGCGCCGATACCCCACATGTGGTCAGAAACCTCTGTTTGGACAAATGGGAGGGCTCGGAACAAAAGGAGCAATATTTGAATTTTGGAAAGCAAATTTGGCTGAAATAGATTGCGGGCACCATGTTGCATTTACAGGTCCGCTAAGGTACCTAAACAGAAGAAATCCCTCACAAGTGACACCATTTTGGAAACTAGACCCCTCAAGGCTTCTATCTAGGGGTATAGTGAGCATTTTAGATCCACAGGTACTTCACAGATTTTGTTAACGTTACGTTGTCATATTGAAAATTTTAATAATTTTCTCAAAAATGTTGCTTTAGCATCAATTTTCTCACTTTTTCAAGAGGTAATTCCAAAAATTTGACCTCAAGGTTTGTTAACCACTTTTTTATGAGCGCGGTGATATCTCACATGTGGTCTGAAACCTTTGTTTGGACAAATGGGAGGGCTTGGAACGAAAGGAGCAATATTTGAATTTTAGAAAGGAAATTTGGCTGAAAAAGATTGCGGGCACCATGTCGCATTTGGAGGTCCCCTAAGGTACCTAAACAGCAGAAACCCCGCACAAGTGGCCCCATTTTGGAAACTAGGCCCCTCAAGGAATTTATCTAGATGTTTGGTGAGTACCCTGAACCCTCAGGTGCTTCACAGAATTTTATAACGTTGAGCCATGAAAAAAAAAAAATAAAATTTTACCACAAAATTGTTATTTCAACCAGGTAGCTTTTTTTTTTACAAGAGTAAAAGGAAAAAATTCAGCATAACATTTATTGTGCAATTTCTCCTGAGTTTGGCGATACCTTATATGTGGTGGAAATCAACTGTTTGGGCGCATGGCAGGGCTCGGAAGGGAAGGAGTGCAATTTGACTGCAAAATTGGCTGGAATCAATAGCGGACGCCAGGTTGCGTTTGGAGAGCCCCTGAGGTGCCTAAACAGTGGCGGTCCCCCACAAGTGACTCCATTCTGGAAACAAGACACCTCAAGGCTTTTATGTAGGTGTATAGTGAGCAGTTTGAATCCACGAATACTTCACAGAATTTGATAAGCTTAGGTTGCCATATTGAAAATTTTCATTTTTTTCACAAAACTGTTGCTTTAGCATCAAATTTCTCACTTTTTCAAGAGACAACAACAAACCGTGGACCCAACAGGTTGTTATCCAATGTCTTATGAGCACAGGGATACCCCACATGTGGCCAAAAACCTCTGTTTGGATAAATGAGAGGGCTTGGAATGGAGGGAGCACCATTTGAATTCTGGAAAAGTTGAAATAAATTGCGCGCACCATGGCACATTAGCAGGGCCCCTTGGGTACCTATACATCAGAAAACCCCCACAAGTGACCCCATTTTGGAAACTGGATTTTATTCAGGAGTATAGTAAGCATTTTGAATCCACAGGTACTTCACAAAAATGTTGCTGTAGCAACAAATGTCTCACTGTTAGGCTATGTGGCCATGATCCAGCGACACGGCGTCTAGTACACAGTGTCAGCCTCCTGCAGAGATGTGAGTGTTGTCCACGGGAGAACGCAGCTGCCCAAGCCCACGATTTGGGTTCAGGCCGCTGTGGAGCTCTATGCTACCTGCAGAGAACACTCATCTCCGCAGCATAAATTGACATGCTGAGGCTCGGGAAGCTGCGCCACAGGTCGGTTTATGCTGCGGAGAAAAGAAGCACATTGGGCATGGGATTTCTAAAAATCCTTCCACTGTGCTTCTACTGCACAACGCAGCGTTATGGACACAGGGAAAACACTCTGCGCCCAAAACGCTGCAAACCCTGATTGTGGGCACACAGCGTAAAATGCTACAATGGATGAATGGATAGATGTCAAACAAATATAACGTCCCATTCCCCTGCATATTCTAAGCTGGCGCCCTTTAGTGCCTTTCATGTGGCACTAAAGGGTGCCTAGCCTTGTATTTAGCCCCCCAAAAAATTAATAATTAAAATAAACGACGTGGGGTCCCCCCTATTTTTGATAGCCAGCTAGGGTAAAGCAGACAGCTGTAGCCTGCAAACCACAGCTGACAGCTTCACCTTGGCTGGTGATCAATTTGGAGGGCTCCCCAGGCGTTTTTTAAAAAAAAAAAAAACGTGGGGTCCCCCCCAAATTAGATCACCAGCCAAGGTGAAGCGGACAGCTGGGGTCTGGTATTCTCAGGGTGGGAAGAGCCATGGTTATTGGACTCTTCCCAGCCTAAAAATAGCAGGCCGCAGCCGCCCCAGAAGTGGCGCATCCATTAGATGCGCCAATCCTGGCGCTTCGCCCCAGCTCATCCCGCGCCCTGGTGCGGTGGCAGACGGGGTAATATATGGGGTTGATACCAGCTGTAATGTCACCTGGCATCAAGCCCTGGGGTTAGTGATGTCACGGCATCTGAACAGATACCCGACATCACTAACCCAGTCAGTAATAGAAAAAAAAAGACAAAAAAAAAATTTATTTGAAAAAACACTCCCCGAAACATTCCTCTTTTACCAATTTATTGAAAATAAAGAAATTCCGGTCGCTGTAATCCATTTTGGAGGTCCCACGCCGGCTCTGGATCTTCTAGAATATGGGGGGCACGTTCAGGGAACGTATCCCCCATTTTCTGGAAGAGCAAGCTCTCCATGAGCAGTGTGGGTGCAGTAATCTGAGAATACTGCACTCACACTGCCCCGGTCCAACCTAGGGCAGAGTGACCTGCAGTAACCTCATTCCAGAATATGAGGGGCACGCTCACAGAACGTACCCCCCATTTTCTGGAACAGCAGCCTCTCCATGTGAGGAGTGTGGCTGCAGATCACTGCACTCACCCTCCCCCGGTCCACAGTGGAGCCTGTGCATCAGCGACGTCAGCAGGATTCCTGCTTGCAGGGATCCAGCTGACAGCCGCTGTCTGCGCATGCGCCGCCAGCATTGAAGAAGGAGGCGGCGATCGCGGGCCCGGAGCGGCAGACAGGTAACGTATAACCGGGGGCTTGGGGGGGGGGGTGACGGGGGGTGACGGGGGGTGACCTAGTGGGACCTGGGGACACCTTTCTGCCGCATGTGACGTGTCACATGCGGCAGAAAGAGCAGAATGAAGGCGGCCGCGCGCTGTGCGCCGCCATCTTCCACGCTCCGGAGGGGGGAGGGGGGTGGTGGCTCTGGAGAACCGGAGGGGGCTCCGGTGACCAGAGGGCTTCGGTGGACCGGAGGAGGGGTCAGGGGGAGGACATTTCCCTCCGATCTGAAATGTTTGATCATTTCAGATCGGAGGGAAATGACTGCAGAGCCGGCGCCGGCGGCAGTTTTCTGTGCGCTTCGGCGCCATTTTGGATGTCCGGTGGGGGTAGGGGTGGGGGTGGGGGGACTCTCCGGTACCGGGGGCTTTGGGGGCACTAGGGGGTTAGATTTCTTTCTCATCTGACATGTTTGATCATGTCAGATGAAAAAGAAATCAGTTTTACCGGCCATTTCTTTTTTTTTCATGTGTTCGTCGGTATACGGTGTATACCGCCGATCACATGATCGGGGTCCAAAAAAAACACCCCGATTCATAATCTGGGGGGTCTCAGCTACCCCCGGTAGCTGAAACCCCCGAGATTTTCGGTCGCTGGGGGGCGCTACAGGGTTTTTTCGGGCCGCCGCTTTAAAGCGGCGGAACAGAATAAGTACCCTGTTTTGCCGCCGCTTTAAGTCGTACGGCCGTCGTTATGAGGTTAAAGACCCAGTCCAAATAATAAATAAATAAAAAACACAGACATGTAAACAGCCCCATAGACCACAATGGAGACATGTACTAGCTGTGAAAATCACAGATAGGACCCACTGCCGTCTGAATGAGGTCTTACGCTGTGTGCCCACGGGAGCTCGCACATGCGGATTTTGCCCGTGGAAAACCTTCGGATTTATCTGGATTTTCTAGATAAATCTGCAGGTTTCAGCAAGTACAGACACTCCCCATGTTATCCTATGGGACATGGTGAGTGCTGTGTCCATGCTGCGGTATGTGCGGCTGCGGAATATGCTGCGGATGTCCTACAGCCGCACAAAACTGCATGTCAATTATTCCTGTGGAAATACCTGCAGAAATCTCGGTCTTCCACTATGGAGAGAGAGGCCGAGAATTCTGCAGGTAAGGCTAGGTTCACATTTCCGTTAAAATGAAATCACGTTAAAATAAAATGAAGTCACAATCCGCGGCTATGGTAAACAACAGCATCCGTTTAGCGGATTCCGTTGTGTCCCATAGACTTATATTAGTGGCGGATTGCGACTGATGACCTTGCGTTGCATCCGCTGCGCCGCGGTCAGTCATTTTTGGAATGACCGCCGGGCGGGAACAACGCCGAGTGTAACGTCTTTCGGGCCGTCAAAATTAACGCACCGTGCAGGAATCCGTCGCCATCCATCAAGCTTGAAATGGATGTCTATGGTGCTGGATTCCGTTGTAATCCAGTGCTGATTCCGTCATGCTCTACTGAGCATGCCCAGTATGTTTGGCACACCCACTGGGCTGTCCCAAACACAAACGGATCATGACTGATCCATCAAAAAACGGACGCACAGCGGATGTAACGGACGCGACGGATCAGTTTTTTCACAGGATTCCTGTGAAAGGAATCCTGTGAAAAACACATCCGTTGCGTCAGCTGACATCTAAAAAACAACTAATCCATTACTGACGGATTTAAAACAACGGAAATGTGAACCTAGCCTAAGCTGCATGAATGTCCACAGGTTTTCCGCAGATATTTTGCTGGAATGCCTCAGCTATGTATGGCTTTCGGGGAGCTGCTGCGGGAAACCTGTGGACATTCCTGCGGATATATCTACGGGTGTGAGCTCCCGTGGGCACATAGCCTTAGATTATAGACTTAGATAAAATACAAATCATTACCTCTCCACCAAAAAAATGGTGATTAAACATGTTGTAATGACAAAATTCATCCTTCCCATAAAACTGAGAATACCTGAAATAAAAGATGAAAAAGAGATTATTAATAGACACAGAGATAGCATCACTCTCTTCCAGGGGCTTCAGGAACCTGTCATCACATACACAGCCTCTAAACAGTTGTCATGGGATAGCCCCTCTTCCAATCAGCGTCGGCTTCTGTCTCCCCACCTTAGGACCAAACGAGTTAATCAACAGGAAGTGAGCTCTGCCGATGCTGCTCACTTCCTGTTGATTGTTTGGTCTGAAGGCGGGGAGACAGAAGCCAGCGCTGATTGGAAGAGGGACTCGGTTGACGTCACAATGTCAAGCGGGCCGCTGCAACTGCGCCGGTACGGAAGGTGAGAAGAGGCTTTTTTTATTTCACCTGGGAGAAACATGTGGAATCAGAAGGAGTTGTCCTAGTAGTGGACAACCCCTTTAAATATATTTCATGAGCAAACCAATTTATTTCTCTCAATATTAAAGCCATGAAGGTTTACTTTCACTTTTTTTTTATACAGAGAGCTCAAACTCCGCTGAGGCTGTGATGTACCAAAGTGTGAGAAGGGAGACTATACTATACAGCATCTGAATGGTACATGGAGATTAGGATTTAGGGTGGACTCATCAATTTGCTTGTTTTGTCAAATCGCTTGTCCAATAAATAAAATTGGAGAATGGATTATGTTTCTTGTAAATTCTCCTAAACAGATTCACAAACATGGTGAATCGTACAAATTGCACCTCAATGAGCAGTGAATTATTAAGACACAAAACAGGAGAACACTTTCTTCCCTTCTTCCAGGAGACTGAATCTTATTCAATATTGACTGGGCGGCACGGTGGCTCAGTGGTTAGCACTGTAGTCTTGCAGCGCTGGGGTCCTGGGTTCAAATCCCACCAAGGACAACATTTGTAAGGAGTTTGTATGTTCTCCCCGTGTCTGCGTGGGTTTCCTCCCACACTCCAAAAACATACTGATAGGGAACTTAGTTTGTGAGCTCCGATGGGGACAGTGTTGCCAATGTATGTAAAGCGCTGTGGAATTAATAGCGCTATATAAATGAATAAATATTATTATTATTATTACTAGTTATCATACAAAACAATAGCATGTAGGAATACATAAGTAATAAGCCATCCTGTGTATTATAAGCTAAAGGAGGAGGACATAGCTGTTTCTAAAGGGTTGTTCTGCTAATGAGAGGACACAGCTGCTTGTAAAAGAGTTGATCTAAGTCTATTATTACGTACTGTACAGATTAAGCAGCAGTGAATCCTCCCAGAAAACACTGTAGGATTTACCTCTGCTACTGCTTCTATCCTCTTCCTGCTCCATAATCTACAAGAATCAATCTCATTTTGCACACATATAACTACATTCAGCATGAAGTAAAAAGACTCTACTGTAATTTTTACATGCTGCATTCTCTCAGGCTCTAACCACAAAATGGCATTTCCCAGCCGGAAAACAGAAACTCTCAAACAGCTGTCAAATATAGTGCTACTCTCAACTTCAGTCTCCTTCTCTTAAAAGGGACAGGGCTTAGATCACTAAATTAATGAGGAATGTTATTAATTTTCCAAATGACATATAATTGAGAAAGGTTTACATTTTGTAATATTTCACTATGAGGTTTTCTTTAAGGCCCCCATAAATAAAATAAACATTTTCCGAAATCCGCCAATTGCTGCGCCATTGGCCAACCATCTAAGGCCGGTTTCCCATTTGCGCCATTTTGACGGAAACAGAATCCAGCACAGATGCAGTACAGTTCATTTATTTACAGTGGAAGAGCGACACCATGTGGACACAGGCGGTTGTGTATGAAGCACATAACCGCATGGTGTCGCGCTTCCACAGTAAATGAATGAACTGTGCTGCATCTGTGCTGGATTCCGTTTCCGTCAAAACGACGCAAATGTGAAACCGGCCTAAAGTGTATGGTGGTCGCCCAACACTCTCGACAGGTGAGTAGGCAGAATATTGTAATTGTTGGACCAGGCTCCATGTCAGTCTTTAAAGTCATCTCATTGAATGGGAAGCTGATCCATATAGGCTCAAACATAGTTGGGAAACTACATTACAGCTAATAAATGGTAGGAGCATTACATGTAATGGTAATCTATGGCTACATCATAGAGGACATAAGCATTCTCCTTACCTGAAGTCAATATCTAACAAGAGACTCTTCACCTTTGGTTTGGAGTCTTCCGAGGATTTTAATCTTATCCACTCGTGTAATCTGAAATATAATATATAGCGCTCAACACAAAAGACGGGTTATGACCGATCACTTGACCAAGAAAGTTGAAGGGTCAACATCTGCAAGGAGTTTGTATGTTCTCCCAGTGTTTGTGTGGGTTTCCTCCCACACTCCAAAGACATACTGATAGGGAATTTAGATTGTGAGCCCCAATGGGGACTGTGTTGTTGATGTATGTAAAGTGCTGCGGAATATATTAGCGCTATATAAAAATAAAGATTTATTTGTTTAAGGCTACAATGAATCATCGACAAGAGATGCGATAAGAGAAAAGCTCATTCTGGCAGACCTGGTTATATTGCGTACAGAATCATTACAATTAACCCCTTCACCCCCAGCCTGTTTTCACCTATTTGACTAGGCCAATTGTACAATTCTGACCACTGTCAATTTATACTATAAGGCGCACCGTACCATAAGATGCACCCTGGTTTTAGAGGAGGAAAATAGGAAAATAAAATTTTAACCAAAAAATGTGGTCATGACACACAGTTATGGGGCGAGGATCTGCTGCTGACACTGTTATGGGGGTAATGTCCCCAAATTCTCTACTAAGGTACCCCCATCCTGGTAATGATGCTCCTGCCTTGTATATGATCCTGCTCATACACTCCATCTATCCAGCTCATATACCCCCATCCATGTTGCTCATATACCCCCATCCATCCTGTTCATATACCCCCATCCTGCTCATACACTCCATCCATCCTGCTCATATACTCCCCATTGTAGCGGGGTGGGGGTCCCCCAGGACGACAAAGAGGCAGTGACCCAAAACAGTCTGATCCAAACAGCTTTATTGTCCTCGCTGTACAGGTAAAGTCATCCGGAACACAGCCGGGTTGTGCACCGTCCATACGGGTCCCCGTCATCTATGGGCTCCGTAATCAAAGGGCAATAAGCGGCGATATGGCCGTGCCCTTGACATCTCCAGCACTTCATAGCGGTGGCCCCACTAGTTTTTGTTACTATTCTTGGGGGAACTAGTCTTTTGCCACTCTCAGTGGGGGTTGCCCCCTCGATATGGGCTTGGTTTTTGTTGTTCACCAGCGCCGTACGTGTGTCTCGGCCAGGGTCCTGTGGCCGCCGGGCCTGACGCACTGGGGCAGAATCTCGTATAAAGTCCTGTGTGGCGGTATATCGTTCAACTAAACTCACCACCTGGGTCCAGGTTACCCGGGTCTCCTTGCCCCACCCATCGTTGAATAGCGACTGGCAGAGTCCGCACCAACCGGTCGACCACCACCCTTTCCACCATCTGGGCTGGAGACAACACCTCCGGCTGTAACCACTTTTTAACCAGTTGTACTAAGTCATATGCCTGAGACCTGGCGGGACGGGTCTCCACATAGGCCCATGAAAACACTCGCTGAGCCCTCACGTAGGTATTGACCCCCAGACGGGCAAGGATCTCACCTTTCAATTTCTTGTAGTCCAAGGCATCCTCCCGGCTGAGGTCGAAGTAGGCTTTCTGGGCGTCCCCTATCAGGAACGGAGCTACCACTTCCGCCCACTGGCCTGCCGGCAGTTTTTCCTGCTCCGCTGTGCGTTCAAAAACCGTAAGGAAAACCTCCACGTCATCCTCCAGGCTTAGTTTCCGCAGGGCAGAGCGGACCCTGTCCCGGGGCACCCGTCGGTCGGAGTCAGTTGCTGCCGGTGTCTCACGCAGGGCCGCAATCTGCTGCCGTAGCAATGCATTCACCTCTTGTTGTTGTCGCTGGGTCTCCTGATGCTGCCGCCGGGATTCCTGATGCTGCCGCTGGGATTCCTGGTGCTGCTGCTGGAACAGACCCAATTGCTCCTGTTGCTTTTGCTGAATTGTTACCCACTGCCGCAGAAGCTCCTCCATGTTATCAGCCGGTTTATACTGTAGCATAGCCGGCCTAATTATGGACATACAGAGCCGTCGTAGTCTTCAGCTGGTGTAACGGTGGGGTATGCCTCAATGCTCCTTGCCCGCGTTCTCCACCATAATGTAGCTGGGTGGGGGTCCCCCAGGACGACAAAGAGGCAGTGACCCAAAACAGTCCGATCCAAACAGCTTGATTGTCCTCGCTGTACAGGTAAAGTCATCCGGAACACAGCCGGATTGTGCACCGTCCATACGGGTCCCCGTCACACAGGCACCCCTTGCCGTAGGAGACGGTCTTACGATACCCCGTTCTGCTCTTCCCGGGGGTCCACAGACCTGCGTTATAGTGCCACACAGGCCTGAGCTCTCTTCAGCTTCCTGCTCTGCAGCTTACAAAACAACTCTGCCCCACCCAGGCCTTTACAAAGAGCTTTTAAATGAGAACTGTGGCCATGAGCCCCCTGCATAACCTGGCCTGGAGGTTACTGGACTGACCACTATGTAGGGTTCTCATATGTTTCTATACGCATTCTGGGAGATACGTACCGTCCGTCACATATCCATGGCCCCACTATCTCACACCATCCATCCTGCTCATATACCCCCCATCCATCCTGCTCATATACCCCCCATCCTGCTCATATACCCCCCATCCTGCTCATATACCCCATCCTGCTCATATACCCTCATCCTGCTATACACCCCCATCCTGCTCATATACCCCATCCTGCTCATATACCCCACCCTGCTCATATACCCCACCCTGCTCATAAGATACCCCCATCCTGCTCATAAAATACCCCCATCCTAGTATATGGCCTGTATCCTATGGCACAGAAAAAAAAAATAAACGTTTATACTCACCCTACCTCACTCCCTGCAGCACCGATCATCTTCCTCTCTGTCTCAGCTGCAGCGCCGCTGTGTGGAGCCATCACCGTGTGTGGAGCCGTCCCCCTGCAGCATCGCGATGTCTTCCTGTTTATGCCGGTCAGCTGATCTGTGTGGACACTAGCGGCGCGCACAGTGATGACGTCATCGCTGTGCTCACCGCTCAATACACAGATCAGCTGACCGGCACAGACAGGAAGACATCGTGATGCTGCAGGGGAACGGCTCCACACAGTGACGGGTGAGTGTACTGATTCACTGCACCCCGCGCTACGGTAATAACTCTGGAAAGCAGTGATTCTTATAAGTTTTTTTGTGACACATTGTACTTCATGATAGGGGTCGCTATGATTTGCATTTATTTTCAGACACAAGCAGCAATAAATGTTGCGGAGTGAAAATTGCAAATCTGCCATTATAGTGCCCAGTACATTGCAGTGCCCAGCACAGCGATACCAAATATGTGTAGAAAATGTGACCCAGCTTCACGAGTAAAATTTCCTTTATTGTAGATAACTTTTAAAAGTCCAGGAAGGATAATAAAGTAAAACCAATTAATGTCCATGGCACTCTAGATGTGTTTACCTTTCTTATCCTTCTTGGTGTTTTAAAATTCATCTACAATAAAGGAAATGTTACTCGTTAAGCTTTTCTTATCTCTACGCCGCGCACCGAGTATCCTGGATAAAGATTGCGGCGAGGTGGATTTTTTCTTCAATCGGTATGCCATGTACTTTGTTTTTAAACATAAATAGGTAGAATTTATTTTATCACTGCGGTGGAGTTGGGTCATATGGGCGTCTCCATTCTCTGATGGTGGCGCCTCCTCTTTCGGCCATCTTTGTCCTCCTTCTTCTGAAGCTTAGGTGCATGACGCGTCCTACGTCATCCATACAAGCCGGCGTTGAGGTCCTGCGCAGGCGCACTACAACACTTTGATCTGCCCTACGCAGGGCAGATCAAAGTGTGCCTGTGCAGGACCGCAACTCACTCTGCAGCCACCGAAGGAGTGCAAAACAGAGGTCACTGCAGGCAAACTGTGCAAAAAAAATATTTTTAATCCCAAATGCATGCATTTAAATAAATAAATAAATGGCCCCCCAAAAGGTTGATAGCACCTTAAATGATTATGTGACATACCTGGGTGTTCCCACAGACAGTACCCGGGTGTAGCCCAGGCTGCTGATGGTGTCCAGGATAAAGGTGCAGCTTCTGTCTGTGAACAGGTACTGGGCATTACTCTTCTTGTTCTGCAGTGGGTGCAGCAGCTGACTGGGCCTCTTCATATGTAGGACGGACACATCGCCAAGAAGATGATGGCCGCAGTGCTCCTGCCAGTCGCTCTCCAGTAGCAGCTGCTGACATTCCCTGCAAAACTTCCTTTTTGCTAATGGGAGAGCAATGAACTCTTGAAACCTGCGATAGATATGAATATTAATGTCATATAGCGCAAACCCAACATTCAAGAAAATGGCAGATACATGAGCATTTGTCAAACAACAGAAGAATCCAGATTAGTAAACTTTCCTCCATATCTGCACTCAGCATCATTGGTACCTGGCCGTGTACTGCTGATGGGTCATCGGGGGCTGACAGCTGCGGTTATGCTCCTCTCTTGCCTGAAGTCTGGCCGGGGAGACCTGCCAATATCGTCATAAAGATACCAAGTTGTTAATGCATCTGTACATGAATAATCTACACTGATGATCACTAATGCAGAGGTACAATTGTTCGATCAGTGTGGATCCCGCTGCCGGCCCCCAAACTGAGCCCCCACTTTCTTCACTGGGAGCAGGAAGAAGCACTTGGGTGGTGCGAAACGGCAGTTGTCCATATGTATCCATGTGCTCCATGCTATATGGAATAATGGATACTTTACCGACCGGTGAGTGCCGTCATATTTCTGCCCTTTGAAAAATGTCACTGGCTACAGGAGTCAATCAGCAGAGACTGACTGCAGCGGTCATTTTCTGCCCAAGCCAGAAGCAAGAGCTGAGACAGGACATCACTGCTCCGACGAATACAAGGACGATGAATGAGTGCAACACTATTGTGATGTCCTCTGTTAGAGGAGAAAGTGATAGGTCTTGTGGGGACCAGGGCAGCTCTGCCGAGGAACAGCGGGGATCTGCTAAAAGAGTGAACGTCTCTGTATTTAAGAATTTTTTATTAAAAAATTGCAGTGTACAATTCCTTTAAGCAACGATGTAGATACTGTCATTACTTTCTGAGTAACAGCTTGTATCATATGTACTATCGCCCAGTACTGAATTCACAGCTCTGCTGCTTACTACTGGAAACATTCAACGGGCTGAACAGTTATAGGCCATGTCTCATACTTAAAGGAACCGGTCATCCAAATCAAGTGGTGCAAATCATGGGTAGCAAAAATCAGAGCCTGGCTACACTATGGCTGCCAAGTATATTTTCCTCTGAATGTACACTAGGGACTATAGCCGGACACAAGACTAGGCCAGCTCTTCCCAGCGCTGATCTAAGCGATCCACAGGTCTCTCCCTATCATATGTACAGTCATGGCCAAAAGTTTTGAGAATGACACCAAAATGATATTTTCACATGATCTGTTGCCCTCTGGTTTTTAAATGTGTTTGTCTGATGTGCTGCCCATCACCCAGTCCTGTGTGCAGCCCAGCCCCCAGTCCTGTGTGCAGCCCAGCCCCCAGTCCTGTGTGCAGCCCAGCCCCCAGTCCTGTGTGCAGCGCAACCTCCGTGTGGTGCCTGTGCCCACAGCCCCGCGTGTGGTGCCTGTGCCCACAGCCCCGCGTGTGGTGCCTGTGCCCACAGCCCCGCGTGTGGTGCCTGTGCCCACAGCCCCGCGTGTGGTGCCTGTGCCCACAGCCCCGCGTGTGGTGCCTGTGCCCACAGCCCCGCGTGTGGTGCCTGTGCCCACAGCCCCGCGTGTGGTGCCTGTGCCCACAGCCCCGCGTGTGGTGCCTGTGCCCACAGCTCCGCGTGTGGTGCCTGTGCCCACAGCTCCGCGTGTGGTGCCTGTGCCCACAGCCCCGCGTGAGGTGCCTGTGCCCCCAGCCCCATGCCCCTAGTTAATTAATTGTTTCACCCAATATAGCAGGGTCATTTAAACATTGATAATTTTGTGCAGCCCCTGAAGGTTGGTAGAAATTTCCAAATGGCCCCCAACAGAAAAACGGTTCCCCACCCCTGCTTTATGGCAAGGTGCTCCATCATGCTGGAAAAGGCATTGTTGGGCGCTAAACTGCTCTTGGACAGTTGGGAGAAGTTGCTCTTGGAGGACATTCTGGTACCATTCTTTATTCATGGCTGTGTTTTTAGGCAAGACTATGAGTGAGCCGATTCCCTTGGCTGAGACGCAACCCCACACATGAATCGTTTCAGGATGCTTAACAGTTGGCATGAGACAAGACTGGTGGTAGCGCTCACCTCTTCTTCTCCTAATAAGCTGTTTTCCAGATGTCCCAAACAATCGAAAAGGGGATTCATCTGAGAAAATGACTTTACCCCAGTCCTCAGCAGTCCACTCCCTGTACCTTTTGCAGAATATCAGTCGGTCCCTGATTGTTTTTTCTGGAGAGAAGTGGCTTCTTTGCTGCCCTCCTTGAAACCAGGCCTTGCTCAAAGAGTCTCCGCCTCACAGTGCGTGCAGAAGCACTCACACCAGCCTGCTGCCATTGCTGAGCTAGCTCGGCACTCCTGGTAGTCCGATCCCGCAGCTGAAACAGTTTTAAGATACGGTCCTGGCGTTTGCTGGTCCTTCTTGGGCGCCCTGGAGCCTTTTTGGCAACAATGGAAGCTCTCTCCTTGAAGTTCTTGATGATGCGATAGATTGTTGACTGAGGTGCAATCTTTGTAGCTGCGATACTCTTCCCTGTTAGGCCATTTTTGTGCAGAGCAATGATGGCTGCACGTGTTTCTTTAGAGATAACCATGGTTAACTGAAGAGAAACAATGATACCAAGCACCAGCCTCCTTTTAAAGTGTCCAGTGGTGTCATTCTTACTTAATCATGACTGATTGATCGCCAGCCCTGTCCTCATCAACAGCCACACCTGTGTTAATGGAACAATCACTAAAACAATGTTAGCTGCTCCTTTTAAGGCAGGAATGCAATGATGTTGAAATGTGTTTTGGGGGTTGAAGTTCATTTTCTTAGCCAATATTGACTTTGCAAGTAATTGCTGTTAAGCTGATCACTCTTTATGACATTCTGGAGTATATGCAAATTGCCATTAGAAAAACTTAAGCAGTAGACTTTGTAAAAATTAATATTTGTAGCATTCTCAAAACTTTTGGCCATGACTGTATACTAGGAAAAGATGTGTCAGTCTCTTCTGGGAAGAGCTGGAGGGAAGAGGGACCAGTCTACTTTCCGTTTATGGTCTCCATCCAGATCTTCCAAGCATATATTCTCTGAGTATATATGTATCTGGCTGCATTTGTGCAGCATAGATCAGATGCAAGGCTCCCTTTAACAAAAGATGACCTGTGCATTAATGCGAGATCGGTGACGGTCCAGCGCCTTACACTCACCGATCAGCTGAAATCTATTCTTGCAGCGGCCAGATATAAGGGATGTATGGCGTTGATAACAGCAATCCTGTGCATTGCATAGCAGTTCCGGCCAGGTCCTGCAGATCAGATCCTAGTCATTTAATTGGGAGATGAACAGGAATAATCGGCAATAGCCACTATACAATGCATAGGACTGCTGGCTCCTGCTGGTACATCTCTTATATCAGCTGATGCAGGGCATGTCAGACCCATGCCCATCCCATACTGTGCATAGGGCATTAATTGTTAAGGTTCTTAACACAATAGATATTTTTCGGACGATCCTGCTAACTTCAGTGGGACCATCCGAATACTGAATGTGTAAGGCTATGTGCGCACTTACCGGATTTTTCGCGGATTTTGCCGCGGATTTGCTGCATGTTTCACTGCAGAAAATGTTCATAACATCTCTGCAGTGAATCACCAGCAAATCCTATGGAGAAAAAAAATCCTGTGCGCACTGGGCGGAATTTAACAGCTGCTTGTTTTGCTGCGGGAATCCCGCAGCAAAAACAAGTGCATGTCACTTCTTTTCCGCACATCGCTGCGGGATTTCCCTCCATTGACTCCAATGTTAATCATGAAATCCCGCAGGGAATAACGCAGGCAGCAAATTCTGTGCGGTTCACTGCGTTTTCCTGCGTTATTCCCTGCGGTATTTTGCGGTTTACCTCCGGTAATGTGCATCACTTGCTTGCGGTTTTGCAGGGAAGTGATGTCATTACAGGAAGAGGAAGCCGTGCAGAGAGTAAACACACACACAGATCACACACAGACATCACAGACACATAGATCACATTGACACAGACATATAGAACACACATAGAAAGAAAACGGAAATATAGAAAAAAAAGAACGTGGGCTCCGCTGCATATTTACCCTCCAGCCGAGGTAAGCACACAGCGGCGGCCCGGTATTCTCAGGCTGGGGAGGGAGAGGGGCAGGGGTAATGTCCCCCGCCTCACTCCCCCTCCCGCAGCCGAGAATATCAGCCGCAGCTGCCCCGGCACTGTCGCATGCAATATGCGGCAATGCCGGCGTGTCCTCGGCTCTTCTTGCCACCGTGTAGCAGTGGTGGCAAGGTAATACAAGGGGTTAACCCCAGGCTTGATCATGGCAGCGTCTATGTGACAGCTGACATGATCAACCCGTAAGTAAAGTGAAAAAAAACACACCGAAAAATCCTTTATTTTAAATAAAACAAACAAGCCTCGTTCACCATTTTATTAACCCCCCCAAACAAAGCTCCGGCGTAATCCAGGTCCGACGTCCTGCACTGCTTCCATCCAGCCGCGACTAACACACAGCGCTGAATGAAAGCAGCAGAGGTAATTACCGGTCATTTCCCACGGCCGGTAATGTGAACTCACTGCCGACCGTGGGAAATGCAGCGATCTGTCATCCATCTCTCTATCTATCCCTCTGTCTATCTATCTATCCCTCTATCTATTCTTCTGTCTATCTACTCTCAGAATTAAATGACTTTTTTTTTTTTTTTCCTTCAATGTGCTTTATTGCATTGAATGCAATAAAGCACATCCCAACCCGCACGCGGCAAAACCGCGGCAATACCGCGAATAATACCGCGGTAAAACCGCGGCAAACCGCATGCGGTTTTCGGGTGCGGTTTCCCGCGGTTTTTTACCGCGGGTGCGGTAATCTTTGAGGGCATGCGGAATTTTCTCAAGAAAATTCCACTTCCCAGTGCGCACAGAGCCTAAGGACGCCGCACATCATCCCCACTGATGGCGCATTTATTATTATTATTATTATTATTTATTTATAGAGCACCATTAATTCCATGGTGCTGTACATGAGAAGGGGTTACATACAAAATACATATACAAGTTACAGTAGACAGACTAGTACAGAGGGAAGAGGGCCCTACCCTTGCGGGCTTACATTCTATAGGATTATGGGGAGGAGACAATAGATAGGTTTTCAACTGCCGGATATTTTTGTTCTCCAACTTAAGGCCCCGTCACCCACAGAGATAAATCTTTGGCAGATCTGTGGTTGCAGTGAAATCATGGACATATTGTTCCATTTGTACACAGCCACACACCTGGCACTGATTGTCCACAATTTCACTGCAACCACAGATCTGCCGCAGATTTATCTCTGTGTGTGTGACAGGGCCTTAAGACTACTGGCAGATTTCAGCTCTGAAGCATGCAGAATTGTAAATGTATACATGTACACAAATAAGGTTAGGAACAAGACACATTATGGTGAAAGTTACTCATCTTTTTAAGATTCATTACAAATTCTTAACACACACATACACATTATATATATATATATATATATATATATATATATATATATATATATATATATATATATATATATATATATATATATATATAAAATGGGGATTTATCAGCCACTATCACCCAGGGGTCCTATGTGTGATTGAAAGTTGTCCCATGAGCACAACTTTTCCATCAGCCGAAGTCATATAACCGGCCCAATGAAACAGCAAGCAGTGAAAGGGAAAGTGTCACCTCCACAGATTCCCCATGTTTAGTATGGACCGCTCATCTATGATTAATAGAAAGGTTCCTAAGTTTAAGACCCCCCTCTAATACATCCATGTGGCCTAATTTAATATATAGACACATTTACCTTTTCATCCGCCCACTGGAAAAAGCGACAATCCTTCCTGTCGCGGCAGGCTGAGCAGGCGTAGAATCTTCTTCCATGCTCCTTCCCTTGAGATATTTTTACAAATAATAAAGTCGGACCTGCGGGAAACCAAGAATACAGGGACAAATGCTGAATCGTCACCCATCTTTAAAGGGATCGTCCACTTTTGGGAATCTTTCTCTTTAATACCCCGAACATTCAAATTTGATGTGGAATGTGGTCATAAATCAGCTGAGAGGGTGCACAGGAAAATACAGGTAAAGAGATACGAGCTCCCCGTCAAGGCCTTCCGAATGAGCTCACTGACGGATTCTCAGTTAACTCATTCTACAACCAACAACACAAAGTGCAATACAGAGGCTGTAGAAGGCAAATGGTGCAAAATTTTCTCAGATAGCACTCGGCCCAGTGTTATACTATGGGGGGAGCCGATCAGCGCTTTTTTCCCATGTTGATGCAACCTGAGAATAAAAAAGCTGCATGCTACGATTGGCAGCGAATATCGGATCACGCGCTCCCATACAAGTCTATGGGTGAGTGGAAATATCGCACTGCACTGATGTCATCTGAGTGCGGTCCCATACACAAACAGACAGGCAATGGAGAAGATGAAGAGATTAAGGTCTCCTCTGCCCCAGTGCACTCGGTGTGAACCCGTACAGAGCGGTCTGCACCACTTGGGACAAATTTATCGGACCGTCCCCCTTTCTTACAGGGCCCCACCATTACCGGGCAATGTATGGACATGTGATACTTTCCCTGGCGCTGCGTCCATCGTCTACCTCTCAGACTGGTGACAATCAGCGGTGAAGGCGCCGGGGATCCGTGGTGATGGATTGTGCCGTCATCTTTATGATGAAGCATCAGGTGTTATCGGACTTGTACGGATGTTTATTTGTAAATAATAGTAATTATAGCCTAAAATACATTCCGTTAAGAAAAAATGTCACTCGTCATGGACACCCCCTTTAATGCTATTATTGAGGCACCTATACAGGGTCGCCGGGCAGCGCTTGTTCCCACAGACATTGTGCAGGGGGCCAGCTCATTAGGGACATGGGCTGATATCTGCAGACACAGAAGGGTCTCTACAATGTGTGGGGGTGACAGCAGTGCTGCCCCTTTCAGCTTTGTGGAGGGTGGCGGGAGCACTTTGAGGTTTTCCCAGACATTGAGTAAGGTTAGAACCTAAGCTGATGTGTGAGCTCTCACCACCAGGGGGCGCCGGTCCTATGAGGGGCAATGAGGCGGCTGCGCACTGTAGCCGGCATGTCTGGTGGGGGAGCCGACACTTCCGCCCTATGGGGACTACTTTACGTCTCCTCATACAATACTGCGCACATTTCTACTGAGAGCGGAGTTTTCTTGGGGAGGTGACGCCACTGCACAGTGCGGAGGCGTTCTGCTCTCACCATGTGGGCAGTGGGGGGCGCACTCCGCGTTCTGCCCACTCAGCAGCACTCTAATGCCCTCAGCCTGCGATTCCCCTGCCTCGTCCATGCCGCCGTGCTGATGACGTCACTGTCATGTGCCCGCTTCTGGGCGGGACGACTGCATCATGTGATCACACCGGCCAGGAAGAGTGCGAGAGGAGAGTGTGGTGCGCGCCGTGTACCACACAGTGCGGGAGGGGGAGAGTGTGCGCACAGAGTGCGGCAGAGTGCGGGAGAGTGTGCGCAGAGTGCGGGAGAGTGTGCGCAGAGTGCGGGAGAGTGTGCGCAGAGTGCGGGAGAGTGTGCGCAGAGTGCGGGAGAGAGTGTGTGCACGCCGTGTACCACAGAGTGCGGGAGAGTGTGCGGGAGAGTGTGTGCAGAGTGCGGGAGAGTGTGCGCAGAGTGCGGGAGAGTGTGCGCAGAGTGCGGGAGAGTGTGCGCAGAGTGCGGGAGAGTGTGCGCAGAGTGCGGGAGAGTGTGCGCAGAGTGCGGGAGAGTGTGCGCAGAGTGCGGGAGAGTGTGCGCAGAGTGCGGGAGAGTGTGCGCAGAGTGCGGGAGAGTGTGCGCAGAGTGCGGGAGAGTGTGCGCAGAGTGCGGGAGAGTGTGCGCAGAGTGCGGGAGAGAGTGTGCGCAGAGTGCGGGAGAGTGTGCGCAGAGTGTACCACAGAGTGCAGGAGTGCGCGCAAAGTAATGCGGCATGCAGGAGAGTGTGTGTGCTGCGTAATACGGAGAGTGCACAGCCTGATACAGAGTACAGGAGAGCGCACCACGTAATACAGAGTGCTGGATAGCATGCCATGTAATACAGAGTGCAGGAGAGCATGTGTGCAATGTAATACAGAGTGCAGGAGAGCGCGCCACATAATACAGAGTGCAGGAGAGCATGTGTGCAATGTAATACAGAGTGCAGGAGAGCATGTGTGCAATGTAATACAGAGTGCAGGAGAGCATGTGTGCAATGTAATACAGAGTGCAGGAGAGCATGTGTGCAATGTAATACAGAGTGCAGGAGAGCATGTGTGCAATGTAATACAGAGTGCAGGAGAGCGCGCCACATAATACAGAGGGCAGGAGAGCATGTGTGCAATGTAATACAGAGGGCAGGAGAGTGTGCCACATAATACAGAGTGCGTGTCACATAATGCAGAGTGCAGGAGAGCGTGCCACATAATATAGAGCGCAGGAGAGTGTGTGCAATGTAATACAGAGTGCAGGAGAGCGCGCCACATAATACAGAGCGTAGGAGAGCGCGCCACATAATACAGAGCGTAGGAGAGCGCGCCACATAATACAGAGCGTAGGAGAATGTGCCACATAATACAGAGTGCAGGAGAATGCGCCACATAATACAGAGGGCAGGAGAGTGAGCAACATAATACAGCGTGCTAGAGTGCGTGTTACATAATGCAGAGTGCAGGAGAGCGTGCCACATAATATAGCGCGCAGGAGAGTGTGTGCGATGTAGTACAGAGTGCAGGAGAGCACGCCACGTAATACAAAGTGCAGGAGAGCACGTAACAAAAGACAGCGCAGAAGAGTGTGTGCCACATAATACAGAGTGCTGGAGAGCATGTGTGCTGCGTAATACAGAGCGCACGAGAGTGCACCGCCTGATAAAGGGTGCAGGAGAGCGCGCCACGTAATATAGAGCGCAGGAGAGTGTACTGCGTAATACCCGGTGCTGGAGTACGTGTCACGTAATGCAGAGTGCAGGATACCGTGCCATGTAATACAGAGTGCAGGACGGTGTGCCACATAATACAGAGCGCAGAAGAGCATGCCACGTAATACTGAGCGCAGAAGAGCATGTGCGGCACGTTATGCAGAGTGCAGGAGAGCGCGCGGCGTCATAAAGTGCAGGAGCGCGCCACGTAATCTAGAGCGCAGGAAACTGCCACATAATGCAGAGTGCTGGAGTTTGTGTCATGTAATGCAGAGTGCAGGAGAGCATTCTACGTCATACATAGCACAGGAGAGCATGTGTGCCGCGTGAAACAGCGCAGGAGAGCGTGCCATGTAGTACAGAGTGCAGGAAGCACTCCACATAATATAGAGCGCAGGAGAGTATGCTGCGTAATACAGAATTCTGGAGTGCATGTCACGTAATGCAGAGTGCAGGAGAGCATGCAACGTCATACAGAGTGCAGGAGAGCATGTGTGCAGCGTAATACAGAGTGCAGGAGAGCATGTGTGCCGCGTAATACAGAGTGCAGGAGAGCATGTGTGCCGTGTAATACAGAGTGCAGGAGAGCATGTGTGCAGCGTAATACAGAGTGCAGGAGAGCATGTGTGCCGTGTAATACAGAGTCCAGGAGAGCATGTGTGCAGCGTAATACAGAGTGCAGGAGAGCATGTGTGCCGCGTAATACAGAGTGCAGGAGAGCATGTGTGCCACGTAATACAGAGTGCAGGAGAGCATGTGTGCCGCGTAATACAGAGTGCAGGAGAGCATGTGTGCCGCGTAATACAGAGTGCAGGAGAGCATGTGTGCCGCGTAATACAGAGTGCAGGAGAGCATGTGTGCCGCGTAGTACAGAGTGCAGGAGAGCATGTGTGCCGCGTAGTACAGAGTGCAGGAGAGATATTAGTTTGTGTAATAAAATATTATACAATTTTCCACATACAGAATAATGCTTATTTCTGCTCACAATTAGGCTATGTGCACACACTGCGTTTTTTTGATGCTGCGTTTTTGTGCGTTTTTTAGCGCTAAAAACGCACAGAAACGCAGCGTCTTTAAAAAACGCATGCATTTTTACCGCGTTTTGGTGCGTTTTTGCTCACTGCGTTTTTCTGCGTTTTTTTTATCAACATTGCCATTGCCATTAAAGATTGTTGAAAAAAAAGGTCTGATTTCCTTCTTCCATATGTTCTTCATTCTACACTAGTGTATGCAGGAGAGCAGACAGCTGCAGAACTACAAGGCTCAGCATGCTCCATCCAGGACTGTATGCTGGAGGTAGAGTCAGGGGGAGCAGACCTACAAGGCTCAGCATACTCCATCCACTAGTGTATGCAGGAGAGCAGACAGCAGCTGTCGAACTACAAGACTCAGCATCCTCCTTCCAGGACTGTATGCAGGATTTCTATGCCCCCCCCCCTCAAACAAAAAAAATGACGTGGGCTTCGCCATATTTTTGTATGCTAGCCGGGTACAGCAGGCAGGCATGGGCTGCCCCCAACCCCCAGCTGCCTATTTGTACCCGGCTGTGAACCAAAAATATAGGGAAGCCCTTTTTTTTTTTTAATTATTTCATGAATTTCATGAAATTATTAAAAAAAAAATGATGTGGGCTTCGCCTAATTTTTGTGTCCAGCCAGGTACAACTAGGCAGCTGGGGATTGGAATCCGCAATGCCGGGTGCCCAAGCTTTCTGGGCACCCCCGCTGCGAATTGCAATCCACAGCCACCCCAGAAAATGGCGCTTTCATAGAAGCGTCATCTTCTGGCCCTGAATCCAACTCTTCCAGCTGCTCTGATGCTGGGTGGCTCGCTGGGTAATAATGGGGTTAGGGCTAGCTGTGTATTATCAGCTATACTCCGAGATTCAGCTCCTAGAGACATTATAATCTGACAACTAACCAATCAGATAACAAGTATTGTTGCTGTCCGAGGCAAACATAGTTATTATGTATCTATTGGATTTGTCATCAATGTAAGATCTATAGGACTGAAACCCGTCAACCCTACAGCCATGCTGATTGGTTGGATCTTGAAGTCAATGATATTTGTTGCAGACTGGTGGCATCATGTTTGGAATGTGATTACAATGGCCTAGGAGATTATTGTAACCTGGAGGAGCACTGTATGTGATTTTCTGCAATGCCATATTATATAAAAATACAATACATCTACACGCAGCATTTGTATTGCAGTGAACATGTAGCCTCACCCTTATGGGAAAACCATTGCTTGCCTTTAATATGGAAATACAATGTAACGTGTTTGAAAGTCTTGTGTTTGGGTGGTTGTAACTTTTGTGCTAAGATGCATTTGATGTCATTAATATAGGGTGCTTTTAATACAAAACCTAATTGGTGCAGAATGAAGCTCGTACGAGTTTTAATCCTGCAGAGAATTTTTTTTACTTTCTAGAAAACTACCACTAGAATGTACAATTGAAACCAGAGGTTTACATACACAATCTAACAAAGACACACAGAGTGCCTTGCGAAAGTATTCGCTCCCTTGAATTTTTCAACCTTTTCCCACATTTCAGGCTTCAAACATAAAGATAAAAATCTTAATGTTATGGTGAAGAATCAACAACAAGTGGGACACAATTGGGAAGTTGAACAAAATGTATTGCTTATTTTATACCTTTTTTAAAAAATAATAAACTGAAAATTGGGGTGTGCAATATTATTCGTCCCTTTAAGTTAATACTTTGTAGCGCCACCTTTTGCTGCGATTACAGCTGCAAGTCGCTTGGGGTATGTGTCTATCAATTTTGCACATCGAGAGACTGAAATTCTTGCCCATTCTTCCTTTGTAAACAGCCCGAGCTGAGTGAGGTTGGATGGAGAGCGTTTGTGAACAGCAGTTTTCAGCTCTTTCCACAGATTCTCGATTGGATTCAGGTCTGGACTGTGACTTGCACATTATAACACCTGGATACATTTATTTGTGAACCATTCCATTGTAGACTTTGCTTTATGTTTGGGATCATTGTCTTGTTGGAAGACAAATCTCCGTCCCAGTCTCAGGTCTTTTGCAGACTCCAACAGGTTTTCTTCAAGAATGGTCCTGTGTTTGGCTCCATCCATCTTCCCATCAATTTTAACCATCTTCCCTGCCCCTGCTGAAGAAAAGCAGGCCCAAACCATGATGCTGCCACCACCATGTTTGACAGTGGGGATGATGGGTTCAGGGTGATGAGCTCTATTGCTTTTACGCCAAACATATCATTTGGCATTGTGCCCAAATAGTTCAGTTTTGGTTTCATCTGACCAGAGCACCTTCTTCCACATGTTTGGTGTGTCTCCGAGGTGGCTTGTGGCAAACTTTAAACAACACTTTTTATGGATATCTTTGAGAAATGGCTTTCTCCTTGCCACTCTACCATAAAGGCCAGATGTCCGCAGTTTACGACTGATTGTTGTCCTATGGACAGACTCTCCCACCTCAGCTGTAGATCTCTGCAGTTCATCCAGAGTGATCATGGGCCTCTTAGCTGCATCTCTGATCAGTCTTCTCCTTGTTTGAGATGAAAGTTTGGACGGACGGCCGCGTCTTGGTAGATTAGCAGTGGTATGATACTCCTTCCATTTCAATATGATCGCTTGCACAGTGCTCCTTGGAATGTTTAAAGTTTTGGAAATCTTTTTGCAACCAAATCCGGCTT
Organism: Anomaloglossus baeobatrachus; assembly: GCF_048569485.1. NCBI lineage: Eukaryota > Metazoa > Chordata > Amphibia > Anura > Aromobatidae > Anomaloglossus > Anomaloglossus baeobatrachus. The sequence goes on along the minus strand of NC_134353.1, from coordinate 98,555,856 downwards.
TAAACTTCTCCACAACAGTATCACGGACCTGCCTGTTGTGTTCCTTACTCTTCATGATGCTATCTGCGCTTTAAACAGAACACTGAGACTATCACAGGACAGGTGCATTTATACGGAGACTTGATTACACACAGGGGCTTATATTTATCATCATCAGTCATTTAGGACAACCTTGGATCATTCACAGATCCTCAATGAACTTCTGAAGTGCGTAAGCTGCACTGAAACTAAAGGGGATGAATAATATTGCACGCCCCAATTTTCAGTTACCGTATTTTTCGGACAATAAGATGCACCAGACCATACGACGCACCCTGGTTTTAGCGGAGGAAAATAAGAAAATAAAATTTTAAGCAAAAAATGTGGTCATGACGCATTGTTATGGGGCGAGGATCTGCTGCTGACACTGTTATGGAGGTAATCTCCCCAAATTCTCTAACTCAGGTACCCCATTCTGGTAATGATCCTCCTGCCTTGTATATATATATGTCCCTCATCCTGGTATAGCCCACATCCTGCTATATACTGTCATCCTGCTATATACTGCCATCCTGGTATGTACCCCATCATATCATAAATCATAAAGCCCCGACCTCAGTTATTGAAAATTTATGGGCAAAGCTGAAGAGGCTGGTACAAGCAAGGCCCAAATTCCTACCAACTATTGTGAGAAGCTTGTAGGAGATCCAAAATATTTGACCCACGACATAAAGTTTAAAGTGAACCTGTCACCAGATTTGGCGACTATAAGCTGCGTTCACCACCACTGAGCCTTTATATCCAGCCTTCAAGAATACTGTATATAAGAGCCCAGGCCGCACTGTTTAATACTCACCTAGAGGGGCGGTCCAGTCTGATGGGTGTCACTGCTTTCTGGTCCGGTGCCTCCTCTCTGCTGCAATCTCCGTTCTCCTTCTATGAAATCCAGGCCGGCATTGCGGTTGTGCGCAGGTGCACTTTGATCAAAGTACTGTTATGCACAAGCACGGGGAAAGGTTAAAGACTGTCTGTGCATGCGCACTACAATATTTTGATATGCCCTTAGGACCTCAATGCCCCCCTGCTGTGTGGATGACGTGCGATGCGTCATGCACACGGGCCTCAGAAGAAGGAGGACGGTAGTGATGTGTCAATCGCGAACGATCCGACATAAAGATCCGACTCCCTGCTGTGACTGACAAGAGCCATATCCCCACTGAGAGTCACTAAAATCTCTAAACGGCTCTTTTCGCCACTGAAACCCCGCCCACTCAATCTAATAGGTCCCTTGCAAGTGGGTGGGGTTTAACCACGGATGGGAGGGGTTTCAGCGGCGTTACTTTAATCCTAAATATGTGTTCACCTGGAGTGAACACATGTTTAATAAGGAGCCAAGAACGATCCAAATGAGTCGGCTCTTTTTGGTGAGCGGAGTTATGGGAACCGGATCACCAAAAAGAGCCGGACTGCCCATCACTAGAGGACGGCGATCAAGGCAGAGAGGAGGCGCCAGGTCAGGAGCAGCGACGCCCATCGGACCCAACCGCCCCCTAGGTGAGTATTATAAGGCTATGTGCACACGCTGCGTTTTTTTGACACTGCGTTTTTGTGCGTTTTTGGCCGCTAAAAATGCACAAAAACGCACCCACGGCAAAAAAAGTGGCAAAAAACGCATGCGTTTTTGCCGCGATTTGGTGCGTTTTGCTGCGTTTTTGATCTTTGCGTTTTTCAGCGTTTTTCCAATGCATTGCATGGGGGAAAACGCAGGAAAGAATTGACATGTCCATTTTTTTTAAGCTCAAAAACGCAGCTTAAAAAAAAGTTGTGTGCGGACAGCAAAAATGAAAACTCATAGACTTTGCTGGGGAAGCAAAGTCATGCAGTTTTGAGGCCAAAAACGCACCCGAAAAACGCGCAAAAATGCCGCGAAAAACGCACTGTATGAACTTACCCTAAGGGTATGTGCGCACTAGGCGTTTTTTTCACGCTGCGTTTTTATGTGCGTTTTTGTCTCAAAAAACGCACCCGCGGCTAAAAAACGCGACAAAAACGCATGCGTTTTTACCGCGATTTGGTGCGTTTTTTGCTGCGTTTTTGCTCACTGCGTTTTTAATCAGTGCACAATGCCATTAAAGATTGTTGATGAAAAAAAAAAAAGGTCTGATGTCATTTCCTTCTTCAAAATGTTCATTGTATGCAGGAGAGCAGACAGCTGCAGAACTAGTGTATGCAGGAGAGCAGACAGCAGCTGCAGAACTACAAGGTTCAGCATCCTCCATCCAGGACTGTATGCAGGAGTTTTTTGCCCAAAAAGAAAAAAAAAATGACATGGGCTTCGCTATATTTTTGTATGCTAGCCAGGTACAGCAGGCAGGTACAGGCTGCCCCCAATCCCCACCTGCCTATTTGTACCCGGCTGGGAATCAAAAATATAGGGAAGCCCTTTTTTTTTTTTTATTTCATGAATTTCAAGAAATAATTAAAAAAAAAAATGACATAGGCTTCGCCCAATTTTTGAGTCCAGCCAGGTACAACTAGGCAGCTGGGGATTGGAATCCGCAGTGCAGAGTGCCCATGCTTTCTGGGCACCCCCACTGCGAATTGCAGTCCGCAGCCACCCCAGAAAATGGCGCTTTCATAGAAGCGCCATCTTCTGGTGCTGTATCCAACTCTTCCAGCTGCCCTGATGCCGGGTAACTGGCTCACTGGGTAATAATGGAGTTAGGGCTAGCTGTATATTATCAGCTGGCCCTAAGCCCGAAATTCATGGTGTCACGCCAATATTAGACATGGCCACCATGAATTTCTAGTAATGATAAAAAAAAAACACAACACACAGAAAAATATTTTTATTAGAAATAAAACACAACACAATTAGTGACTCCATCTTTATTGAAATAAAGAACCCCCCTCCGCAGTAATCCTGGGTCAGGGTCCCGCGCCGTCCAATCCGGATCCAATATCATCTGATCGGTTTGCTGGAAGGCAAAGCGATCAGATGATGTGTCAGGTTATGGGGTACTTCACACACAGCGAGATCGCTACTGAGATCGCTGCTGAGTCACGTTTTTTGTGACCTCATTAGCGATCTCGCTGTGTGTGACACTGAGCAGCGATCTGGCCCCTGCTGTGAGATCGCTGCTCGTTACACACAGCCCTGGTTCGTTTTTTTATTGTTGCTCTCCCGCTGATAAGCACACATCGCTGTGTGTGACAGCGAGAGAGCAACAATCCTGAATGTGCAGGGAGCAGGAGCCGGCGTCTGACAGCCTGCGGTAAGCTGTAACCAAGGTAAACATCGGGTAACCAAGGTGGTTACCCGATATTTACCTTCGTTACCAGCCTCCGCAGCTCTCACGCTGCCAGTGCCGGCTCCTGCTCCCTGCACACGCTAAGCTAAGCAGTGTGCGCTGGTAACTAAGGTAAACATCGGGTAACCATACCCGATGTTTACCTTAGTTACCAGTGTCCACAGCTTCCAGACGCCGGCTCCGTGCAAGCGCAGCGTCGCTTGCACGTCGCTGCTGGCTGGAGGCTGGTCACTGGTCGCTGGTGAGATCTGCCTGTTTGACAGCTCACCAGCGACCATGTAGCGATGCAGCAGCGATCCTGACCAGGTCAGATCACTGGTGGGATCGCTGCTGCGTCGCTAAAGTGTGACGGTACGGACGTGAATCACATCACAGATCAGCTGATTGTATAAAAGCCGATTGTATAATCAGCTGAAGCATCAGTGTAAAAAAAATATATAAATACTCACGTCTGTGCTGATTACCGGCAGCTCCTGCAGCGATCGGATGAGAGCCTGATCCTGTTCCATCGCTGCAGGAGCTGCCGGTAATCAGCTGATTAAGTCTCCTGACGGCAGGATCAGCTGATAGCCGGCCGGGCGCGAAAAAGCCGGCGACACCACGAGAATTATGATCAGCTGATGCGTCAGGTGACTGCATCAGGTGATCCACTGCCAGGTCCTGCAAGCTTCGTACGTGCCCCGGGGAGACTGCACACAGCCAGAGCGGCGGTACCGGGAGGAGATGGGAGCGGGCATGGCACCGGGACCCTGCAGACAGGTGAGTATATATGACATTTTTTTTTTCTACTGTTCACTTTGGTTTTCGCCGCTGCCTCCACCTCCCGCCCAGACATGGCGCCGCACGGAGCTGACATGGCACCGGGCGGGTTGTGGACGCAGCGGTGACGGTACCGGGAGGATTCACGCTTCTGTGTTTACCAACAGAAGGAATCCTCTTCCTGTACACGTCACTGTAGTACCCACCTCTTGCGTTTATAGCTGCGTTTTTAGTCATAGAAACGCAGCTATATGCGTTTTTCATTGCGTTGGTGAACATCTCATTGAACTCAATGGGTGAAAAACGCAGTGAAAAACGCAGAAATAATTAACATGCTGCGTTTTTGTGGTCACCACAAAAACGCAGCTTCAAAAAATCGCTGTGCACGGACAGCACTTCTGAAAACCCATAGACATTGCTGGGGAAGCAATGTCACTGCGTTTTCAGCACAAAAACGCGGTAAAAAACGCCGCTAAAAACGCAGCAAAAACGCCTAGTGCGCACAAGGCCTAAAAGTGTTTTTTACGCTCTACAGAGCAGCCTGGGCTCTTGTATACAGTATTCCAAAATGCTGCAAATAAGAGCTCACTGATGGTGACCGAAGCTCATAAGGGAAAATCCTGGTGACAGGATCCCTTTAAGGGAAATGGTACCATATTCTAATGAACTGTATGTAAACTTTTGACTTTGCAGTTGGCAAATATAAATAATTTTGGTTCCTAATTGATCTAAAACGGGAAAGGTTTATTCTGATTTCATGTCAGATAGGGAGAAAAACATGCAGATGTGTCTTTTTAGATAGTTTAATGCAGCACAAGTAGCAGTAAATACACTTAATTGCCATTCAAGGTTAAAGGGATAAGCAAATGACTATAATTTAACTTTTAATAAATATTCATAAAATTTTAATCTCCCTCAAGACCGAAAAGCTACTAAGATGGTAAATATTTCAGCATAACTGTCCTAAAGACAATCGATCTTCATCTTATACCATATCAATATTCATGACAATAACCCACCTACGACGCCACTATTGATGATATTGCAAAAAAACACAAAAAACCCACCACTGAAACAGTAAACAAAGAAATGACTATTTCCATCCTTAGGGAGTAGACAGTGGACCTCCCACCCTGAAAAGAAAGAAAAACATGATATACTCTAATAAAATGTTTCTCACAGTGTCAGTGGTCAGCCATATAATATATTGCGTAAATAAGTGGAGCGGTCTCTCCAAGTCCATATGAGCCAGGGTGCATAGATATCTCCACCAGGCCGGGGTCCTCAATTATCCGATAGTGAAACTGACCCTATCAAACCCTGGGGAAACTAAAATCTCTCCTAACACCCATAGACTTCCTTCCTTACAAGGACGCTCCACAGCTGGTTCTGCTAGACTGAACCCCTACAGTGAACCTTCATGTGACCCGACGCGTTTCGTCCAGATGAACTCTTCAGGGGACATAGTGTCTTCCAGGGAGTAAGGTCCTCTGTCACAGCTAAGGCTACTTTCACACTTGCGTTGAACGGTATCCGTTGCATTGCGTTGTGTAACGGATGCAACGGATGTGTTGCATATAGTGACACAACGGATGCAACGGATGCTGCAAAACAACGCAATTCGTTTTGATTTTTTTTTTTTTTTTTTCCCGGTTTTACCAGCGGCAGACTATAGTGAACGATCAGCTGATCGTTCCCTGCAGCCGGCCGCTGGGTGATCAGCTGATTGCTCCCAGTAGCCGGCCGCCGGGTGATCAGCTGATCGCTCCCGGCTGCCGGGTGATCAGCTGATCGCTCCCTGCAGCCGGCTGCCGGGTGATCAGCTGATCGCTCCCGGCCGCCGGGTGATCAGCTGATCGCTCCCGGCCGCCGGGTGATCAGCTGATCGCTCCCTGCAGCCGGCCGCCGGGTGATCAGCTGATCGCTCCCTGCAGCCGGCCGCCGGGTGATCAGCTGATCGCTGTCACTTGCCGGCGCCCGGGCATGCCGGCGGGCGGGCGCTCAGCTGAGCGCTGTGACTTGCCGGCGGCCGGGCATGCTGGTGGCCGGTCATTCAGCTGAGCGCTGTCGCTTGCCGGCAGCCGGGCGCTCAGCTGAACGTTCGGCCACCGCGAGCCAAAATAAAGTTTGATTTAAAAAAAAAAAAAAAAAAAAAAAAAAAAAAGAGCATGCGCAGTGAAATCCAGAGGATTCCGCTGCTCAAAATAACGTTACATGCTGCGTTGCTCCCGCTGGGCGGAAGCAACGGAGCGTCGCCCAGCGGAAGCAACGCAGCTCCTTTTGGTACAATCCGTCACCCATACAAGTCTATGGGAAACAGCGGAATCCGTTAACGGATTCCGCTGTTTCCCAAAAGGGCGGATTGTAACGGAAGGAAAATAACGCAAGTGTGAAAGTACCCTAACACAGAGCTACACCGCAGTGGGCCTTACTCCCTGGATGACACTATGTCACTGTGAGGACTATGGAGTGGGAATTATATGATACGGAGGACTATGGATGGTGGATTTTAATATATGTAGGACTATGAGGACTACATTATAATATATGGACAACTATGGGGAGTGCATTAGAATATATGAAGGACAATAGGGTGCATTATTCTATATGGAAAACTATGGGGAATGCATTATACTATATAGAGGACTATGTGGGGCACATTACTACATGGATGACTATGGGGTGCATTAGACAATATGAAAGACTATGTGGAGTCCATTATACTTTATGGAGGACTATGTGGGGCCCATTACTATATGGAGGACTATGGGGTGCATTAGAAGATATAAAGGACTATGTGGGGCCCATTATACTATATGGAGGACTATGTGGGGCTCATTACTATATGGATGACTATGGGGTGCATTAGACAATATGAAAGACTATGTGGAGTCCATTATACTTTATGGAGGACTATGTGGGGCCCATTACTATATGGAGGACTATGGGGTGCATTAGAAGATATAAAGGACTATGTGGGGCCCATTATACTATATGGAGGACTATGTGGGGCTCATTACTATATGGATGACTATGGGGTGCATTAGACAATATGAAAGACTATGTGGAGTCCATTATACTTTATGGAGGACTATGTGGGGCCCATTACTATATGGAGGACTATGGGGTGCATTAGAAGATATAAAGGACTATGTGGGGCCCATTATACTATATGGAGGACTATGTGGGGCTCATTACTATATGGATGACTATGGGGTGCATTAGACAATATGAAAGACTATGTGGAGTCCATTATACTTTATGGAGGACTATGTGGGGCCCATTACTATATGGAGGACTATGGGGTGCATTAGAAGATATAAAGGACTATGTGGGGCCCATTATACTATATGGAGGACTATGTGGGGCTCATTACTATATGGATGACTATGGGGTGCATTAGACAATATGAAAGACTATGTGGAGTCCATTATACTTTATGGAGGACTATGGGGTGCATTAGAAGATAAAAAGGACTATGTGGGACCCATTATACTTTATGGAGGACTTAGTTGGAGTTCATTATACTTTATGGAGAACTATGTGGGGCCAATTACTATATGGAGGACTATGGGAGGACATTATACTATATGGAGGACTATGTGGGGCTCATTATACTTTATGGAGGACTATGGGGGAGCATTAGACAACATGGAGAACTATGTGGGGTCCGTTACTATATGGAGGACTATGTGAGGCCTATTATACTATATGGAAGGCTTTGTGGGGGCATTATAATATTTGGAGAGCTATGAGAGAGCCTTTATACTCTATCTATAATTATTTGAAGGCAACCTATACAGTGTGAAGGTTTGTGTGGGGTTCGTCATACTGTGCTGAGGGCTGTTTGAGGGTCATTATACTATTTGGAGGGATAGTAAGGACCATTATACTGTATATAAGTCCATTATACTGCATGGAGGGCTGTGTGGGGGTCACAGTTGGGAATCTGTGTTGTGTCGGGGTCACCATTCATTGCTGGGGTAGTTGAAGGGGGTTACAGTAGGGTCATCATACTGCGCCTGTGGAAAGTACTGTGGAGGAATTCACTGAGGGGGATCATACAGTGTTTGTGGGGCACTTTTGTTGCCAGCATATTTCATGGCTGCAATGAAAGGGGAATCTATGGGCTTTAATAGCAGGAAAATTACTTTGTTAGGGCTGTGACGTGAAATATGCTCTTCTGTGACCCAGCCAAATATTTTTTTTTTTGGGGGGGGGCGGCATTTCAGCTTTGGGCCCCATGATTTCGATGTACGCCCCCCGATGGTGGGAACTTGATCCTGACGCCCGAGCAGCAGGCCGCGTAATGAGCAGTGGTGAGCACGCTCGCTCATCACTAGCTTTACCTTGTTCTCTTTCTGCCAGTTATCAGTGTTTTTCATTATTATGGAAAATAATCAGTTTCATTTCCAGAAAAACCCTCTGGACTCTTCTCCCTGTGCTTTCTGGGGTAAAAGTCCATACAAATGCAGTATAGTAATAAGCTGAGACAATAGATCAGGCCCACGTCCTGTGAGCACTGTGGAAAAATGACAGGATAAATAAGACATTACAATAAATCAATAATTTCATTTTTAATTTAAAAATATAAAACAAAAAATTTCCTGGCCCGTACGGGGATCGAACCCGCGACCTTGGCGTTATTAGCACCACGCTCTAACCAACTGAGCTAACCGGCCACACTGATTACTGAGAGATCACATGGTCTCAAGCCAGTATCTGAATGACGTACATAGACACGCCTCTTATGGGTGTGATCTTAGTAAAATGCTGAGCAATGATCTATACAACGTCTTTTGACAATCAGTTTTCTTTCTCTTACACAACTTGATTGGCTGAGGACTCGTTTGCCCTCTCCAGCTTGTGTTTGATTGGACAGGTTTGCAATTATGGGTGGGACATAATCGTGGCCGAGTCACGTTGCACGTCAAGGTGCTGAATTGCCATCTGTTTGTGGACTCCGGTTACCGGCTATGAACGGAGACAGCTTCAGCGCAGGAGAGCAGATCGTGTCTCCGGCCTATATCCGGCAGGGCAGGGAGGCGCGGCGCAGCCATGAGCAGCGCATAAAAGTGCTGCTGGAGAAGGTAAGACGCTGTCTGCGGGCCTGGACGGAGCAAGTCATGTGACAGCCAGCCGCAAAGCATCATGGGATTTGTAGTTCTGGTTGAAAAAAAATAAACAGTGTTTGTGCTGCATGATACAGGTGTAAAATCTCTGCAGTTAGACACAAAAAGGTCACCTTTGTTCAATAGGTAGATTCTGAGGCAAGGAGTTAATATTTTCTTGTAGTATATACATTGTAAATTATGTTAGCTGGGTGCAGGCTGCGTGCTGCTGCTGGGTGCAGGCTGCGTGCTGCTGCTGGGTGCAGGCTGCGTGCTGCTGCTGGGTGCAGGCTGCGTGCTGCTGCTGGGTGCGTGCTGCTGGGTGCGTGCTGCTGGGTGCGTGCTGCTGGGTGCAGGCTGCGTGCTGCTGGGTGCAGGCTGCTGGGTGCAGGCTGCGTGCTGCTGCTGCTGCTGGGTGCAGGCTGCGTGCTGCTGCTGCTGCTGGGTGCAGGCTGCGTGCTGCTGCTGCTGCTGGGTGCAGGCTGCGTGCTGCTGCTGGGTGCAGGCTGCGTGCTGCTGCTGGGTGCAGGCTGCGTGCTGCTGCTGGGTGCAGGCTGCGTGCTGCTGCTGGGTGCAGGGTGCAGGCTGCGTGCTGCTGCTGGGTGCAGGCTGCGTGCTGCTGCTGCTGCTGGGTGCAGGCTGCGTGCTGCTGCTGGGTGCAGGCTGCGTGCTGCTGCTGCTGGGTGCAGGCTGCGTGCTGCTGCTGCTGGGTGCAGGCTGCGTGCTGCTGCTGCTGGGTGCAGGCTGCGTGCTGCTGCTGCTGGGTGCAGGCTGCGTGCTGCTGCTGCTGGGTGCAGGCTGCGTGCTGCTGCTGCTGGGTGCAGGCTGCGTGCTGCTGCTGCTGGGTGCAGGCTGCGTGCTGCTGCTGCTGGGTGCAGGCTGCGTGCTGCTGCTGCTGGGTGCAGGCTGCGTGCTGCTGCTGCTGGGTGCAGGCTGCGTGCTGCTGCTGCTGCGTGCTGCTGCTGCTGGGTGCAGGCTGCGTGCTGCTGCTGCTGGGTGCAGGCTGCGTGCTGCTGCTGCTGGGTGCAGGCTGCGTGCTGCTGCTGCTGCTGGGTGCAGGCTGCGTGCTGCTGCTGCTGCTGGGTGCAGGCTGCGTGCTGCTGCTGCTGCTGGGTGCAGGCTGCGTGCTGCTGCTGCTGGGTGCAGGCTGCGTGCTGCTGCTGGGTGCAGGGTGCAGGCTGCGTGCTGCTGCAGGGTGCAGGCTGCGTGCTGCTGCTGCTGCTGGGTGCAGGCTGCTGCTGCGAGCTGCTGCGTGCTGCTGCTGCTGGGTGCGTGCTGCTGGGTGCAGGCTGTGTGGTTTGCTGCTGCTGCTTCTGCATGCAGGCTGTGGGGTTTGCTGCTGCTTTGCACGCAGGCTGTGGGGGCTGCTGCTGCCGCCGAGGTTGCAGGCTGTGCGCTGTCACCATGCAGAACTGTGCTGCAGACTCTCACACAGGGTGTCCTTTTTTTATTTTTTTTTTATTTATTTATTTATTTTTTTGGGTGTGTGGGGGGGGGGGGTTGCGCTTTCTTCTACTGACCAAAACCTGATCTTGTGGCAGAAGTCTCATTGGGGGTCTCCTGGTTTTATGCATTTTTTAAAATGATTTTTGGCCAAGCTTTTATGGTTTTTTTACAGCCATTTTTTGCACTTCTGTGATATCCAGACCTGTGGGTGTTCAAAAGTACCTGAGTGCTGGGCCCTGGCACACCTGGATCTGGCACTCGGGTAATAGTAAAAATAAAGATATATATATATATATATATATTCTCTATCTATCTATCTATTAAAAAAAAAAAAAAAGTAAAGCAAGAGCGCCATACTTTAAAAGTCTCCGGCGTTGCTGAACCTGCTCGGTAGATCCTTGAGTGTACGGGCTCCTTCCAGGTATGATGTCATTTCAACACGCCCCTCTCACATGATTATAATGGAAGGGAGAAGACATCGCCAAACTCACTAACCAAGTCAGTCACGCCCACTAACCTGGAAGAAGCCCGTACATTCTAGGCTCAACCGTACCTGCTCCTACGGGCCCTCCTACTTCCGGGGCCGCTCATTAGCCTCATGCATATTCACTGCTTTCCCCACCCACTGGCATCTGTGATTGGTTACAGTCGGACGCGCCCCTGGCCTGTGTGACAGCGTCTGACTGCAACCAATCACAGACCCAGTCTGCGGGTCTATTGTACAGTATAAAATAAATAAATAAAACAATTGACGTATGGTCCTCCCATGTTATGATACCCAGCACAGGTAAAGCCATGGCTACAAACTTCAGCACCCAGCTGTGTGCTTATCTTAGCTGTGTATGAACATAAGAGGAACCCCATGTTGTTTCTTTATTATTTAAATAAATAATTAAAAAAAGAAAATAGTGTGCGGTCCACTCAATTTTGATACCCAGCCAAGATAAAGCCCAAAAGCTGGGAGCTGGTATTCTCAGACTGGGGAGACCCAGCCAAAAAATAGCAGTCTGCAGCCACCCAGGATTTTCGCATCCATTAGATGCGATAATTCCAGCACTTTACCTGGCTCTACCCGATTGCCCTGATGTGGTGGCAATCTGGGTAATATCAGGGGTTAATGTCAGCTCACAGGTACGTCTCAGCCCTAGATTGGTAATGGCAAGCATCTATGAGACACTAATGTGCAATAAGTGAAAAGAAATAAACACAAACAAATTCTTTATTTGAAATAAACTACAAAAAAAACCCCTCTTTCACCACTCTATTAACCCCATAAACACCCCTACAGGTACGCCGTAATCCACACGAGGTCCCACAACGATTCAGCTCTGCTACATCTGAATCTCACATCAAGTGCCATAGAACATAACTGCCCGCTGTGAGCTCCAGGGAGAGAATGAATAAGCCGCGTGTTCAGCGGTGACATGACTCAGGCTATTTGCGGTCACAGGTATCTCCAGGGCAATCGAAAAGAGTCGGGTAAAATGCTGGGATTGTCGCATCTAATAAATGCGACAATCCTTTACTGCTGCAGGCTGCTATTTTTAGGCTGGGTCTCCCCAGCTTGAGAATACCAGCCCCCAGCTGTCGGGCTTTATCTTGGCTGGCTATCAAAATTAGGGGGACCACACAGTTTTGTTTTTTTTTTTTTTAAATTATTTAAATAATAAACTGTACGGGGTCCCTTTTTTATTTTGGTACACAGCAAAGATAAGCACACAGCTGGGGCTGTAGACGTAAGCTTTATCTGTGCTGAGTATCATAATATGGGGGACCCTTGTTGTGTTTTTTTTTTTTTTCTTTCACTATACAATAGACCCACAGACGCCGGTGGGCAAGGAAAGCAGTGAATATACAATGAAGGTAATGAGCGGTCCGGGAAGTGAAGGAGGAGCCGCGGGAGCATACAGCCGCGCCGGTGATTTGGTGAGTTATAGCGCGCCTGCTCCAATTCCCCTATCCTTCCCACCACCATTTTTTAAGTGCCGGCTTCTGGTCCCCATAGGCCAGCGTCTGGCCAGATACCCTGGATCAATTCCGGCCGGAACCGGGTTTTTTATTAACCAGGTTAGACCCTCCGATCCAGGGTGTCTGCGAGTCCACCCGTCACTAGGGTGAAAAAACGCTGAAAAGAATGGACATGTTCATTCTTTTAATAACGCAGCAAAAACCAGAGCGGTTCACAAAACTGTCGGGAAAATACCGCAGGTGATTTGTGTGTGCGTGCATGAGATTTCTGAAATCTCATAGTCTTTGCTGGGACAGTGAAGACAGCGTTTTATCAACATGGAGTTGCATGGCAAGGCAAAAACCATGCTAAAAAATGCCCTGTGTGAACATAGCCTAAAGGCCAGTTTACACGCAGCGATATCACTAGTGTGCGTACCCGCCCCTGTCGGTTGTGCGTCACGGGCAAATCGCTGCCCGTGGTGCACAACATCGCTCGGACCCGTCACACTACTTACATGTCCTGCGACGTCGCTGTGACCAGCAAACCGCCTCCTTTCTAAGGGGGCGGTTCGTTCGGCGTCACAGCGACGTCACTAAGCGGCCGCCCAATAGAAGCGGAGGGTCTGAGATGAGTGGGACGAACATTCCGCCCACCTCCTTCTTTCCTCATTACCGGCGGCCGCAGGAACGACGCACAACCAGCAACAGCAACGATATTTGGGAACTGGACTGCGTGTCAACGATCAACGATAAGGTGAGTATTTTTGATAGTTAGCGGTCGCTCGTACGTGTCACACGCAACAACGTCGCTAACGAGGCCGGATGTGCATCACGAATTCCGTGACCCCCCAACAACATCGCGTTAGCGACGTTGTTGCGTGTAAAGCGGCCTTTATTGAAACAATTAGTTGCTAGTGGTCGTAGCAAGGCTACTTAAGCTGCTGCAATGCCCTGCACATGAAGTAAGTGACATAGTGAACCAGGAGAACTGTACTACATTTATAATTGAAGGTATTTGCTGCTATTATTATTATTATTATTATTATTATTATTATTATTATTTTTATTCCTACTTCTTATTGGGATCGGATCTTGGAGATGACAATAACCATTAAAGTGTTGGATTTTCCACATAGTGCCCATGTCCATATCTCATGGAGACTGTTATGGCAAATACTCAGAATTATGTCTCCAGCCTTGTGTCTATAACAAGCTGTTTCTGTTTTTTAGGGGAAATGCCCCCAGGATGCTTGGGACGAGAGCACCATTGAGCTGTTTCTTCATGAGCTGGCTGTGATGGACAGTAATAATTTCCTTGGAAATTGTGGTGTGGGGGAACGTGAGGGCAGAGTGGCGTGTGGATTGGTTTCTCGCCGGCATTATCGGTATTCCTTTTTTTGTAATAAGATGATGTTAAGATGAGAGGTCATCGTCATTGTACTTATCACTGGTGGAGGGCAGGCCGGGGACGCGTTCATTTCAGTATAGAAGACCTGTCACAACCGATCTGCTTCCTAGTGGTGACTGGTACGAAGACGTACCCATGGGTTCTGTGGCATTCCCCCATTCACCACCCCAATCTGGCCGGTGACTGGCCCCTCGGGCACCGATTATCTATTCTGCTGATTCCATGTTTCCTCTTTAAGAAGAGGATGTGAAGACCCCTATAGATTTGCCTGTTAGTCCCCAAATATGTTAGCACGCCATATTCAGGAGCCACTATGGAGTGTTCCTGTAGAGGTGATTGATGTCTCTGACTGTCTGCAGAAGTGTCCAAGGGCCAACTGATTACCAGTGTTTCTATCAATATGGCTCCTACTGAGAATGGGACTACTGGTCCCCAAAGAGTAAATGAACATCAAGTCCTCCCCCACCAGCAGGCTGCGATCAAAGCCTCTCAAAATCATGTGTTTGTGGTCCCCAAAAGGAGTCTGTAGAGAGCTCCCTAAGTACCATAATCCAAATCCTTTTTTTTTTTTTTTTTTTTTTTTTTTTTGCAACGGGCCTGTGTAAAAATGTATTTTATATATATATATATATATATATATATATATATATATATATATATATATATATATATATATATATATATATATATATATATATATATATATATATATATATATATATATATATATATATATATATATATATATATATATATATATATATATATATATATATATATATATGTGTGTGTTTGTGTCTTTTATTTTTCAAAGCACCATTCCAGCATGTGTGTGTGTGTGTGTGTGTGTTTTTGTTTGTTTGTGTTTTTGGTTTTTTTTTCCTACTTTTCGGGAGGGGGTGGTGGAAGCGCTAAACAAAAGCGCAGGAAAAAGTGCGCGAAGAACTTATATGCTGCCGATTATTACACACTTTTTGTATTTGGGAGGTTTTCTGACATCAGCATTTATAGCAAAACCAGGAATTAGAAAATCAGAGGAAACGTATAAAAGACAGGCAACATTTCTGCATTTCCCTTTTTTTTTTTTTCTCCCTTCGGCGCTGCTCAAGTCCATCGGCACCATCTTGTGCCAGTAACAATCTGACTGGCAGGAGTCAGAAGTTACGTCACAAGGTCTCAAAGCAACTCTATGAGAGCCAAAACGAGGCTCTCATAGACTTGCATTAATATTTTTATTTTTTATTTTTATTATTTTTTTTTTTTTATCTCCATGAAACACTGGAGCTACTCACAGGTCACAAGTCCTGGAAACTGGCAGGAGCGATGGTGTGAAAAGATGAAGCCGGCGAGTATAAGACATTAAAGCAGCACTCCAGTGCTGAAATAAAACTAAACACTGGAGTGGTTCTTTAAAGTACACATTTATCGAGCTTAATAGGCAAGTCTTGTCTGCAAATCATGCAGATGCATGCTGTGGGGTTTTGTTTGTTTTAACAAAAAAAAAAATCAGATTTTAATATTCCAGTTTATCTTTTAACCCAGGAGACCATGTTTTGTCCTAAATACGGCAATACTACGGGATATAGAAAAAGCGAACAATCACAGGTCTAAATTCTGAGGAGACTAAAAACTTTTCAAAAGCGTGTAAGGCTATATGCACACACAGTAGTTTTAACTGTCACAGAATGCCTGAAAATGTAGGAAAAAAAAGCTTGTAATGTAGGTGCATTTTTGCCGTGATTTTCTTAATGTGTTTTTTAGAGGAGAAACAAAATATGATAGCTGGAATAGATAGAAAGGATAACAAGAAATAACAGAATAGCTCGATAGAGGGATAACTAGTTTGGCCAATTTTTTAAAACCAGCCAAGATACCGTAGACAACTGGGGGCTGATATCATTAGGGTGGGAAGGGCCATTGTTAATTGGCCCTATCTAGCCTAACATTAGCAGCCCACAGCCGCCCCAGAAGTGGCGCATCCATAGGATGCGCCAATTCTGGTTCTGGACCCAGCTCTTCCCTTTGCCCTGGTGCAGTGGCAATCTGGGTAATAAGGAATTAATGGTAGCCCACAGGTGCTACTAAATCCTAGATTAGTGATGGCAGTCATCTGAGACCCCACCCCATTAATCTGTACGTGAAAGTAAATAAACACAAACCCCCCCCCCCCAAAAAAATCCTGTTTTTGGAATAAAATACCAAAAGTACACTCTTTCACTACTCTTTTAACCCCCCTTCCCACCCCCAAACACCCCTGCAGGTCCAAAGTAATCCACACAAGGTTCCACGACGGTTCAGCTCTTCTACATCCCTGTCCTGTCACAGCGAGTGTCATAGAGCATGGCTGCCCGCTGTGAGTGCAGACAGAGCCACGCTATCATAATGAACTCGTGTGAACCCCTGATGTCACAGCTGCGGGCCACGCAGTACGGCATGTGTCGTGGCAGTGACATCACGGATTCACCCATGTTCATTCTGAGTGAGATGCCCACAGTCACTTCAGGTTAGCCGTGGCCACAGCCGGAGTCCTTCACCCGTGACAGCAAATCACCCGAGTGACTGAAGTGAGCTGCGTGATCAGTGGTGACGTCACTAGGGTGATTTGCGGTCACAGCTGAAGTCTTCCACCTGTGACCACAAATCAGGCCGCAACTGAAGTGAGCCGCAGGTGGTGGACTCACCTGAGTGATGTCACCGCTGATTGTGCGGCTCATTTCAGTTGCGGAGTAGAGCTCACAGCGGGCAGTCTTGTTCTATGGCGCTCACTGTGAGCGTTAGATGTAGCAGTGCTGGAAGCGTCGTGGGACCTCATGTGGATTACGTAGGACCTGGAGGGGTGTATGGGGGGGTTAATAAAGTGGTGAAATACGGTGCTTTTTTTTTTTTTGTCTTTAATTTCAAATGATATTTTGGGTATTTGTATTTTATTTACTTTCAATTACAGATTAGGGGGGTGTCTCATAGATGCCTGCCATTACTAATCTATGACTTGGTGGCAGCTAAGGGCTGCCATTAACTTATTACCCTGACTGCCACTGCACCAGGGCAATCGGGAAGAGCTGGGTACAGTGCCGGGACTGTCTCCTCTAATGGATGCGGCAATTTCCAGCAGCTGCTGGCTGATATTTTTAGGCTGGGGAGAGCCTAATAACCATAGGCTTTCCCCAGTCTGAGAATACCAGCCTCCAGCTGTAGGCCTTTATTTTGGCTGGGTATCAAACTTGGTGGGGAACCACATGCCTTTATATTGAAAAAAAAAAAAAAGACACGTCAGTGGTCAGGGGAAACAGTCAATATGTATGAGCCTAATGAGCTAAAAACTATTTGGTATCACCGCAAGTCCGATATGTGAAAATATAAAATTGTTTAACCCATAGGATAAAGAGAAGAAAAAAAAAACCAATAAAAATTGTCTTTTTTTTTTTTTTTTTTTTTTTTTTTTTTTGGAGGGGAGGCGGGGGGCCCCACAAGATTACTGTCACAAAAAAATGTAACCATAAAAAGTAATGTCATATGTCTACAACAATTATACCAATGAAAACTGCAGCTCGGTAGATAAAATACAACACCTGATACAGCTCCGTCACCGGAAAAATAGTCACGAATCTCCGAAAATAGCGACACAAACAAAATTGTATTATTTTAACGCATAGTTCAGAATTTGGATGTGGGCACTAATGAGGGATGGCGCGATATGTTTTGCCGTTCAGATAAGAATGTTTCGTTTTTTAATAGACTGATACACGGGATTGGAAGGTCCGGGGATATATCCGCTGTGCAACCGAAAGCTGCGGGCTCAAGTCTCCTGAATAAATTAACAAACTCGGTGGTGCTGGATATTCTCCGGACCGCAGGTGGGTGCACTCATCAATTACATCTCACATCCCCACCGAACACAATGCAATGAAATATGAGCCATTGTGCTTCTTATTACAGGTGTGCGGACGGCAACAAGCTGCTTTGTTGTTCCTATGGCAACGGGAATGAGTTTAACTCTTTGCTTCCTTACGCTCCGACATAAAAGGCCGAAGGCAAAATACATAATTTGGCCGCGGATAGACCAGAAGTCGTGCTTCAAGTCGATGATCACTGCCGGTAACGCTCAGTGTTATATTTTCCTTCTGGGCAACGCACATTTGGCTGTTTTAAAGAGAACACAATGGGGGAAATGTGTTATAATTAGTGATGAGCAGGCACTACCAGGCTCGGGCACTCGTAACTAGCGATGAGCGGGCACTACCATGCCAGTGTGCTCGGACGCTCATAACTAGTCATGAATGAGAGAGCACTACCGTGCTCAGGCGCTAGTTCCCCATTGACTTTCAGTACAATCTGCCCACGAGTCTAAGGGGTACTTTACACGCCAGCGATTGCTAGAGATGTCGTGCGCGATAGTACCCGCCCCCGTCACTCATGCGACATTTGGTGCTCGCTGCCGTAGCGAACATTATCGCTAGGGCAGCGTCACGTGCACATACCTGGTCGGCAACGTCACTCTGACCGCCAAACAATCCCTTCCTAATGGGGGAGGTGCGTTCGGCGTCATAGCGACGTCACTGCGGCGTCACTAAGCGGCCGGCCAATAGAAGAAGAGGGGCGGAGATGAGCGGGACGTAACATCCCGCCCACCTCCTTCCTTCCTCATTGCCGGTGGACGCAGGTAAGGAGATGTTCCTCGTTCCTGCGGTGTCATATATAGCGATGTGTGCAGCAGCAGGAACGACGAACAACATCGTACCGGTGGCAGCAGCGATATTAAGGAAATGAACGACGTGTCAACGATCACCATTTTGCGATCATTGATCGTCGTTCATTAGTGTTACACGCTGTGATGTCGCTACCGGCGCCGGATGTGCGTCACTAACGACGTGACCCCGACGATATATCGGTAGCGATGTCGCAGCGTGCAAAGTACCCCTAAGTGTCTTGACTGCTCGTTAGTTGGGGTGTGTGTGTGTGTGTGTGTGTGTGTGTGTGTGTGTGTGTGTGTGTGTGTGCGCGCGCGCGCGTTTTATTTTTTGTTTTTGTGTGTGTGTTTTTGCAGTGTATTCATTTAAACACCTTTTGTAAAACACTGCATAAATTTCAAAAACAGGGCTTTATAGTAGTGCAAAATATGGAGACCTGGAGACCAAGCTGCATCACAGCCTTATCAGCCCCTTGTGGTCTCGCTATTATAGTAGGGGAGGGCAATGGGGTAGCAATGGAAACTCCCCAAATACATGCTGAAGCTATTGACTACGACAACTCACAGAATAACTTGCCTCCTTTAAGCCATGTGCACACTTTGAGTATTTGATTGTTCAACTTCTGGTTTTGACTCGCAGATATTTAGGTAACACACTCAACATGCACACGTGGCCTTGGAGCGAGCTCTAACCATGCAGAGACAAGCAAGTGTCAGCTGTATAACACTGCCAGCACCCACTGTGTGTGGTATGTGTACAGCATATCACAAAAGTGAGTACACCCCTCACATTTTTATAGTTATTTTATTATATCTTTTTAGTGGACACCACTGAAGATCTGACCCTGTGATAAAATGTAAAGTAGTCAGTGTACAGATTGTATCACAGGGTAATTTTGGTGCCCTCTAATTAACTCAACACACAGTCCATAATGTCTAAACTGCTGGCAACAAAAGTCAGTACACCCTTAAGTGAAAATAGCCAAATTGTGCCCAAAGTGTCATATTTTGTGTGGTCACCATTATTTTCAAGCAATGCATTAACTCTCTTGGACATGGAGATCACCAGAGCTTCACAGGAACCGCTGGAATCCTCTTCCATCCTTCATGATGACATCTCAGAGCTGGTGGATGTTAGAGATCTTGCGCTCCTCCACCTTCCATTTGAGGAGGCCCCACAGTTGCTCAATAGGGTTTAGGTCTGGAGACATGCTTGACCAGTCCAGCATGTTTACCTTCAATTACTTTAGCAAGGCAGTGGATGTCTTGGAGATGTGTTTTCTGCCGTTATGTTGGAATACTGTCCTGCAGCCCAATTTCCATTGGGACAAGATTGTGCTCTGCGTCAGTATGTCCCAGTACATGTTGGCATTCATGGTTCCCTCAATGAACTGAAGGTCTCCACAGCCGGCAGCAATCATGCAGCCCCAAACCATGACCATGACCCACCATGCCTGACTGTAGGCAATATATACTTGTCTTTGTACTCCTCACCTGGTTGCAGCCACCACATGATACAATTTGAACCAAATAAGTTTTATCTTGGTCTAATCAAACCACAGGACATGGTTCCAGTAATTCATATCCTTTAGTCTGCTTGTCTTCAGCAAACCGTTTACACAATTTCTTGTACATCATCTTTAGAAGAGGCTTCCTTCTGAGATAACCATGCAGAGCAACTGGATGCAGTGTGCAGCGTATGGTCTGAGCACTGACACACTGACCCCCGCCCCTGTAACCTCTGCAGGTATGCTGGCAGCACTCATACATCTATTTAGAAAAGACCACTTCTAGCTATGACCCTGAACTAGTGCAACTCAACTTCTTTGATCGACCACGGTAAGGTTTTTTTTCTCAAAGGAAATCTGTCTTAAACCACTGTATGGTCTTGGCCAGTATGAGAGTGTGAGTGATAACACCAAATGTAACACACCTGCTACCTATTCACACCTGAGATCTTGTAACACTAATGAGTCACATGATGACATCGGGGGGGGAAAAATGATTAATTGGGCACAATTTGGTCGTTTTCACCTAGGGGTGTACTCATTTTGTTGCCAGAGGTTTACACATTAATGGCTGTGTGCTGAGTTATTCAGAGGACACCAATTTTACACTGTTATACAGGCTGTACAATGACTACTTTACATTGTATCACAGGGTCAGGTCAGATCTTCAGTGGTGTCCCTTGAAAAGATATAATTAAAATATTTAGAAAAATGTGAGGGGTGTACTCTTTTGTGATATAATGTATATCACGTTAAAAAAATGTGAGTTCAGTTCAGCTACATAGTGGAATGGCAAAAAAACACCATCTGACCCTCTCTGTCCAGTGCTTTATGTCTAAGCAAAAAAATAAACTGGACATGTCGAAATCAAACATGCCTGATCCTGCTTTCGTCCAGGCCCGGAGTTAGATTAATATGTAATGGATAATCTAAGCTATTGCCCTCTAAGTAATTTAGGACAGATCTCTCTGAAATGTCCCACTTCGTAAGTTATACGTAGCTCGTTAACTCTTTGTACTCTCCTTTATCTGTAATGAAGGATTTGAGCCGGTGGTGATTGAGAATGTCCTGGAAGGAGATGAGTTACGCACGGACCTGATTGCTGTGCAATCCCGAATCTGTGAGCTGGGGGCCGAGAACATCCTGTGTATTCACTCTACCACATCGTGCTTTGCCCCTCGTGTGCCCGACAGGTACAAAGTTTTCTAAAAAATTTTTTTTTGTTTATTCCACATTAACTGTAATATTAAGTAATACAGCTACAGCATTTCTCTGACTAAGACGCACTTTTTGTCAAGATAACTTTTTTTTTTTTCTGAAATTTTCTGTTTTTCTTATAGTCCCCAGTCAGTAAGGTTAACAGTGCTGGACCTCCATGACAGCTTCCTTAAATCATAGGACACAGCACTTATGAATTCTCTACCCGATCACTAGGTGGCTGCAGAGTGCTCTCTCGATCTGTGTAATTAATTCTGAGCAGGAGAGACTAAAGGCCGCTTTACACACTGCGACATCGCTAATGCGAACTTGTTGGGGTCACGGAATTTGTGACACACATCCGGCCACAATTGCCATTGCATGTGACACCGATGAGCGATTTTTGCATCGTTGCAAAAACGTGCAAAATTGCTCATCGGTGACATGGGGGTCCATTCTCAAAAATCGTTACTGCAGCAGTAACGAGGTTGTTCCTCGTTCCTGCGGCAGCACACATCGCTCCGTGTGACACCGCAGGAACGAGGAAGCTCACCTTACCTGCCTCCCGGCCGCTATGCGGAAGGAGGTGGGCGGGATGTTACGTCCCGCTCAGCTCCGCCCCTCCGCTGCTATTGGGCGGCCGCTCAGTGACGTCGCTGTGACGCCGCACGGACCGCCCCCTTAGAAAGGAGGCGGTTCACCGGTCACAACAACGTCGCCGGACAGGTAAGTATGTGTGAAGGGTCTGGGCGATGTTGTGCGGCACGGGCAGCGATTTGCCCGTGTCGCATAACAGATGGGGGCGGGTACCCACGCTAGCGATATCGGGACCGATTATCGCAGTGTGTAAAGCAGCCTTAAGCTGAGATTGCTAGGGTTCTTAAAATGGATATTTGGTGCACCGGCTAAAAATAAAATAAAACAATCACACATGGATAACAAGTTTATTTACACTTAGAAGAAGAGTCTCAGTCTCCCGCATAAAGGCCATGCTTGTGATGCTGTCCTTGTTTGCCCATAGTCATGTGCAGATATGAACACCACAGAAAATCAGTGTAGCACAGGACTAAGGCGGGCTTTGCACACTACGACATCGCAGGCCGATGCTGCGATGTCGAGTACGATAGTCCCCGCCCCCGTCGCAGCAGCGATATGTGGTGATAGCTGGCGTAGCGAAAGTTATCGCTACGCCAGCTTCACACACACACCTGCCGTGCGACGTCCCTGTGGCCGGCGGCCCGCCTCCTTGTTAAGGGGGCGGGTCGTGCGGCGTCACTGCGACGTCACACGGTAGGCGGCCAATCAGAGCGGAGGGGCGGAGATGAGCAGGATGTAAACATCCTGCCCACCTCCTTCCTTCCGCATATCCTACGGAAGCCGCAGTGAGGCCGGTAGGAGATGTTCCTCGCTCCTGCGACTTCACACACAGCGATGTGTGCTGCCGCAGGAGCGAGGAACAACATCGGACCATGGCGTCAGCGTAATTATGGATTACGCCGACGCTGTACCGATGATGCGATTACGACGCTTTTGCGCTCGTTAATCGTATCATCCAGGCTTTACACACTGCGATGTCGCATGCACGTCACTTTCAATTTGACCCCACCAACATCGCACCTGCAATGTCGCAGTGTGCAAAGTGCCCCTAAGGGGTGAAAAAGGAGTGTAAGTGGTATAAATGAAAGACATCGCACATGTAAGACACCAGAAACCTGGGTGATTCCACAGTCAATGGACAATCTGTGCAATTCATGCTGAGCAGGAGAAACTGAGCTGAGCTTGCTAGGGTTCATAGAATGGATCTTTTGGTGCACCAGTTGAAAAAAAAAATAAAAATAAGTAAAACAATCACACATGGATAAAAAGTTGATTTACACTTAGAAGAACAGTTTCAGTCTCCCAGATAAAGGACATGCTTGTGATGCCAGACATGAACTGCACAAGACTGATATCAAATCAACGCTAGGCATCCTTTATGTGGAGATTAGAAAAACTCCTACTAAAGTGAAGAGTACAGTCGGCTAAATCATGTATAAGGAGTGTAAGGCCTAAGCCACATGGCGAGAAAATCGGTGCGAGTGGAGTGTGATAAAATATCACATTCCACTCGGACCAATTCTAGCCTGTGTGTCAGCGCACATGAGCGACTATTTACTCAGCCCTAATCGGACCGAGAAAACAATTGCAGCATGCTGTGAGTGTAATGCGAGACTTTTTTTTTTTTTTTTTCTCTCGCACCCATTCAAGTGAATGGGGCGAGAGAAAAATCGCACTACACTCGCGGTACATCGGTGTACCGTGCGTGCAGAGAGAGAATCGCAATAGCCGGCTATGAAGGAGAGAGGGAGAAAAATCCCCCCCTCCCCTCCTCCGTGCCGGCCCACCCCCCTGCAGCTGAGGTCCGCTCGCACAGTCGGACCTCAGGTGCAGGGACACTCGCATGACGCTCTGCTCCTGCTGTGCTGCCAGCGTGAGCAAAGTGTCATGTGAGGATCGCACTAGTGCCCTGTGTGGCCTGGCCCAAGTGGCATAAATTAGTGAGTTTACACATATAAGACACCAGGAATATTGGTGATTCCACAATAGACGGACCAGTGCTCCTTTTGAATTTTGGTACAAGATAACAAAAGTAAACTCTATTGGGACCTTGTTACATCATTATTAGGGACAGTATATAAGAATCTTTCTTTTTTTTTTTATATATATAATATATATTATCTATATATATATATAATTGCCTTATTCTGTCTGTCTGTCTGTCTGTCTGTCTTGCTCCAAAATTGTGTCCTTACGGTGACACAAAGCGGATTGGCCGCTGGGCTCGCCATGGCCCCGCCCCCCCCCCCCGCACCGATTGGCCGCTCACCAAGGCTCCGCCCCCCACTCGGATTGGCCTCTCGCCCCGGCACCCTGCACGTATTGGCAACTCGGCCACGCCCCGCCCCCCCTGCATGCATTCCCCGAAGCGACACGGAGCCACGACTCCCAGGTGAGTACTGTAGCCCCGGGAGCCCACATCAGCGTACGCCGCTAACCCAGCCGACACATACCCTCGCATTGCTGGGGTTGCTGCCGTATGCTGGTGTGGGCTCCCGTGCGAGCGGGGGGACGGGATACGCTGGTAACCATGGTAGCATAGTTACCAGCGCATCAAGGTCCTGCAGCGGCGGAACATACACACACACACACATCAGATCACACTCACTCTCACACACACCTCACACACAAATCACATCGCATCCACACACTCACAACATCCTGGGATATCGCTTGCTTCTCGGCGGCGATACTGTGCAGTGAGCTTCCAGGACCTGCCGGAGGATCACATGGCCAGAAGCATGGGGTATCTCCGGATGTTGTGAGTGTGAGCGCATATGTGCAATATCGTCTGTGTGTCTGTGTGTGTGTGTGTGTGTGTGTGTGTGTGAGTGTATGCGATTGTGTGTGTGTGTGTGTGTGTGTATGCGATCGGATCTGTGAGTGTCGGCAGAGGAGCACGGCGTGCTGGAGGAGGCTGGGAGGAGAGAGGCTGATGCTGGGGAAGGCTGATGCTGGGGAAGGCTGATGCTGGGGAAGGCTGATGCTGGGGAAGGCTGATGCTGGGGAAGGCTGATGCTGGGGAAGGCTGATGCTGGGGAAGGCTGATGCTGGGGAAGGCTGATGCTGGGGAAGGCTGATGCTGGGGAAGGCTGATGCTGGGGAAGGCTGATGCTGGGGAAGGCTGATGCTGGGGAAGGCTGATGCTGGGGAAGGCTGATGCTGGGGAAGGCTGATGCTGGGGAAGGCTGATGCTGGGGAAGGCTGATGCTGGGGAAGGCTGATGCTGGGGAAGGCTGATGCTGGGGAAGGCTGATGCTGGGGAAGGCTGGGAAGAGAGAGGCTGATGCTGGGGGAGGCTGTTAGGAGAGAGGCTGATGCTGGGGGAGGCTTATGCTGGGGGAGGCTGGGAGGAGAGAGGTTGATGCTGGGGGAGGCGGAGGCTGATGCTAGGGGAGGCTGGGAGGGGGAGGCTGATGCTGGGGGAGGCTGAGGCTGGGGTAGGCTGGGAGGAAAGAGGCAGATGATGGGGACAGAGAGGCAGATGCTGGGGACAGAGAGGAGAGGCAGATGCTGGGGACAGAGAGGAGAGGCTGATGCTGGGAGAGGAGAGGCTGATGCTGGGAGAGGAGAGGCTGATGCTGGGAGAGGAGAGGCTGATGCTGGGAGAGGAGAGGCTGATGCTGGGAGGAGAGAGGCTGATGCTGGGAGGAGAGAGGCTGATGCTGGGAGGAGAGAGGCTGATGCTGGGAGGAGAGAGGCTGATGCTGGGAGGAGAGAGGCTGATGCTGGGAGGAGAGAGGCTGATGCTGGGAGGAGAGAGGCTGATGCTGGGAGGAGAGAGGCTGATGCTGGGAGGGGAGAGGCTGATGCTGGGAGGGGAGAGGCTGATGCTGGGAGGGGAGAGGCTGATGCTGGGAGGGGAGAGGCTGATGCTGGGAGGGGAGAGGCTGATGCTGGGAGGGGAGAGGCTGATGCTGGGAGGGGAGAGGCTGATGCTGGGAGGGGAGAGGCTGATGCTGGGAGGGGAGAGGCTGATGCTGGGAGGGGAGAGGCTGATGCTGGGAGGGGAGAGGCTGATGCTGGGAGGGGAGAGGCTGATGCTGGGGGCAGAGAGGCTGATGCTGGTGCAGCATGGGGGATGCAGCACGATGGGGGGGGGGGGGGTGCGCAGCGTGGGGGATGGAGCACGATGGGGAGTGCGCAGCATGGGCGATGGAGCACCTTTGGGAGTGCGCAGCATGGGGGATGGAGCACGATGGGGAATGCGCAGCATGGGGGATGGAGCACGATGGGGGGTGCGCAGCATGGGGGATGGAGCACGTTTGGGAGTGCGCAGCATGGGGGATGGAGCACGATGGGGGGGTGCGCAGCATGGGGATGGAGCACGATGGGGGGGTGCGCAGCATGGGGGATGGAGCACGTTTGGGAGTGCGCAGCATGGGGGATGGAGCACGTTTGGGAGTGCGCAGCTTGGGGGATGGAGCTTGTTTGGGAGTGCGCAGCATGGGGGATGGAGCACGTTTGGGAGTGCGCAGCATGGGGGATGGAGCACGATGGGGAGTGCGCAGCATGGGGGATGGAGCACGTTTGGGAGTGCGCAGCATGGGGGATGGGGAGTGCGCAGCATGGGGGATGGAGCACGTTTGGGAAGTGCGCAGCATGGGGGATGGAGCACGATGGGGAGTGCGCAGCATGGGGGATGGAGCACGTTTGGGAGTGCGCAGCATGGGGGATGGGGAGTGCGCAGCATGGCGGATGGAGCACGATGGGGAGTGCGCAGCATGGGGGATGGAGCACGATGGGGGGTGCGCAGCATGGGGGATGGAGCACGATGGGAGGTGCACACCTCCCCCCCAACACACACACACACACGCACGCACACGCGCGCACTGCACAACACACCACACACACACACACACACTGGGAACCACAAACACCGCCCTACACAGACACCCACACACACAGACAACGCTGCACACACACAACACCCAACACACACACACCACGGCATACACAAATATACGCACATACCGCACAACACACACATTGCACAAAACATACCTCCCCCCCAAAACACACGCACGCACCCCACACCCACACACACCGCGCAACACACACACAACGCTACAGACACACAGCGCTCCACAAACAACGCAACACACATACAACACCGCTCTCACCCCCCATCACACCCAGACAACACCCAGAACATGTACAGCGCCCTACACAAACACTTAGTAACTACACACAACAATATATATATATATATATATATATATATATATATATATATATATATATATATATATATATATATATATATATATATATATACAAAAATCATACATTAACTACACAATACGTAAATTCTAGAATACCCGATGCGTAGAATTGGGCCACCTTCTAGTGTATGTATATATGTATGTATGTATGTATGTATGTGTATATATATATATATATATATATATATATATATATATATATACTAGAAGGTGGCCCAATTCTACGCATCGGGTATTCTAGAATTTACGTATTGTGTAGTTAATGTATGATTTTTGTATATATATAATATATATATATATATAACTTCCTAATGTATTTCCACCACTTTAGAGTAGTTCATTACCCCCCCCCCCCCCCCCCCGTCTTCTACTCTAGAACACAGTAAGGAGCACAACTGAAGCCAGCCAACATTACCCCTCCACATCTTTATATTTCCAGGATAGTTTTGATATCAATATGTTTCCCTATTTTCTGTTATCCAAATCTTGGTACGTCTTAATACGGTAAATCAAGATGGCGTTTTCTATTCACTGTTTTTGGTCTTCTCTAGGCTGGAGGAACTGGCTGAGATCTGCGCCAAGTATGATATCCCTCACATAGTCAATAATGCTTATGGAGTCCAGTCATCTAAGTGTATGCACCTCATCCAGCAGGTACTGTAACGTGCCCCTCGTCTACCCCAGGGATGTCAGGACATATATATATTATATATAATATATTTTTACAACTAAGCCTCGTTGCCCCATGATTTGAAGCATTTATTTTCACATCTTTTTTTCTATGATATGTTTTATCACAGCCATACTTCGAGCTCAATCACTACATACATAGGTCATGAAAAACCTAAGGCTATGTGTCCACGTTGCTTTTTACCTGCTTTTTACCTGCTTTTTTGCTGCTTTTTCAACTGCAGGGTAAATATTGGGTAAAAGCAAAGCACTTTTTGCTTGGTTACCCGATATTTATCTTGGATACCAGCATACACCGCTTAGCGCTGGCTCCCTGCACACGTAACCACTGTAAATATCGGGTAACTAACCAAAGCGCATTGCTTAGTAACCCGATGTGTATCCTGGTTACGTGTTCCGGGAGCCAGAGAGCGCATGCGCAGCGAAATCCTACGGATCGCGCTGCTCAAAAAACATTACATGCTGCGTTCCTCCGCCCGGCGGTCAGTCGTTCCACGACTGATCAGTCGGACAGAGGGTGCAACGCAGCATCATCAGTCACAATCCACCGCTCATACAAGTCTATGGGAACAACGGAATCTGCCAAACGGATTCCGTTGTTTACCAGAGCAGCGGATTGTGACTGATACAATTTAACGGAAGTGTGAACCTAGCCTAAGGCAACACTGGAAGAACTCTGCAGGAACCACAGCTGATTTATTCCTCTGCGACTTAATCCATTGTTTGGATTAAAAGCCCTTCACTTATTAAAAAAAACTTAATAAAATGACAATATAAACAACCACACTTAAATGACCTCTTATCCTTTCCTTTCCAGGGTGCCCGTAGGGGCAGGATTGATGCTTTCGTGCAGAGTTTGGACAAGAACTTCATGGTTCCTGTAGGTGGCGCTGTTGTAGCAGGCTTTAATGATTCTTTCCTAGAAGATATTAGTAAAATGTATCCGGGGAGAGCGTCGGCCTCTCCATCCCTGGACGTCCTAATCACGCTGCTGTCACTCGGTACAAGTGGATATAAGAGGCTACTGACAGAGAGGAAGGTATGTGGATTTACTGCATTTTTTTTCACCTTTTTAAATCTGTTGCTGTACGATGCTATAATTGATCTGCTAATACTATGAAGAAACTTGAAATTACAGCACGTGGTGTGTTGGTTAATGCGTAAACTGCGCTGCGTGGTTGACATCCGCAACACGGCTATTTGCGCCTACCCATAGTCCTTCCTTATAGGGACTATCTAAACAAATCCCACCACCTTTTATCTCCTTCTTTACAACAGTCCACAAACGTGTATATTCTCTATTGTCTATGGACTTTCTCATTTGCCCAAAGATATCATTTAAAATGCCCCCGCGCTGCATGTAAATCAGGACAGTCTGGTTCAATAGGCATCTTCACTGCGGCAACTCCTAATCACGGTCCCTGACTTTGATTGATGTGGATGATAAGTCCTGCATCATCCACATGGCACAAAGTAATTTTGCGCATGCACATTTGGCTCTGCCTTATTGGGGGGGGAGAGCACAGGACATCAATGCGCATGCGCTGAGCTGAAAGACGTCATTCAGAATGTCACCCTGTGTGATATATACACTATACTGCCTTACTCTTACTTTAAACCCTCAACTGTGGTGAGAGGGTTACGTGTGGCACAGTCATATACTCCGATTCTTGTGGGGAGAGGGTTACGTGTGGCACAGTCATATACTCCGATTCTTGTGGGGAGAGGGTTACGTGTGGCACAGCCATATACTCCGATTCTTGTGGGGAGAGGGTTACGTGTGGCACAGTCATATACTCCGATTCTTGTGGGGAGAGGGTTACGTGTGGCACAGTCATGTACTCCGATTCATTTTACTTAGCTTAGTAAATCTATGACAGAGCTTCCAAGTTCAATTTTGGTAAGTAAATGTGGAACCAAATTGGACTCTTGTGCACTTCATCTGTTCAGCAGTTACCTAACAGAACCAATAAATTTGTGACACTGTCACCAGCAGAAATGCCAGTGTTAAAGGGCTTTTGCCAGAGGACATGCCGTAAATGTCTCCAGAACTTGCATTGTGCTCCAAAATGGGAGTCCCCTGACCTCTGAGTGCAGAGGTGGCCGCACATTAGTATGGCAGCTTGTTTGACCAGAGAACCTTTTTCATCAAGCCACAAGGTAATAATTTTTTGATTGTGGGGTTTTGTTGCTGCTACATGCACCTATCAACAGAATTGGGCATTGTTCTCCTCATTAGAACGGAGCACCAGGGCACATGCGCGACTGCCATGCCATTCATTCCCTATGTGGCTGCCAAGTGCTGCGCTCTGGTGTTTTTTTGGCAGCCCTATGAGGAATGAATGGCACTGTGGTTGGGGCATA
Organism: Anomaloglossus baeobatrachus; assembly: GCF_048569485.1. Classification (NCBI taxonomy): domain Eukaryota; kingdom Metazoa; phylum Chordata; class Amphibia; order Anura; family Aromobatidae; genus Anomaloglossus; species Anomaloglossus baeobatrachus. Next base: position 98,525,624 of record NC_134353.1, on the reverse strand, counting down.
TGACCCGCCTCTCCATTATAACTTGGGGTAAAAGTGCTGTATTGAGAGAAACCGTTCCCCATTCTCCCGCTCAGTGCGAGAGTTAAGGCTACTTTACACACTGCGATATCGGTCCCGATATCGCTAGTGTGGGTACCCGCCCCCATCTGTTGCGCGACATGGGCAAATCGCTGCCCGTGCCGCACAACATCTCCCAGACCCGTCACACATACTTACCTGCCTGGCGATGTCGCTGTGACCGGCGAACCGCCTCCTTTCTAAGGGGGCGGTCCGTGCGGCGTCACAGTGACGTCACTGAGTGGCCGCCCAATAGCAGCGGAGGGGCGGAGATGAGCGGGACGTAACATCCCGCCCACCTTCTTCCTTCCTTATAGCGGCCGGCAGGGCCGGATTATAGGCGGGGCAGACGGGGCTTCAGCCCAGGGGCCCCCACCACAAGAGCCTCTGAGGGGGCCCCCACCACCATCTGTGTGTCCACCATTTTATTAATGTCGCAGTGGTTCAAGACCGCACTGTACCTTTAAGGTATTTCAATCCCGGCCATCACTATACTGCAGACACGCCCACTGCACGCTGTGTGGGCTGCGTCTGCCAGGATGACGTCACCGTGCTGCTGTTTCTTCCTGCCGTAGAGGAGCTTGTGGGAGGACCGGAGGTCTCCGTGGATCCCGGTAAGTATGAGGTTATTAATCATGGTGCCGGCCGGGCAGGAGACTGCAGTGAGGAGGGAGCAGGACGCCGCTGATAACTCCAGACCGGTTCCATAGTGTCAGGCAGCACAGCGCTGATAACTCCAGACCGGTTCCATAGTGTCAGGCAGCACAGCGGCCACTCTGCTATCAGTGTGAGTTCTTGCCGGAGTCTTAACTGCTGCAGATCAGGTCGGGCTGTCAGTGCCGGGTCATCGGCTGCAGCCTCATCCCTCCCCTGCAATAACTCACACTGATCTCCAGCAGAGACATCACTACACAGATCCTGCACTGATCACATCTGAGCCTGCAGCACACATTACACTATATGGCCCATATTACATATAGAATATGTGAGGTCCTGTAGGTCCAGGTGTGATCAGTGCAGGACATGTATATCTGTGTACATGGTATACCGCATCCAGTGTACAGAGTAGTGTGACATACTGTGTACACACATCAGATGGTATATAATAATGTGTATATTGTATAACATCTGGTGTCTGTATCACAGTATATTGTGTAACAGTCATTTATTCTCCTGTACACTGTACAGGGGCGTACCTTTGGGGGGCATGCGGCATATGTTCCCCTGCACAGCAATCAGGGGGGCACCATTAAAAAGTGTGAGGCAGCAGTATGGTGGGAGAAAATTGTAAGTGGACAGTATTGGTGGAGAAAAGTGTGAGGGGCATAGTATAGAGACTGGGTAGTGGGGAACATAAGCAGTACGGAGAAGGGGCAGCATGGTGGCCAGTGTGAGGGCACAGTATGGAGGCACAGTATGAGGAGGAGAGGGAATGTGAGACTGAGGTGCGGTATAGAGAAGGGGCAGCATGGTGGCCAGTGTGAGGGCACAGTATGGAGGCACAGTATGCTGAAGAGGGGGGATGTGAGACTGAGGTACGGTATAGAGAAGGGGCAGCATGGTGGGCAGTGTGAGGGCACAGTATGGAGGCACAGTATGAGGAGGAGAGGGAATGTGAGACTGAGGTGCGGTATAGAGAAGGGGCAGCATGGTGGCCAGTGTGAGGGCACAGTATGGAGGCACAGTATGCTGAAGAGGGGGGATGTGAGACTGAGGTGCGGTATAGAGAAGGGGCAGCATGGTGGGCAGTGTGAGGGCACAGTATGGAGGCACAATATGCTGAGGAGGGGGAATGTGAGACTGAGGTGCGGTATAGAGAAGGGGCAGCATGGTGGCCAGTGTGAGGGCACAGTATGGAGGCACAGTATGCTGAGGAGGGGGAATGTGAGACTGAGGTGCGGTATTGTGACTGTATAGTGAAGGAGGTAGGCAGTATAGAGTATAGAGAAGGGGCAGCTTGGTGGCCAGTGTGAGGGCACAGTATGGAGGCACAGTATGCTGAATAGGGGGGATGTGAGACTGAGGTGCGGTATAGAGTTGGGGCAGCATGGTGGGCAATGTGAGGGCACAGTATAGAGGCACAGTATGCTGAGGAGGGGGAATGTGAGACTGAGGTGCGGTATAGTGACTGTATAGTGAAGGAAGTAGGCAGTATAGAGTTTAGAGAAGGGGCAGCTTGGTGGCCAGTGTGAGGGCACAGTATGGAGGCACAGTATGCTGAGGAGGGGGAATGTGAGACTGAGGTGCGGTATAGTGACTGTATAGTGAAGGAGGTAGGCAGTATAGAGAAGGGGCAGTATGGTGGCCAGTGTGAGAGCACAGTATGGAGGGCACAGTATGCTGAGGAGGGGGAATGTGAGACTGAGGTGCGGTATAGTGACTGTATAGTGAAGGAGGTAGGCAGTATAGAGTATAGAGAAGGGGCAGCTTGGTGGCCAGTGTGAGGGCACAGTATGGAGGCACAGTATGCTGAGGAGGGGGAATGTGAGACTGAGGGGCGGTATAGTGACTGTATAGTGAAGGAGGTAGGCAGTATAGAGAAGGGGCAGCATGGTGGGCAGTGTGAGGGCACAATATGGAGGGCACAGTATGCTGAGGAGAGGGAATGTGAGATTGAGTTGCACTTTCAGTGATTTTGGTACTGAGGGTGAGGGCAGTATAGAGAGGGGATAGCATGGGGGACATTGTGAGGGTACAGCTCAGGAGGGGGAGTGTGAGGAGGGGGCACAGTATAGACATTTGGAAGTATAGTGGGTACACAATGTAGAGGACGGTGTGAAGAGGGGGCCCAGAACTGAAAGAATAGTCCATGTACCATAAGAATGACATTGTGGGGGTCATTTTGTGCAGGGAGCACAGTGAGGGGCAATTATTTATTCAGACGCACAGCGTAGGTCATATATTTATATTTAGGAGCATTATAATCATTCTGCTAATTATTTTAAGGGCATAATGTCGAGATGTGCTGCAGAAGGCCCAGGGGGTCTGCAGAGAGGAGCTGTGGATGTGAAAAGTCATCATGACGTCTGGACAAGATGGAGAAGAAAGAATAAGATGACTCCGATCAGAGAAGATGTCACCTACAAGGTACCTGGATGTGACTGTATGTTTGTGATACTCAATGCTTCTCATCAGGACTGTGGTTCCTGTATGGTCCAAAGTCTGATAAATACTGATAACAACTCCCAGCATTTTCTTACAATTGTTAAGGACATACTGGGAGTTGTTAATTCATGTGATACAAATGTATATGGGGATGTGACACTACAATATATTGTTGTAGTAAATTTGGTACTGTAGTCATGTATTGGTGGTTCTGGTGATATATTCGTTTACTGATGAGGGTGCTAGTGATGTATTTTGGTATTGCTTTTGGTTCTGGTGCTGTACACCATGTGCAGAATTATTAGGCAAGTTGTATGTTAGAGGATTTTTTTTATTATTGATCAACAACTATGTTCTCAATTAGCCCAAAAGACTCATAAATATCAAATCTTAATATTTTTGGCAGTTGGAGTGGGTTTTTTTAGATTTGGCTATCTTAGGAGGATCTGTTTGTGCAGGTAACTATTACTGTGTAGAATTATTAGGCAACTTAATAAAAAGCAAATCTATTCCCATCTCACTTGTTTATTTTCACCAGGTAAACCAATATAACTGCACAAAATTTAGAAATAAACATTTCTGACATGCAAAAACAAAACCCCAAAAAATAAGTGCCCAATATCGCCCCCTTTCTTTCTGATGACACTCAGCAGCCGACCATCCATAGATTCTGTCAGTGCTTGATCTGTTTACGATCCACATTGCGTGCAGCAGCCACCACAGCCTCCAGACACTGCTACAAGAGGTGGACTGTTTTCCCTTCCTGTAGATCTCACATTTTATGAGGGGCTACAGGTTCTCTATGGGGTTCAGATCAGGTGAACAAGGGGGCCATGTCATTATTTTTTCATCTTTTAGACCTTTACTGGCCGGCCACGCTGTGGAGTAGTTGGATTAATGTGATGGAGCATTGTCCTGCATGAAAATCATGTTTTTCTTGAACGATACCGACTTCTTCCTTTACCACTGCTTGAAGAAGTTGTCTTCCAGAAACTGGCAGTAGGTCTGGGAGTTGAGCTTCACTCCATCCTCAACGCGAAAAGGTCCCACAAGTTGATCTTTGATGATACCAGCCCATAGCAGTGCCCACCTCCACCTTGCTGACGTCTAAGTCGGAGTGGAGCTCTATGCCCTTTATTGATCCAGCCTCTGGCCCATCCATCTGGCCCATCAAGAGTCACTCTCATTTCATCAGACCATAAAACCTTTGAAACATCAGTCTTAAGATATTTCTTGGCCCAGTCTTGACATTTTATCTTCTGTTTCTTGTTCAGAGGTGGTGGTTTTCAGCCTTCCTTACCTTGGCCATGTCCCTGAGTATGGCACACCTTGTGCTTTTTGATACTTCAGTAACGTTGCAGCTGTGAAATATGGCCAAACTGGTGGCAAATGGCATCTTGGCAGCTTCATGCTTGATTTTTCTCAATTCATGGGCAGTTATTTTGCGCCTTTTTTGCCCAACACACTTCTTGCGACCCTGTTGGCTATTTGCCATGAAACGCTTGATTGTTCGGTGATCACGCTTCAAAAGTTTGGCAATTTCAAGACTGCTGCATCCCTCTGCAAGATATCTCACAATATGGACTTTTCAGAGCCCGTCACATCTCTCTTTTGACCCATTGTGCCAAAGGAAAAAGAAGTTGCCTAATAATTAAGCACACCTTATATAGGGTGTTGATGTCATTACATCGCACCCCTCCTCATTACAGAGATGCACATCACCGGATTTACTTAATTGGTAGTTGGCTCTCAGCCTATACAGCTTGGAGTAGGATGACATGTATAAAAGTATCATGTAATCAAAATACTCATTTGTCTAATAATTCTGCACACAGTGTATTTATGTACATTTTTACTGATTCTGATCCTGTACACACGCAGCAAGCCATGATTTGTAAAATTACATGACTGCAAGGGTTTCTACATTATGTTAGTAGCATTAAAGGGGTTGTCCAGGTTTGTGATGAAAGTTTCTATGTGACTGCAGACTTCTGAATCCTCAGTGTGCACACTGCACACTGTCAGGACTCTCCGATGCCAGCAGTGAGAGCTTGAGGGCATGTAACTATTGAGTGAGGCTGCAGACGTCTAATTTGAATGTGGCCGGAAGTAAGCAAATCGCATATTTGCAGTCCCATGACCACTTGCTCATGGCACGGGAAAATCATGACAGTGTGCAGTCCGCAAGCTGTGAGATTCAGAAGTCTGCAGTCATATAACTACAAATTTTCCTTGTCGAGCTGGACAACCCCTTTAATAATAAAAGTAAGCCCCGTAGCATGCCCAATCCAACAACCTGTAATATACTCAATGTAAGGATTCAGCTCTGCTTGCTAATTTTAGAAGTGGTCACATGACCACTTGCAGGTCATTTTAATACTTTGAGTCACAATTAGCTTCTCTTTCTGCTTCTCTTTATGGGCTGTAGTATTTCACTGAACATTGAGAGAGTTAGGAAGAGCAGCTCATCGGCACGTGTGAAAATGGCGTATGAGCGGTCACATGACAACTACTCAAACCGCATAAGCCGTGTATAGAAGGGGGCGCCAAACTGACCTCCTACTCCATGGACAGGAAAACCTAGATCCACCTCTGATACTGTGTATGGTATACCGTGTACAGACATCAGCTGTTATGTACTACTCCGGAGACAATACAATAGAGAGCACATTGTTATTTTTAGCAACCATTGCCGCCAGTGAGAACTTTCCCTTTATTTATTTTTACTATTCCTTCGCAGTCTTAACATTGGGATCAATAAAAAAATGCGAGTAACTTTATTTTCTGTGTATAAGTGTAAATCTGAATGTGGCAGAACAGGATACGATCCATGCTCAGTGGATTTATATCTAAATGCTACAGTTTGTGCTCTACTGTTATGGCTAAAAATGTTAACGTTATGGGGCCCCCACCAGATTTTCTGCCCAGGGGCCCCCACCAACCTTAATCTGGCCCTGGCGGCCGGGAGGCAGATAAGGAGAGGTTCCTCGTTCCTGCGGCGTCACACATAGCGATGTGTGCTGCCGCAGGAGCGACGAACTACATCGTTACTGCTGCAGTAACGATAATCGAGAATGGACCCCCATGTCACCGATGAGCGATTTTGCACGTTTTTGCAACGATGCAAAATCGCTCATCGGTGTCACACGCCGCAACATCGCTAATGCGGCCGGATGTGCGTCACAAATTCCGTGACCCCAACGACTCCGCATTAGCGATGTCGCAGCATGTAAAGCCCCCTTTTAGAGGTCACATATCCACCAATCCATACGCTATCACCGGAGAACTCCTTTTATCCCCTAAAAGTGAGTAACAAGAGCTTCTCATTCAGTGCCATGCAAAAGTTTGGGCCCTCCTGGTCAAAATTACTATTATTGTAAGCAAGTTGAAGATGAAATGATCTCTAAAAGGCAAACAGTTTAGTGTTTGTTTTTGTTGTTGTTTTTTTTTGTTTTCCTAAAAAAAATAGTCATCTTTTACATTTTTAAATTAACAAGAAAGGAAAATGGGCCAATGCAAAAGTTTGGGCACCCTGCATGGTTAGTACCTAGTAGCACCTCTTTTGGCAACTATCACAACTTGTAAACGGTTTTGTTTTTTTTGTTTTGTTTTTTTTTTTGTAGCCGCCAAGAGTCTTTCAACTCTTGATTTGAGGGATTGTCATCCATTCTTTCTTGGACGAGTCTTCCAGTTCTGTGAGATTCCTGGCTCGTCTTGCATGCACTGCTATTTTGAGGTCTAGCCATAGATTTTCAATTGATGATCACATCAGTGGACTGTGAGGGCTGTTGTAAAACCTTCAACTTGCGCCTTTTGAAGTAGCTGAAGATTCTGAAGTGTGTTTAGGATCATTATCCATTTATAGCAGACATCCTCTTTTCAACTTCAGTTTTTTTACAGCAAAATTTCTGAGAGCTACTTATAGGATTGCTAGAGAGGCAAATCAGAACTCCTGCTTGACTGCAAAAGACCTTCAAGAAGATTTAGCAGACTCTTGAGTTGTTACATAGTTTTATTGTTCAGAAACACCTGCACAAATATGGTCTCCATGGAAGAGTCATTGGAAGAAAATGTCTGCTGCCATAAAAGTCATCTTCAACTTGTTTAACTGTTCACTATAACAGTCATTTTGACCAGGGGTGCCCAAACTTTTGCATGCCAATTTTCCTGCCCATTAATCCTCCATCTGGATGCAGCACCCATGTCTCCCTCGCAGAGCTACAAATGAGTCTCGGGATCACAATTCTACCTTTTTATTGAGGAGTATCATGAATCTCTTAGTAGGCATGACATCTAATTGTTAGACAGGTATGGCCGCTCTTCACATCACTTTGCATGGTGTGGCTCTTTCCGTTCACTTCTATGGTAGTTGGACAAAGAGCCAATGGAGTGCTTTGGGTTTTTTTTTGTTTTTTTTTTAAACTTTCCATCGTACATGTGTGAACTGTAAATACCCCTTTTAGGCTATGTCCGCACTTTGCGTTTTTACCTGCGTTTCCGCAGCGTTTTGAACTGCAGCGTTTTCATGCCAAAAGCCATGCGTTTTGATTTTCAAGCAAAGTCTATGGGAAATGGGGATTTCTTGTGCGCACTTTGCTGTTAAAAACGCAGCGTTTAATTTGCATATTTTTGGGTAAAAACTCAGCGTTTAAAGAAGCAACATGTCAATTGTTTTTGCCATTTGGGCAGCGTTTTGCTAACATTAGAGTCAATGAGAAGTTGCAAAATGCAAGCAACATCAAAATTGTAGAGTTTTACATGCTTTGTAGCTGCAGAAAGCATGCGTTTTGGACCAATTAATTGCATGCGTTTTTGGCAAAATATTAATGGCATTATCTGTCCCTTTACTTACACACACACACACACACACACACACACACACACACACACACAGTCCGACAATTATTTTTAAGAAAATCCATAAATGTAATTTTATGCATAATTATCATTTTTAATAAAATAATCCATTTTTTCATTGATGATAATCTTGATATTTGTTATTTTTTTCCTTTAGTGTTTGAATGTTAAAACTTTTATTTAGCAGTGTATTTGTCATCAAAACGCATCTGACTTTAAGCGATGGAAAAGCATGTAAAATGCAGTAAATAAAAACGCTATAAATACGCGTGCGTGTGGTCAAAAGCAACTTTGGCAAAACCATTTCTGCCAGAGGATGCGTTTAGAACTGCAACTACCTCGACGCAAAGTGCGCACATAGCCTTATGGTGGTGTCACACACAGCGACAACAACATTGCTGCTAAGTCGCCATTTTCTGTGACGTAGCAACGACCTCAACAGCGACGTCGCTGTGTGTGACACATAACGATCAGACCCCTGCTGCGAGATCGCTGCTCGCTCTTGAATATTCCAGGTCATTTTTTGATCGCTGCTATCCCGCTGCGCCACATGCATCCTTGTGTTTGACACCGCAGCAGCGACGGTCGCGACTACGCTGAAGGCAGTGACGTAGGACTGAAGGCAGGACAAGGGCGTGTTTTTGCGGTGTATTTCACAACGCCCCCACGACTCCAATTGGTGGTTACAACAGCGTTCCGATTGGGTAACTTGCCGAAGGCGTTACAGTGATTTCATTCTTTGTTCCACGTAGTAGAGTCTGTCTGGTGTCGCTAGTGTGTCGTTCTTTGGGTGACCATGCCAAACAAAGGAAGACTCAATCAGGCGCCGCTGTAGTGATCACCAATCGGAATAGAGGGGCGTGAAAAGAGGCAACGCACAACATGTCTAGGGGTAATCACCACGCCTCTATCAAGGTCTGATAGCGATGCGTGTGACACGTCCCAACGACCGTCGAGGTCGCTATCATCGCTGCTCCGTCGCTGCTTAAAATTACCTGTTTGACAACTAGCTAGCGATCATGTAAGGTCGCTGTTACGTCACAGAAAATGGTGACGTAACAGCGACGTCGTTGTCGTTGTGTGTGAACCCAGCTTTATGGTTGGGCCTGATATAGAAGTGACCTTCCCTGTATTCTATCCTTGCACACTATACAACGTCCTATTGAGAATCAATCGCTATAAAAACACAAAGGATAATTTGTTTTTATATTTCTGCAATCTAATTTCGCCTTTACCACTATGGCGGCTTCTACCGCACGACATTGATTTATTTTACAGGCTCCCCACCAGAATTACAGGGGGGAAAGAAGAAATGTCCGCCGCTCGCTCTGCAGTCATGGTGCGCGCTCCAGCTCTGAATTTTCCATTTGCTCATCAGGAAAGAAGGGCTGAAATTAGGTTAAATATAGTACATAGAAATCAATGCCGTCACCATCTCATTTTCTGAAACCTTGCACCGCGTTTGCTTGGGGTGCTATTAAGTTCCCCTTCCAAGTAGTTATTGATTTGACCCCTCCGAGCCGGAATGCTATTAATCTGCATTAAATAATATCCCCATCTGATCGCATGTACGATGCGCCCCCTGCATGTATGACGGGGGTCCGGGAGGGAGAAACCTAGATTCCAGCTAAAAGTTATAAAAAGTCAGTGTGATTGATGGAGATGGCTCGCCCGGTATTCCCTTCCTTTGATAAAGCCGCTGATACTTAATGCATTTTATTGATGGGTAAGACCAAGGGCAGCACGAGTCTGCGGTCAGCTGAAGGAGAAGCCACAATCATGGCGTTATCCGCTCACTATCTGATTAAACCTAGCATATTATTAATTTATCCTCCCGAGATTTACATCACTGATAGCCAGCAGGCTGACCTTCCATGTGCCAATCATGGCATGCTAGTAATAACTCCTGCAAACACTGGGACAGTGGATACCGCAATGACACAATGCAAGGAGCAATATCCTTAAAGTGGTTTCTCTCTTAAGCAGTGTTACAGTGAACAAATATTAAACCTACCCAAGAATAAAAAGAATATGCTGGCAAATTTTTGCTCTGTCATTTGACGAGTATGATGTAGGGGCTGAAAGCCTGATTCCAGCGATGTATCACTTTAGTTTCCTGGGTGCAGCAGTTGTGATAGAATCACAGGTTTCTAGCAGAGCTCAGAATGCTGACCTGTGTATAACCCTGCCCAAACCACTGATTGGCAGCTTTCTGTGTACACAGTGAATTGACAGCTGCTAACCAAAAGGAACAAGGAAACTCATCCTCTAGTGAATCTTCCAGATTAAAACACTACTTTTTTTGAAACCGCAATACACCGCCCTCTAAAGAGGACCAACCACCAGGATTTTCCTATATAACCTAAAGCCAGTGCTATACTGGCACTATCAGGCTGATTTTATACATATCTTTAGTTGGGAGATCGGATCTATACTTTCTGAAATACAGGCAAGTAAAGTTTGAGAAATGCACTGTTATTTGATTGATAGGTGCTACAGAATATCTAATATGTGGGTTGGGTTTTGCTAGTTATTCCCGCCCCTGTCTGCCGGCCTGTCCTTCCTCCTCTTTTGTCTTTTTTATTACAGCAAAATCCGGCCCACCTATTAGATATTCTGTAGCACCTATCAATCAAATAACAGTGCATTTCTCAAACTTTACTTGCTTGTATATCAGAAAGTATACATCTGATCTCACAACTAAAGATATGTATAGAATCACCCTGATAGCACTGGCTTTAGCTTACATAGGAAAATCCAGGTGGTTGGTCCTCTAAGTGACACAGTGCTGTAATCTGGGTCTCTAGCCCTACATCATGCTGCTCTCAGATTACATAGCAAAAACCTGGTGACACGGATTCCCTTTTATTGGATTATTCCCCAAATTTCCAGTTATCCCCTATCTAAACTTGCTAATTTTTGAGGGGCCGACCACTTGCGCCACCCACCGTGATCTGAGGAGCGGACTTCTGTGGAGCCGATCTTGAATATTAATGGGTAGTGCAGAATTGACCTCAGATCTAGCCATTATGTATGGGACTACTGGAAGTGGCTAATTACTGTACTTTACTTTCTCCAGCAGTCTCATTCTAGACTGGGATCCGCAGAGCCCCATTGGTTGGATAGTCAGCGATCCGCAGCCTATTCTCTGTCCTATGGATTTGGGAGAATTTGCTGTTTTTATACATTTTTTTGGCTATGAGACAAAAGACCAGTCGCACACTGTGAAAAAAACAAAATAAATTCTACCTTATAACATAAATGGAGGTGTGTGTGTGTGTGTGTGTGTGTGTGTGTGTGTGTGTGTGTGTGTGTGTGTGTGTGTGATAAATATATATGACTATGTATTAAACATAAAAATATAAAACTAAAGCCCTGTATAATTAATTAATAGCGCTATATAAGTGAGTGAAATAAAGAAACAAACTCCTTCAACTTTCACACTGGCCACTGGGGCTTTATTTTAGACTCCAACTTCTTATTGTTTCAAGAAATAACACATTCACATTAGCCTCAATGGTCAAAATCCAACCCATTCTTTTTATATTGAAGTGTCTAATGAGTGTGTGCAAAGGTCATTTATAAAGGGTCCGTTTTTTGGACGCACACAAACGTTGCATTCTGCGTTTCTTCTGCCCGACAGTCATTCCACGGCTGATCTGTCGAGCGACGGATGCAACGCAGGGCCATCAATCGCAATCCGTCGTTAATGCATGTCTATGAGTAAAAATATTTTGCAGGATACTGTATTTTCTTAAGGCAACGGACTGTGACTGAAGGAAAAAGACTGAAGTGTGAAAGTTACCTAATCCTTCCTCTGCTGATAATGAGCCTGCTGAAAACTCTTCCCTAAAAGAACAGTAATATTAGTTTTAAAAAGCTCCAGTGGCCAGTGTGAAAATGACTAGATTAATAATTTCATTTTATTATTTTTTTAATATAGATTGTGATATGAAAAAAAAAATACAACATAGCAAACAATTATTTCTTTTTCGCTCCTAATTGGGAGACCCAGACAATTGGGTGTATAGCTATTGCCTCCGGAGGCCACACAAAGTATTACACTTAAAAGTGTAAGGCCCCTCCCCTTCTGGCTATACACCCCCAGTGGGATCACTGGCTCACCAGTTTTCTGCTTTGTGCGAAGGAGGCAACACATCCACGCATAGCTCCACTGTTTAGTCAGCAGCAGCTGCTGACTATGTCGGATGGAAGAAAAGAGGGCCCATACAGGGCTCCCAGCATGCTCCCTTCTCACCCCACTTCATGTCGGAGGTGTTTGTTAAGGTTGAGGTACCCATTGCGGGTACGGAGGCTGGAGCCCACATGCTGCTTCCTTCCCCATCCCTTTTTACAGGGCTCTGGGTGAAGTGGGATTCTATCGGTCTCCAGGCACTGAGACCGTGCTCCATCCACAGCCCCTGGTATCTGCTGGACATGGAGCGGAGTATCTTCAGGGACATGGCCCTGCTACATGGAGGTACTCTGTGTCCCTGTGGGGACCGCGCAGACACACGGCAGCACTGCTGGGTGTGTTAGTGCGCCAGGGACAGCGGCGCTGTCCGCACTAGTGCCATCGCACACCACAGCGTTGCTGGGTGTGTTAGTGTATTGGGTGACTACTGCGCTAACCGCCGCTGCCACTTTTATTTAAGGCGCCGCTGGGATTTGTGGTGCGCCGGGGACTTCCGCGCCGGCCAGCACTGATATGCCGGCCGCGCTTATTAACTCGAGTCCCCGGCTTCTGGGCCTAGTCTCCCTTCGTTACCGCCCACAGGCCTGACAGTCAGGGTAGGGGCGTGACGCTGCATAGCACAGCAGCGCTGAGAGCTGGAGTATGTTTTGCATACTCCACCCCTCTCACTGTGTGCACTGTGAAACCGGATTCCCGCACTTTCTCAGGCACGCCCACGGCTTCCTTCTCTACAAGGACGCCGGCAGCCATTAGTGTCAGTTTCTGTACGATACAGAGACAAGTGTGGAAGACCCTGGCATTCTGATAGTCACACAATCGCTGCAACAGGCGTTAAGCAGCACCTGTGGTGCTAACCCCACTAGTGCAGAAGTGCACTTATAGATATGCTTGTACTATATACATTGCACTGTTTGGTCGCACGTTGTATATACCCTCCTGGATTGTGCGGAGGAGTTATCAGCATATTCTCTGTGTAAAACAAAGGTGCAGAACCACATGTTTTTCTATGCAGCCGGTACAGCTTGTACGGCTATACGGCCGGCAGGTTACATAGACCCCCATTATGTCTAACTCAGCCGGAGTCTCTGCTAATGGCCAGAGGATGAGGACGGTGTCTGCAGTATTTACTGACAGATTTTCTGAAACTATGGCTATGATACTAGAAGCCTAGCAGTCCGGACATGTCTCTCACAACATGGGCACTGTTGAATCATTGATCCATGGCCCCCCTCAGTGTGAACAACTAACAGCTCCGGGAATGTCACACGCATCCCAGAGTCACGGCTCTGCACAGACGTCAGTCCCAGACAGCCTAAGCGGGCTCACTATGAGCGGCCCTCGGTTTCATCAGGGTCCTAGCAGAAGGACTCTCTGTGTAATGAGGCGGAAGTAGCGGCTCAGGATTCTGATCCTGAGACCGCTCTCAATCTGGATACACCTAATGGTGACGCCATAGTGAATAATCTTATAGCGTCCATCAATAGAATGTTGGTTATTTCTCACCCAGCTCCTCCAGTGGAGGAGTCAGCTAATCTCTACGGTGGTGGCTTCTTCCCACCTCATGGTCAAAAAGAAGGTCCTTCCTATCCCCATCCTGGGCGATAGTTACGACAGACGCGAGTCTATCAGGGTGGGGAGCAGTTTTTCTCCACCACAGCGCTCAGGGTACGTGGACTCAGCAAGAGTCCACCCTTCAGATCAATGTTCTTGAACACAGAGCAGTGTATCTTGCCCTACAAACCTTCCAACAGCGGCTGGACAGCAAGCAAATCCGACTTCAGTCGGACAACTCCACAGCGGTGGCATACATCAACCACCAAGGAAGAACGCGCAACCGGCAAGCCTTCCAGGAAGTCCGGCAGGTTCTGATGTGGGTGGAAGACACGGCATCCACCATATCCACAGTTCACATCCCAGGCGTGGAAAACTAGGAAGCTGACTTCCTAAGTCGCCGGGGTGTGGCCGAAAGGGTATGGTCTCTTCACCCGGACGGGTTTCAGGACATCTGGCGCCGCTGACAGAGGCCGGACGTCGATCTAATGGCGTCACGGCACAACAACAATGTGCCAGCTTCATGGCACGGTTTCACAATCATCGAGCTCTGGCGGCAGACGCCTTAGTTCAGCATTGGTCGCAGTTCCAGCTACCTTATGTGCCACCTCTGGCATTGTTGCCCAGAGTGCTGCGCTAGATCAGGACCGACTGCGGCCGCGCCATCCTCGTCGCTACAGATTGGCCGAGGATGTTGTGGTTCCCGGTTCTGTGGTGCCTCACGGTAGGCTAACCGGGGGCACTACCAGACCAATCAGACTGGCTGTCTCAAGGGCCATTCTTCCATTTGAATTCTACGGCCCTCAACCTGATGGTGTGGCATTGAGTCCTGGAACCTAGTGTCGTCAGGATTACCTCAGGACGTGGTTGCCACCATGAGACAGGCTAGCATACCAACGTCCGCCAAGATTGACCACAGGACGTGGAAGATATTCTTATCTCGGTGCTCGGCGCAGGGTGTTTCTCCCTGGCCGGTTGCATCGTCTATGTTTCCTTCCTTCCTGCAATCTAGGTTGGAAAAAGGGTTGTCGCTCAGTTCCCTTTAGGGACAAGTCTCAGCGCTATCTGTATTTTTTCAGAAACGACTTCCTCAGGTACGCACGTTCCTACGGGGAGTTTGTCGTCTCAGCACTCCGTACAAGCGGCCGTTAGAGCCCTGGGATCTGAACAAGGTTCTAATTGCTCTCCAGATGCCGCCTTTCGAGCCTTTGAAAGAGGTCTCCCTTCCCGCTTTTCTCGGGACGTGGCCTTCTAGTAACGGTCTCGTCTCTTAGGAGAGTTTCCGAGCTAGCAACGCTCTCATACAAATCTCCCTTCCTGGTCCTTCACCAGGACAGGGTAGTTCTGCGTCCGATTCCGGAATTTCTCCCTAAGGTGGTATCCCACTTTCATATCAATCAGGATATCACCTCACCTTCTTTGTGTCCTCGTCCAGTCCATCAATTTCAGAAGGATTTGCATCTGTTGGTTCTGGTGAGAGCACTCAGGTTCTACTTCCCGCATGGCGCTCCTGCGCCACCCGGATGCACTCTTTGTCCTTGTCGCTGGTCGGCGTAAACAGTCGCAAGCTTCTGAATCCACCCTGGCTCGGGGGATCGAGGAACCAATTCTTGAAACCTACAGTTCTACTGGGCTTCTGGTTCTCTCAAGGCTGAAGGCCCATTCTACCAGAGCCGTGGGTGCATCCTGGGCATTACGGCACCAGGATACGGCTCAGCAGGTGTGTCAGGCACCTACCTGATTGAGTCTGCATACTTTTACCAAGCATTTTCAGGTGCATACCTACGCTTCGGCAGACGCCAGCCTAGGTAGATAAGTCCTTCAGGTGGCGATTGCCCACCTGTAGGAAAGGGCTGTTTGACGGCCCTATCACGAGGTATTCTTTTACCCACCCAGGGACTGCTTTTGGACGTCCCAATTGTCTGGGTCTCCCAATTAGGAGCGAAAAAGAAGAAGGGAATTTTGTTTACTTACCGTAAATTCCTTTTCTTCTAGCTCCAATTGGGAGACCCAGCACCCGCCCTGTCTTCTCGGGGTTTTTCTGTTTTTTCGGGTACACATGTTGTTCATGTGGTATGGTTCAGTTCTCCGATGTTTCCTCGGATTGAATTGGTCTTTAAACCAGTTATTGGCTTTCCTCCTTCTTGCTTTGGCACTAAAACTGGTGAGCCAGTGATCCCACTGGGGGTGTATAGCCAGAAGGGGAGGGGCCTTACACTTTTAAGTGTAATACTTTGTGTGGCCTCCGGAGGCAATAGCTATACACCCAATTGTCTGGGTCTCCCAATTGGAGCTAGAAGAAAAGGAATTTACGGTAAGTAAACAAAATTCCCTTCTTCAAATTCCTGTAACACTGAAAGCTGATTTAAACAATAGGTAATTTTCTGATGATGGCTTCCCTTAAAGGGAATCTGTCACCAGGATTTTGCTCCCCCATCTGATCGCAGCATAACTTAGAGACAGAGACCCTGATTCCAGCGATATCACTTACTGAGCTGTTTGCCATCATTTTGATAAAGTCAGTGTTTTCTCTGCTGCAGATCTAGCAGTTATACAGAGCTCATGAATATGGTGGACTACCTTCAGAATGCTAAGTAGTCCTCTACTGGTAATCTCCTGCTCATTAATCATTGATTTTATCAAAATTATACTAAGCATCTCAGTAAGTGACACATCGCTGGAATCAGGATCTCTGCCACTACGCTATGCTGCTCTCAGATTAGGTGGCAAAAACCTGGTGACCGATTCCCTTTAAATGTAAATCTACTCTGTTAAATAGAAATATATCTGTAATAAAGTGATTACATGCATCACTAGAATGTATAATCACTTTAAAATCTGTAGGGGTCTGAAATGTGGGATCTGAAAATGAACATGGGAGGGGGGGGTACGGTGCTGATTGCATGTTTCTGCCCATTCATTGTTCTTTCCAAAATAGCTCTGCCCTGATGGGGGAGGGACAGGGGATCAAGGGATGAGCTCTAAACCTGCAGCCCCCTCATAGGAATGCTTATCGGGGGGTCCCCTGCCTTTGAATCCCCAATTATCTTAACGTGTTTGCTTATCATAGCAGTGTGCCGTCACATTATGAGAGGGGATGAACACTTCAGAGCGTGTGCTAATGAATGAGCGGAGGATGGGTCGGCATTACTGCTAATTGCAATCAAGTTAATGGAGTAACCTATGGAGATAAATATATACGTAAGTTGTAAAATAGCCACACGTGGTGCAACATCAAGAAGAGGAGCAGAGGAAAATCCGTGGCAGTGGGAAACGCTCTTTGCTCTTTTTTCTCTCTCTAGTTTATAGAGAAGTCTTATAATTAGAGGACCCCCTATCACTTAGGACACTGCCGTATAGAATAGGGGTGCAAATAACCCCTTTTAAATTAAATGTGATCTACAGGCCCCCATGTATAAAGGATAATCAATGTGATTTATTTTTTATTTATTTTATTCACTTATATAGCACTTTACAGAGATAATCGCTGTCCCCATTGGGGCTCACAATCTACATTCTCTATCACTATGTCTTTGTAGTGTTGGAGGAAACTGACGCAAACACTGGGAGAAGATACAAACTCCTTGTGGGATTCGAACCTAGGTTCACTGTGTAGCACCCACGGGGCAGGGGTTAAATACTCGTCGCCGGGCCGGTGATGTCGGGTCTGGGATGTCACGGGTAGCATTGCCCGGCCTCATGGTCCCGAGGTGTGCACCAAAAGGGAATGAATGATGGGAGTAGTAGTTGTGTCGTGACACCATCTGCAGTATGCAGCCAGGGATTAGCCACCGCTGCGGTCGCTGTCCTCTGGGATGGATGGTGTCACAGCTAGTATAGTTAATTTTCCCACAGGTGAAGCTAGGCCGCAGGAAGGATGATGGACGTAGTAGTAGCCATTAGCGCCGAAGTGCGGGGCGACTGCTACAGCAATGAAGGGCTGACACAGTAGTTGCGGTTCAAGGTCTTTACTCCCTGTCCGTGGGTTGGCCGGAGGTGCCGGTCTCCGCCGTGATGGGCTCCAGCCGATCCCGGATAAGTTAGAGACAGCCACCGCTATTTGAAAGTGTCTTTTCCCAAGGGTTGTCCCTTTAGAAGTGAGGAACCTGGGCTGAGCTTCCTGCTCCAAGCCTCAGGCTCCGTGAAGAAGAAGAATGGTGTCGTGTTGACAGAACTGTAGTCCCGACTTGACTCCAGATTGTGTGAGTTTGCTCCTATTTCTACCCCAAGTGGTGCCTGCCTCCCAGGTGGTTGTCCTAGTGACCGGGAAAGTCCCATGCCTCGTGATGGCCTCCCCCCAGCCTACCCTAGTCCAGTCCCCAGTGAGAAGATACCTAAGCTGTATGTAAAGAAATGTGGAAACACCGGTGGTTAACACCCTCTTTACCAGAGATAAATACTGCACCTTAGGCCTCTGACACACATCCATGGCGCTGGTACGTGTTTGGCAGTTTTTTCACGTAGCGGCGGCACGGAGACACGTGGACCTATGTTTTTACTATTGTATGGACACACGTAAGTATTTTGGAACGGAATGTGTATCCGTTACGTACTTGCGTGTGTCCGTGATTTTTGCACGCTGACATGTCCACATATTCTCCGGCAGCACGGGTGTCACACGTCCCGCACCCGTACCACACAGATGTAGTGTGGCTGCGGTTCCGTGTGACACGCGACGGAGAACACGTGTCATTAATTTTAACATAAAAAAAACATACCTCCACCAGCCCCGCAGAGTCTACCGCTGCAAACTGTTCCTGCTGGCCGCCGCTCGTTATGAGCGTGTAAAGGAGGTGGGCGTGCTGTCCCAGGCGCTGAACTCCGCCACTCCGCTCGGCCGGATGCTGCATCAGCGGGGAGTGGGCGAGGCTGGAGCCGAAGATCAGGACCCTGGACAGCAGCAAGGACCACGTGAGTATGTAAATTACCTGTTCTCCGTGTGCTATCGCGGATAGCACACTGAGAACACACGTGGACCGCACGTACCCGAGACACGTACTTGCAACACGCAGGGAAAATACGTGTCTCGCGGCACGTGCGTGTTTTTATTGGATGTGTGTTTCAGGCCTTAGGTGAAGTGCAGTACCCTGTGGCGACTGAAGCTTCAGGGGCGCCACAACTGCATATAGCTGTAATCAGTAACTTTGTAAGGCAGGAACACTTCTGCATCACCATAGGGGAGGGGTGATGCGTTGTGTACTGCTGATTTAACACCGTGTCCACAAGATAATAGAAAGTGTGCTGGGTCCTGCAGAGGGAGAGACATTGTGAACTTTCTTCCTTAAAGATTATTGTCTGGGAGGGAGGATGTTGGAGGACACCTATTATCTCACATTGTTCTAAAGGCCCCGTCACACTAAGCAACATCGCTAGCAACATCGCTGCTAACGAACAACTTTTGTGACGTTGCTAGCGATGTTGCTGTGTGTGACATCCAGCAACAACCTGGCCCTTGCTGTGAGGTCGTTGGTTGTTGCTGAATGTCCTGGGCCATTTTTTAGTTGTTGCTGTCCTGCTGTGAAGCACAGATCGCTGTGTGTGACAGCGAGACAGCAACAACTAAATGTGCAGGCAGCAGGAGCCGGCATCTGCGGAGGCTGGTAACCAATGTAAACATCGGGTAACCAAGAAGCCCTGTCCTTGGTTACCCGATATTTACCTTTGTTACCAGCCTCCGCCGCTCTCACTGTCAGTGCCGGCTCCTGCTCTGTGCACATGTAGCTGCAGCACACATCGGGTAATTAACCCGATGTGTGCTGTACTAGGAGAGCAGGGAGCCAGCGCTCAGTGTGCGCTGCTCCCTGCTCTGTGCACATGTAGCTGCAGCACACATCGGGTAATTAACCCGATGTGTGCTGTACTAGGAGAGCAGGGAGCCAGCGCTCAGTGTGCGCTGCTCCCTGCTCTCTGCACGTGTAGCTGCGTGAGCTGGTAACCAAGGTAAATATCCGGTTGGTTACCCGATATTTACCTTAGTTACCAAGCGCAGCATCTTCCACGCGGCGCTGGGGGCTGGTCACTGGTTGCTGGTGAGCTCACCAGCAACTTCTGTAGCCACGCTCCAGCGATCCCTGCCAGGTCAGGTTGCTGGTGGGATCGCTGGAGCGTCGCAGTGTGACATCTCACCAGCAACCTCCTAGCAACTTACCAGCGATCCCTATCGTTGTTGGGATCGCTGGTAAGTTGTTTAGTGTGACTGGACCTTAATGGGGTAGCAGAAGGTGTGAAGAAAGCAGCTTCCCTCTAATCAGCAGCCAGATTCAGCGTCTGACCCGTCTCTATGAATGGAGCCTTGAATGCCTAGAGCGGATTGTTAACATCTTGCTTAACATTAAGCTTTTCCTACATCCCAGTAAACCTATATGTTATGCTCCGTCCTCCATGCCCCGGCTACAGACACGGGCAAACCTTGGTGAATACGCTGCAACTTACTTGGATACGCCAAGTCTCAGCATTGCTGGTGTCTGGAGCCTGTCGTATGCTCGGCTCCTCTGGGTGTCACTATAGACCGCAGCATTATTGCATCCGGAAGAGTAGGACTGCAACCATCTGTAAATCTGGGTAAAATGAAATAATTTTTAATAATAATTATTATTATTATTATTATTATTAACTTTTTCACTTAATCGTTCTCTTAGCGCAGAAATTTTTTTTTTCAAATACTATGATCATGGATCTTCCTAGATTTATATACGGAGATCCTATATCTCTCTTCTATTAAGGCAGTTGTATCCTCCATGTTTGCTATACAATATATTTTATAGTATGTATGTTTGTTTGTTTGTTTTATTTTTATTTTGCTTTTATTTTTTCTTTATCTTTCTCCTATTCGTATGGGCCTTGTAAATACAATCCAGCCAGGGAATTGCCACTAAGCTAATCTTCATATCTAGGTCTCCCAGTTTCCTTCTAGGTGTGGAGGTCTCTTATTTAGACCATGACTGTCAAAACAGTGATATCTACTTCTATGCATTTGGCAAGGCCTTCACAATGGAGTGGCCAATGGGCAGACTAAGTTGCAGATAAAACCTACGTTTTTGCAGTCCTAAACGTGCATCAGTTGGCCATCCCATATAGATGAGGATGTCCAGTTTGGACTATGATGGCGAATAATTTTGCCAAACAATTTCTAAACGAGAAAAACTGTGTGCAGTGGCAACTTTTGGGCACATGTTTTCCATTAACGAACCTCATGCAATGGAAATGTGAACTCAAAGGGAATCTGTCAGGTCCGATAATGCTATTAACCTGCAGATTTAGGGTTAATCTGCAGGTTAGAAGCGTTATGAAGGTGTCCAGCTGCCATACTAAAAGTGCAGCACCCAGGAGAAAATTATCATATTTTTTTTTTCTTTTTCTCCTAAGAGCCGCCGGCTTTCAGTTATGTAGGCGTGCCTGGAGCAATTACTGTTGCCACTTGCAAAGCTGTAAGCGGCAGCTCTAACTGTGAGCTGTCAGCCATTGTGCCGGGGCATGGTTACAGCCACTGCTCACAGTTTAGTGAGTGGTGACAGTAATTGCTCCTGGCACAATTGCATGACTGAAAGCCGGCGGCTCTTGGTTTAAATAAAGATTAATTTTCTCCCGGGTTCCACATATTCAGTGCAGCAGCCAGACACCTTCGTAAGGCAACGATCCAGATCAATTGAGTTTTTGATGCTGCAGTTCATGTGCGTTTTTCGTCTTTGTGTGCGTTTTTGACGCAGCAGGGGTTTTTTTTTTGTCTCCTTTTGGTGTCATCTTTAAAACTGGTTTTGTTTTTCAAACTTTCTGGTATTGACATCATTGTGTGTGTGTGTGTGTGTGTGTGTGTGATTTTTGTTTGTTTTTGTGCGTTTCTGCCACGTAAACAAACCAAAAATGCATGTGTGTCTTTTACCTGGGAGACTCCCACAACTAATGCAAGTCTATGAGTAAAATCCGTACAGAAAACTTGAGCGTTCCCTGAAGAGAAATTGGCAAGCTGTGGTTTTGAAAAACGCTCCGCAGGTCAGTTTACATAGTGTTTAAAAAAAAAAGCACGGTGGCCATGAGTCTTATATTAATCCCATCCATTTTCCTTGTACTGTGAAATGCAGAGATTTGAACGCAGAGAAATCATGTTCCGTCCAGAATGCGAGTAAGGCTATACGCTGCAGTTTTGTTTCCCCATCGAAAAGCGCATAAAAAAAGCATGCGTTTTCGGTGCATTTTTTTTTTTTCCACTATATTCAATGGAAAAACGCAGAGAAGTGACATGCTGCTTCTTTTTTCTGCACCCAAAACTGCAGACAAAAAAGAAGCAACCTGCGCACAGCCTTTCTGATTTCTTAGACTTTGCTGGGGAAGGATAATACATTCAATTTATGGCAACAAACTGCACCCAAAACTGCATCAAAAACTGCACTGTGCGCACAGGGCCTAACACTATTAACCCTGTATCTGCATGCTAATAGCATTATCGGATATGATGGGTTCCCTTTAAATCACAGTGTCAACCAATTTTGCTGTGTTTTAAAGGGAATCTGTCACTTCCCCCCCCCCAGTTATTAGTATGGGCATAAAGGTGAAATTGGCCTTACCTCTATGGCTCCTGGATAAGCTGTTGTTTGCCAAAAATCCTTTTTTATATCTTCTATCTTTCAGGCTATGGGCCATGCCCTGCCTGAAAGATAAGCCTGCCTCCGATCTTCATGATATAGGATTCCTCCTCCCCTTCTCATCCCTGGTGTCCATGTGACGTCAGGTGTGCAGTCGGAAATCCCACGCCTGCGCGTTATGTCTGCCATCCCTTCCCTGCACTGTTCCACCTTTCTGTGGACACAGGCTTCAATTTTGCTGTGCGCAGGCTCCGGGGAGTCACTGCTGCTTCACAGTGCAGGGGACAGACAGCAGACAGAATGCGCAGGCGCAGGATTTCTAGCCACGCACCTGACAACACAGGGACTCTGAAGAGAAGGGGAGGAGGAATCCTGTATAATCAAAACCAGAGGCTGGCTACAGATGGAAGTCATCTTGACCAAAAAGTCTGAGTCAGGGCAGAGTAAACGGAAGAGGCAAAGACACACAGATACATGTGCTCCTGCTTCTAGTAAACAATTACCACACACAGTAATGGATTCATAGCAAGACTGCTCCGGTCTGCCCTCCCTGCAGCTGCCTCTGAGGATGTGCCCGGAATCTCTTATGTCTATGTGCTGTACTGTCTATGGAGACATCACGGCAGCCGGTCTACCCACCAGCTCAGAGACAACTGAAAATGAGAGACATAGGGAAGAGTCTAAAGAGAGGGAAAAAAATGCAATTTCTGCCCATTATGTAACTGGAAAACTGCATCATTCCTAACGTCCGGTACTTTTCTGACAGCTTCTTCTTCTTCTTCTGAAGTCACCAGAGATGATCGGCATGCTGTGTCCTGTCTGCACTTCTTATTGTCCTGTTCACTTGAATTTGTCCTACTTCATTTTGAATTGTGCTAACAAAAAAAAAAAATAGGGTGGCTATGTATAATGGCAAGGAGTACACAAGGAGGATCACGTGTAAATGGGAATGCAGCCTCAACGAGAGGAAGCCCAGGTGTGCGGCGGATCTCAAGGGGCACCGTCAGCCCACCACCACCTCCAACCAGTGTTATTAGTCATTTATCATTCCGGATTATAGTTTTACCTTATGTCCCGGATGTATTGTCATGTTTGCATCTTATTAGACATTTCATAGGTGTTTCCTGATAATTCTATTACTCATTTTCTGTGTTTTGTATTATATTACTGGTATAAATGTGAACTCTATTATATTTGTATGCGGAGTATTATGTTTATACAGGCACCTATAGTTTTCTATACTCTATGGTGTCAGTTTTTTCTTTATCGTTCCTTTGGGAGACCCAGACCTTGGGTGTTTAGCTTATGCCTCCGAAGGACACACAAAGTACTACACTTAAAAGTGTAGCTCCTCCCTCTGAGCTTATACACCCCCTGGTAGCCAGTCCTAGCCAGTTTATTGCTTTGTGTCAGGAGGCATACATCCACACATGCATTCTCATCTGATTGTTTGACTTTTGGAAAGAGTTTGAAGAAAAGCGGGTCCATGTCTGGACTCCCGACATGTCCCTTCTCACCCCACTGTGTCGGCGGTGTTGTTAAGGTTGATTTACAAGGTTGCAGCCTTACATGCCGCGCTCCTTCACCATCCCTTCTGGGCTCTGGCTTGAAGTGGGAGCCAGCACGGTCTCCATGCCTGGCAGGAGTCCGGTCTCCATCCACAGCCCCTTGAGGATTCTGTTGGACCGGAGCACTCATCCCCAGGGACATGGCCCTGCGTCTCAGCAGCTAAGTACCTGAGACGTTTATGTTGGGGGTCCCGGTTCTTTATTGTAAGGGGAGAGTATGCTGTTTGTGATTGTTTTTAACTTTTCCGGCGGGTTCTCTAGCTTTTGCCTGAGAACCGCGCCGATGGTGCCTGCTTGTCTGCCTCGCCGCTTAAATTTAGGCCCCGGCTTCGCCGGAGGCCTAGTTTCATTTTCCTGCCCTCGCATGTCACTCATGCAAAGAGACAGGTTCGGCTCCTCCCGGCGGCCGTTCTACACAGGGGAGGGACACTCCCCACTGCTGGGGCGTCCCTCCTTCCCTGCAGGTCTCTATAGCCCTCCAGTTCCCGCTCTTTTATAGGAACGCCCTCTTCTCAGGCAGAGTTCACTCTGCTCTGGGACATCCTGCATTCTGCATCTCTGCTGAGGTGCTGCGACTGGGGGACCGGGCTTCGGGATCTGGAGGGCACACAACACCGCGCTCAGCGGTCTGGTAAGCCACAGCCGGTCTCCGGTTGTGGACCTCTGTATATTCTCCCTGGGGTTCATTCTCTGCAAAGCCCCCACTCCAGCAGCATGTCTCACACAAGGAGCAAGGCTCCAAAGCTTTATTCTGCATGCACTGCATGTAAGCTCCTGCTGCCTGAGCCGAGCATTTATCCACACTGTGATGGTTGCTCTAACTTGGCGGTGCCACAGCCTGGAGTCTCACCCCCAGTGGTCTCTCAGGCTGCTGCTGCACCTGTGATTGAACCCCCGGCCTGGGTAGAGTCCTTTTCTAGGTCCATATCCCAGTCATTTGCTGAGTCCATGGGGCTTTTGTCCAGGACTTTGATGAATATGCATCAGCCCCCCTCACAGGGTGCCTCTAATACTCTTGACAGAGGATTCCTATCCTCTGACCTTCGTCCATCGGAGCTCACGGAGGATTCATCATCTGATCCCAGACCCCGTCCTTCTAAGAGAAGGCACAGGGTTTCCTCCCCCTCCCCATCCCACGGTTCTGATTCAAGAGCTGACTCTCAAGATGAGGAGGATGCCCTCACTGGGGGCTCGGAGGCTATGTATCCCATCGATTTCTCTGAGGGTGACTCAGATCTTAGTGATTTGATTGCTTCTATTAATT